>NW_026652289.1:88724350-88862317 GCF_009828535.3 Hylobates moloch | reverse complement strand
TCAAAAAACCAGCTCCTGGATTCATTAATTTTTTGAAGGGTTTTTTGTGTCTCTATTTCCTTCAGTTCTGCTCTGATTTTAGTTATTTCTAGCCTTCTGCTAGCTTTTGAATGTGTTTGCTCTTGCTTTTCTAGTTCTTTTAATTGTGATGTTAGGGTGTCAATTTTGGATCTTTCCTGTTTTCTCTTGTGGGCATTTAGTGCTATAAATTTCCCTCTACACACTGCTTTGAATGTGTCCCAGAGATTCTGGTAGGTTGTGTCTTTGTTCTCATTGGTTTCAAAGAACATCTTTATTTCTGCCTTCATTTCATTATGTACCCAATAGTCATTCAGGAGCAGGTTGTTCAGTTTCCATGTAGTTGAGCGGTTTTGAGTGAGTTTCTTAATCCTGAGTTCTAGTTTGATTGCACTGTGGTCTGAGAGACAGTTTGTTATAATTTCTGTTCTTTTACATTTGCTGAGGAGAGCTTTACTTCCAACTATGTGGTCAATTTTGGAATAGGTGTGGTGTGGTGCTGAAAAAAATGTATATTCTGTTGATTTGGGGTGGAGAGTTCTGTAGATGTCTATTAGGTCCACTTTGTTTAGAGCTGAGTTCAATTCCTGGATATCCTTGTTAACTTTCTGTCTAGATGATCTGTCTAATGTTGACAGTGGGGTGTTAAAATCTCCCATTATTATTGTGTGGGAGTTTAAGTCCCTTTGTAGGTCACTCAGGACCTGCTTTATGAATCTGGGTGCTCCTGTGTTGGGTGCATATATATTTAGGATAGTTAGCTCTTCTTGTTGAATTGATCCCTTTACCATTATGTAATGGCCTTCTTTGTCTCTTTTGATCTTTGTTGGTTTAAAGTCTATTTTGTCAGAGACTAGGATTGCAACCCCTGCCTTTTTTTGTTTTCCATTTGCTTGATAGATCTTCCTCCATCCCTTTATTTTGAGTCTTTGTGTGTCTCTGCACATGAGATGGGTTTCCTGAATACAGCACACTGATGGGTCCTGACTCCTTATCCAGTTTGCCAGTCTGTGTCTTTTAATTGGAGCATTTAGCCCATTTACATTTAACGTTAATATTGTTATGTGTGAATCTGATCCTGTCATTATGATGTTAGTTGGTTATTTTGCTCATTAGTTGATGCAGTTTCTTCCTAGCCTCGATGGTCTTTACAATTTGTCATGTTTTTGCAGTGGCTGGTACCGGTTGTTCCTTTCCATGTTTAGTGCTTCCTTCAGGAGCTCTTTTAGGGCAGGCCTGGTGGTGACAAAATCACTCAGCGTTTGCTTGTCTGTAAAGTATTTTATTTCTCCTTCACTTATGAAGCTTAGTTTGGCTGGATAGGAAATTTTGGGTTGAAAATTCTTTTCTTTAAGAATGTTGAATATCGGCCCCCACTCTCTTCTGGCTTGTAGAGTTTCTGCCGAGAGATCAGCTGTTAGCCTGATGGGCTTCCCTTTGTGGGTAACCTGACCTTTCTCTCTGGCTGCCCTTAACATTTTTTCCTTCATTTCAACTTTGGTGAATCTGACAATTATGTGTCTTGGAGTTGCTCTTCTCGAGGAGTATCTTTGTGGCGTTCTCTGTATTTCCTGAATCTGAATGTTGGCCTGCCTTGCTAGATTGGGGAAGTTCTCCTGGATAATATCTTGCAGAGTGTTTTCCAACTTCGTTCCATTCTCCCCGTCATTTTCAGGTACACCAATCAGACGTAGGTTTGGTCGTTTCACGTAGTCCCAAATTTCTTGGAGGCTTTGTTCATTTCTTTTTATTCTTTTTTCTCTAGACTTCCCTTCTCGCTTCATTTCATTCATTTCATCTTCCATCAGCGATACCCTTTCTTCCAGTTGATCGCATCTGCTACTGAGGCTTCTGCAATCTTCACGTAGTTCTCGAAACTTGGCTTTCAGCTCCTCCATCTCCTTTAAGCCCTTCTCTCCATTGGTTATTCTAGTTATCCATTCTTCTAATTTTTTTTCAAAGTTTTTAACTTCTTTGCTATTGTTTTGAATTTCCTCCCGTAGCTCAGAGTAGTTTGATCGTCTGAAGCCTTCTTCTCTCAACTCGTCAAAGTCATCCTCCATCCAGCTTTGTTCCATTGCTGGTGAGGAACTGCGTTCCTTTGGAGGAGGAGAGGTGCTCTGCTTTTTAGAGTTTCCAGTTTTTCTGCTCTGTTTTTTCCCCATCTTTGCGGTTTTATCTACTTTTGGGCTTTGATGATGGTGATGTACAGATGGGTTTTTAGTGTGGATGTCCTTTCTGTTTGTTAGTTTTCCTTCTACCAGACAGGACCCTCAGCTGCAGGTCTGTTGGAGTTTACTAGAGGTCCACTCCAGACCCTGTTTGGCTGGGTGTCAGCAGCGGTGGCTGCAGAACAGCGGATTTTTGTGAGACCACCAATTCAGCTGTCTGATAGTTCCTCTGGAAGTTTTGTCTCAGAGGAGTACCCGGTTGAATGAGGTGTCAGTCTGTCCCTACTGGGGGGGTGCCTCCCAGTTAGGCTGCTCAGGGGTGAGGGACCCACTTTAGGAGGCAGTCTGTCCGTTCTCAGATCTCCAGCTGCGTGCTGGGAGAACCACTACTCTCTTCAAAGCTGTCAGTCAGACAGGGAGGTTTAAGTCTCTGGAGATTCCTGCTGACTTTTTGTTTGTCTGTGCCCTGCCCCCAGAGGTGGAGCCTACAGAGGCAGACAGGCCTCCTTGAGCTGTGGTGGGCTCCACCCAGTTCGAGCTTCCTGGCTGCTTTGTTTACCTAAGCAAGCCTGGGTAATGGCGGGCGCCCCTCCCCCAGCCTCGCTGCCGCCTTGCAGCTTGATCTCAGACTGCTGTGCTAGCAATCAGCGAGACTCCGTGGGCATAGGACCCTCCGAGCCAGGTGCGGGATACAATCTCCTAGTGTGCCG
Source organism: Hylobates moloch (assembly GCF_009828535.3). Taxonomy (NCBI): domain Eukaryota; kingdom Metazoa; phylum Chordata; class Mammalia; order Primates; family Hylobatidae; genus Hylobates; species Hylobates moloch. Next base: position 88,859,418 of record NW_026652289.1, on the reverse strand, counting down.
TTTTCCAGGCCCGTTGGGAAAGTGCAGTATGAGGGTGGGACTGACCCGATTTTCCAGGTGCCGTCTGTTACCCCTTTCTTTGACTAGGAAAGGGAACTCCCTGACCCCTTGCGCTTCCCGAGTGAGGCAGTGCCTCGCCCTGCTTCGGCTCACGCACAGTGCGCTTCACTGACTGTCCTGCACCCACTGTTTGGCACTCCCTAGTGAGATGAAACCGGTACCTCAAGCAGAAATGCAGAAAGCACGAGTCTTCTGTGTCGCTCGGGCTGGGAGCTGGAGACCGGAGCTGTTCCTATTCGGCCATCTTGGCTCCCCCTGTCCGGACCTTGTTTTCTTTTAATCTACATTGCATGACTGAGAAAATGGAAGCCCAGGGTCAAATAACGTGAGGGAGGTCACCGTCTTCGTAACATTCAGCTCTCCTAGACCATCCCAGGGGCATCAGAAAACATCTGGTTGTTTAGTCCACTCACTGTGAATTTTCTAAATGTGCCTAGGGAGTTACAGTTACAGATTTATAGATATGGGAAACAGGGGCAGGAGGATCTCAACTGTAAGCCAGTTTGAGCAGCTAAAAGCATGCTAATTATTAAATCTCTCGGGCAGAGAGATTCTTCGAAATCTCTCTACCTTCATCTGGCAAAGTTAATGCACCTACTTTATAATTCTCTTTCCTGCCATGCTGACCTCTACTGGCCGTTAAGCCTCTGAGGAGAGTCCTCTCAGTCACCTGTGTTCTCCATGCGAAGTGGCCCAGTGCTGCCCAGAGATGACGCCCAGCGGATACTCACTGGCCCCAGGCAGACTCCTTTTCTGACTTCCCAGAGACATGGTGCTGGTGTTAGACATAACTCAGGGGCCCATGTTTTACTCATCCACAGGAGTCTTATTGTCTATCTCACAGGTGAATGCTTGAATGAGAAGGAAGCAAGCAAAAATATTTTTCTTAAAATTTCTTCCTTTGTTGTGCATTTGTGATCAGAAAGAATTACTGTTATTTCCCCAGCTGAATGTTTCATAGCATCTACAGCATCTCTACCTGGCCTGGGATCCTGTAAGAAAGGCAGTGCATCAGCATATAAAATGACATATTCTCAGTGATCAGGAACGAAAATTATTCCTACAACTTCTCATGGAAAGCTGGTTGTCTTTTAACATGTGTCCTTTAATGAGGGTGACCATACATGCCGGTGGACTTAGTTGTGGCTGCGCAGTTACTTCCTTTTCCACAAACTCCTAATTTGAATGATATATTTATGGTGGTCTTTCCATATGGCAGGCAAGCCATTGTGGTGGAGGACCATCCTGCCCAGTGCAAACCTTTGCTTCAGTTGTGGCTGCTGTTCTTGGAGAGCTTCCTCCTTGCCATTCTGATTGTCGTTTCATTCCAACCCCTTGGTCCTGACTTTTGCTGATTGGTCTTCCAATGGACACCATTAGGATATTTTAAATGCGAACTGCTTGTGATTTTAGGAAATAGAATTTTCTGCCTACAAAAGGGCCAATGAGACTCTGAATTTTTTTTTTTTTTTTTTGAGACAGAGTCTCGCTCTGTCACCGAGGCTGGAGTGCAATGGCGTGATGTTGGCTCACTGCAACCTCTGCCTCCCGGGTTCAAGCAATTCTCTGCCTCAGCCTCCGGAGTAGCTGGGATTACAGGTCTCCAGCACTATGCCTGGCTAAATTTTTTTTTTAAGTAGAGACAGGGTTTCACCATGTTGGCCAGGCTGGTCTTGAACTACTGACCTTGTGATTCACCTGCCTCAGTCTCCCAAAGTGCTGGGATTACAGGCGTGAGCCACCGCGCCCATCCCTCTGAATGTTTTTCTTGATGAGAAGCTCTGCATGAAATAGCAAAGGTGGCCTGAATCTCCTGCTAATGCAAAAGTGAGCCTGAAAGTGTCATCCCATAGTATTTGGTCTCCTGTGCGAGTTTCTGCTATGCATTTTCAATTGAGTTGGGGAGGAGAGGTCTTTCTTATGGTGTCTTCTAAAACTTCAGCTTTTTACAATTCAGACAGACCCTTAGGCAAATTTCCTTGTAAGATTTATCACTGAATCTTGGGCACATTCTTGAATATAGCGCCCAAGTGCTGGGAACACATTCATTATTTCTGTGTTGGTGATTCTGTTTCCTTCCCTGTCTCTTTCAGGTCTCACTCTCCTTTACCCCAGATGTCCAGCTCTAGGTCTAAAGATTCCTGCTTTACAGAAAACACTCCTTTGCTGAGGAATTCCTTACAGGAGAAAGGGTGAGATATTTTCCCCCTCATATGAAAGTAAGAGTTTCTGAGCATTGCACTTCGTACGTATGCTGGAGAACTTCTTGAGATACAAATTTTTACTGGACGTGTTTAACCTCTGCCAGATCCTTGACAATTTATTGTAGTAGATGTTCATGATTCTGGTGGTTATATTCTGTGGATATTAGTTTCCAGATGGCCTTGAGCATAACCCTGCAGCAACTGCACAGCACACACGCACGCTCATGCATGCACAAAGCTCTGACGGGCTATCTTACCAGGCTGGGGTTTCTCAGCTAGAGGTGAGGTTGGCATTGTCTGGAGACACTTTTGGTTGTCAGGCTGAGGGCTGAGATGCTTCTGGCATCTAAAGGTAGGGGCCAGGGATGCTCCAAACATTCTGCAATGCACAGGACAGCCCCCACCACAAAGAATTATCCAGCACAAATGTCAGTAGTGATGAAGTTGAGAAACCCTGTATATGTGTTTCACAAGAAAACTCGATTTCCTGCAAACTTGCAGGTCCTTTTTGGGCACAAATCAGGGTGGTTCTGGAATTGCCTGAGGAGAGCTGACCTGGATGGTAAGTTACAGATGCTTCCTTCTGGGATGAAGGGCCTTGGGCCAGGCCTGCAGCCTCATCTTCTTTTCTTTCTGCAAACAAACCACCAGAAACCTGAGCCTCCTGCTCCATGTTTCCTGGCTCCTTGCACATCGAAAACTTGGTGACATTGTTACTGTCAACCTGAAACAATAAAAAATATCAGAACCCAGTTTAAAATTATTTATTCAAGCACAAAGCTGAGGATAGCCATTTGGGAAACATAGAATCCAAAGGAATGGGATCAGTGCTCAAAAGCTGAAAAGTTAAAGCCTTATTCTTATCCATATAGGCAGAAAACAAAGAAATGTAGGACTACATTTTCCATACATGGCTGGTTTATGAGTTACAACAATTTGATTAGTTACAGCTTCCTCCCCCCCAATTTAAAAGAGTATATTTGACATTCCATGTTAGACAATGTGATAGTCATGAGGTCTTTGTGTGAGAGAAGAAAGAAGGAAGTTAATCTGTCAATGAAGATCAACAGTGAAGAGGGAAGGGGTCTTCTCTGGTGCCTGTTAAGTCTTTTACAAAATTTTACAAAACAATGTAGGTAAGGAAAAAGGCAAATCTATAATCAGAGAAAAGAAGGCCACAGCTGCCTCTTATGTGACTCATCCCATAATCGCATTCTTTTAAGACTCAAAATAATTTAAAGTTTCAACAGCTTTGATTTTGAATCACCTACTTTCACATCATGGATTCTCCTTTCCCTGCCCACTGATGGTGTACCTGCATTGACAGGCGGGCTGCTGTGTCTCCTTCACTCACCTCTGAGCTTCTGAGGAGCTGCCGCCTCTCTCCCCAGCCCAGTCTGCAGCCAGGGCAGGGAACAGGGCTTCGCACTTTAGGGGTGCTTGCATGCCATGTGCATTCCTGTCCTCAGCCTCCAAATACTCTGGCTCGCGGGATTTGGATGGTATGCAGGCATCTGGATTTATCATTTCTCAGTGCAGGGATGATTTGTTCACATGAAGCCCTTGACTAGAGGAAACTCCTTCCCTCTCTGGCTCTCCAGGGCAGTCAGTCCTACTCCTGTCAAGGGCATTCAAATGTCACTTCCTTTGAGAACCCTTAGTTGTCTCTGCTCCACCCGCCAAGAATCAGTGCTTCTCCTGTGCTCTCAAACACTACATTCATGCCCTTACTTCCAAACTAGCCCTTGTGCTATCTATGGTTATGTCAGCGAGCCTGTCCCCTCTTCATCGTACATCCTGGCACCTAGTACAGTCCCTGCCACCAGCCCTTCAGTGACTGGATGGGTAAGGAGTGTAAGCTGAGGCACTTCCACTGACCCAGCTGCTTCAAGCTTCTCTACTGGGGGATAACTTAATTCTCCTCCATTGCTCCTAATCAATAACTTTTAAGACAAAGACTTTACACACCTATTCCCTTAATGCTTTCTCTTGAATTACTTGGTAAATTGTGAAGGCCTGTGACATTTTAGAACTTGCAATTCATTGGAAAACCATTAATGTGTAAGCATTTTTTATGGCATGCAGACCAGAGACACGCCCTGGGAAGATGAGCTGGGGCCTCATGTCACAAAAACCATTTCAAGGGAGTAGAACATGGGTCAGCTTTGCTTACAAAACGTTTTCCTTTTCTCTTTTTACATGAAGCTAATTAAGGTATTGGTGGTAGGAATGTCTTTTTCATGCTTTACTTTTATCAACTTTATTTTGTTGTAGTTTTAATTTGATCAAATGGCTTATTAGGATAATATCCATTGATTTACATATTTTCAGAAGTATTCTTTTAAGGGTGTTGAGAGCAGGAATGTGTGGTACAAAGGTCAGAGCATGCCCTGTATCTGAACAGACAACTGGTAGCCACTCTTCACAGATGGTTATTTAAATTTAAATTAATTAAAATTAAAAATTCACTTTTTCAGTTGCACTAGCCACACTTCAAGTGACAAATAGCACATGTGGCTGCCATATTGGACAGGGAAGCGAACATTTCTATCACCACAGAAAGTTCTGTTACACAGCACTGCTCTAGAAGGCAATGACATTAACTTGCTTTCCTTTGTCTTCTTATAAGGCTTATAAGGTTTTTTTTTTTGTTCCAATTTTGTTACAGTTGTGTTTTTTTTCAGCAGTTGGTGCGATATTCTCACACACCTGAGCATTTTCCAGTCACAAAATTGATAGGATTATTGACTATTTTCAAAGTCACGTGTTATCTTGTTACACATCGGTTATACACAGCCTAATTGGCATCTCTGGGCTTCTCCTCCTGAATAACATTTTTTCCTTGTGAACCACTTCTAAAGCAGTCATAAGTGTTCAGGAGAATCACAATGCCCCATTGAGCTGGCTCCATTCTAATGTATCACAGATCACATCTGTTAACATCAGTATTGTGATCCCATGAATATTCTATATGATACAGGAAAATTCTGGCTTTTGGTACAACCTTTTAAGAGTCAAGCGCATCTAAACTGAAGAAACTGATCAGAAGGTCAGGGATTCAACCAAAAGTAAATGGAGGCTCTGTACAGTGGCTCATGACTATAATCCCAGCACTTTTGGAGGCCAAGGCAGTCAGATCACTTGAGGCCAGGAGTTCGAAACTAGCTTGGCCAACATAATGAAACCCCATCTCTACTAAAAACACAAAAATTAGTTGGGTGTGGTGGTGCGTGCCTGTAAGCCCAGCTACTGGGGAGGCTGAGGCAGAGAATTGCTTGAACCTGGGAGGCAGAGGTTGCAGTAAGCTGAAATTGCGCCACTGCACTCCAGCCTGGGTGACAGAGCAAGACTCTGTCTCAAAAAACAAAACAAAACAACAACAACAAAAACCCCAAAAGTAAACGGATGTGTTTTCAAGTAATTCTGAGAAAAGTTTATGATTCCCCTTGAGTCATCTAGATATAGGCCCCATTTTTGGCCTGTATAGTCAGGTACGAATGTTCCCTCTTCCTGCTCATGCTTCTGTGGATGTTGTGTGGGAAGCCAGGTAGGCCACCTTCCCTACAGCTCCACCGCAGAAAGAGATCTACACAGAGGAGGAAAAACTGACACCACTCACCCTGGACAAGTCTCGCAGATCTAGGTATTGACTACTGGAGCGCGTGCAGTGAAAATGCAAACACTGAAATCAGCGGGAAGTGGTCTGAGCCAGAAACAGCTTTCTTGGAAAGTCCCAAACTCAGAAAAAGCTGGTTTCTTGAAGGCCCACAATTCATTTTGAAGACTTTAGTGACTCCAGAAAATTTTCTTTGACCTAAGTGTTCCATGAGGTCACAAAAAAAACCATTCCCACCAGTATGAGAGCGCACCACTGTCTGTGGTCCTTTGAAAGACCAGGGTTGATTCAGTGCCATTTCACACAGTCAGAACTCAGAGGAAAGCTTGCTTTGCTGCCATTACTATTTAGGAGAGATAACCACACCTCTCTTGCTTTCCAGGTCACGGTGCATACCTGTTTACCATCCGGAGTTCATCACTGCTGAAGAGTCTTGGGAAGACAGCTCTGCTGACTGGGAGCGAAGATACCTGCTAAGCAGGGAGGTGTCTGGTCTGTCTGCATCTGCCTCCTCCGAGAAGGGAGACCTTCTGGACAGCCCGCACATCCGACTCCGTCTTTCCAAGCTGAGGTAGGCGGACTTGGGGTGCCCACCCTAGCAGCAGCGGCGGCCGCACATCGCGTCCTGCATGCCCCCTCCATCTTTCAAACCAGCAGCGTGAAGAAGAGGATGAGTTTTGTCTCATCTGGCCAGGCTGCACTTTTCCTCCAAGGTGATTTATTTTTACCTGGGCCTAGGGAGACATTTAAGACGGCCCGCAAATCATGCAGCGCCGGAGAGGACAAACCTAAATGATTGACACAGTACACTCCTTTCCTTCCTACTTGTGTGGCTGGGGTCTTCATGGCCATTAGGTTTGCAAATAGAATCTGTTTGCTTCAGGCGTCCCCGTGGCGTTTTGGAATTTGATATACCTTTGTAGTTATTGACGAAGGAGTGGGTCTGGCCCAGTGCACAGCCTGAGGGGTGCGGTTAAGGCTGGAAACATTTTAGAACTTACAATCCGTTGGAAAACCATTAATGTGTAAGCATTTGTCCGGGGCACATACAGAGCCATGCTTGGGGAAGCAGAGTTGCATAGAGAAAGTGGATGGTGCACATGCCTACGGGAGCAGTGGGTGGGGAGGGGATGCGCATGCGTAGGGGGACGGCGGGCGTGGAAGTGGGAGTACGCATGCGTGTGTAGGCCTAGGGCGCGCATGCATGGGAGGCCGAGGGTGCGCGCGGGCAGTAACCCTCTCACCTTACTGGCCTGCTTAACTAATGGATTTCCTCCCATGCGCCCGTTCATTTGAAAGGGTTCTTTGGAGAGGGACATGTTTGAAAGCATCATTTCCAGGACAGAACAAGATTTGGGAGCCGGGACCAGCGGGCTTCCATTCTGCTCCGACCTGAAGTCGCTGAGCGCCCATCGTAGGGCCTTGCCTGGCCACGCGACTGTGCCCTGTGGCGCGGTGCCCTCCTGGCTCTGTGGCCTCTCACGGGCCTACACTAAGATAATATGTGTGAAAGCCCTAGAGAAGTGAAAAAACACTACTCAGTCATCAAATATTAGCGTCACCGTGTCTCTGTGTGTGGGGACCAGTCTTTTCTGAAGATGCTCGCGGTTGGTTGGAAGTGTACCCGCCTGCACGCTCCAAGTGCACCTCCCGGGGTGCGAAGAGGCCCGCCTCAGACTCCCCGCGGTGCGTAGGGATCCGCTATCCTATACATCTTCCCAACAATCCTGGGAGGTACACAGAGGGTACCTCAAGGAGGGTAAGGCTTTTGCCCAAGGCCACACTGAGCCAAGACAAGGGGCAGGGATTCGACCCTAGATCCCCCACATTGCTGCTTGACATGGAGCTGTCTCTTCCCACTGTGACTCTCAACCGCCTGTAGCTTCTTCCTGATGAGAAGAAGGGGTCTCAGCCCCCCTCGTGGGTGCAATAAACATTTGGCCAATGAATCCGCTATGAGATTATGTGAGTTAGGTGAAATTGTGTGAGTGGGGTTCTGGCGCCATGGGTCAACAAGATGGCAAACGCTGACACTGTTCATGCCTTTTCCCAGCTGGATGGGTAACCACTCCTGAGGATGCCGTGTCCTCAGCTGTCCCACAACATGGAAAAATAGAATCAAGTACATTTGAGACTTTTGCATTCAGTACTTGTTTTATCTTCTATGATTCACGGAATATTTGCCTTTGAGCTTGCCACTGAACTAAAAGACGTTAGCGCCATTCTTTATAACATGTCTAAAAAGTACCACGCGTGATCAGTGAAGAATCTTGTAAAAAACCTTTTATTTTGGGTTGTCAGCTCTGCTGCAGATGTCAGTTACGTAGAAAGAAATTTGTATTTAGAATAGCTCAATTAATGCTTCATGCTTTAAAAAGAAATGTCATTTTGATTCCTATTTAAGTAGGAGCTGTTGAATCATAATTGGGAATCGTGAACTGATTATTCATCAAATTCATTAAATCTAAGAGAATGCAAAACAAGATTTTACCATTTCCAAAGGATCAGAAAGAAGGTTTTCAAAGACAGATGAAACTTAACTAAGTGAGGAGAGTATTAAAAAGATGTTCCAACATAAAGTTTCTTATTTCATTCTACACACATACATCAAGCATGGGCTATGAACCAGCATCCTTCCATGTGTGGGGACAAAGCAAAAACGCTCTAGTGCCTGCCCTCACGGAGCAGCCAGTGGGAGAGCACAACCTGGACTGGGCGGTGATGGTGCCATTGGGCGATGGGGTCTGGCTGCTGAGTGAGCAGAGATGGGCATGTCAGGAGGACTGCAGTCAGGGAGCATCCCGGCAGGCAAAGGCCCTGTGGTCTGGTCTGGGAGCAGCAAGGACGTTGGTGGGACGGAAGGGCAGCAGAGTGCAGGCCAGGCCCAGGTTCACGTAGGGCCTGGGGGTCATGGTTAAGAAATGGGTAATGGTGAGGGGGCCGGAATGGCTTTGGAAGTCCTTGGTAGGGGCTGAGTGTGTGGCTTGATGGTTAATTAAGTTATTGCCTAAGGAATTCTTAAGAGATTCTGCTGGTACAACCAGTAACGGCATAGCAATTTCTTTCTTAAGTTATTTGTTTTTGTAGTTGATGATCGAATCTGTATTCCTACCTTTCAGAAAACTTAGGGGAAAATAATTGATAAATATGAATCAGAGAGACAAGATAAGGCATTCAGTTTACTTTTTTTCCAGGAAACGGGAGCCTTTAAACAGCTATCACAAAGTCTCAAATCTTGAACTTTCGTTTCCCCAACAACAAGCTATGTGCAAACACTTTGGTTAACTATGTTCTCCTCTGGAACCTCCACCATGCTTCTTTGGATGGGGCTGTAGGTTTAGTGGTCACTGATATGAGGGTGTTCTCCCTCATATCACGTTATGGAAATAATTCGAAACACATGCTTTGAGATGGAAGTTACTCAAGGCTGCAGAAAAGTGTCTGAGTCTGGGCAACAGGACTGCTGCCCTTGCCACTAAGACCCTACCTTTTCTCTTGCAGGCGCTGTGTGCAGTGGCTGAAAGTCACGGGCCTGTTTGTCTTTGTGGTGCTGTGTTCTGTGAGTACCGTAGCTGCCCCAGCACTACTGTTGGGTCAGTGGAAGCCCTGTGTGCCTTTGGCTGTATAGCAGGGGGAACCTGAGGTGTGGGGCTCAACTCAGTGCCTGGCCCTCTTCACTTGATTCTCTGACTGTCTTTGGAGGAGATGCTGAGGGTTGTGGGGCAGTGGGCTGAGGGGGTCAAGGGCTCCAGCTGTGCTCCTCTGCTGTGGTCCCAGTCACACAGCAGAAACCAGGCAGCATGGTGTTGCCATGTGGAAGGCCGGGTAGCTGGCTGTGGGGCTCCCTTCCCCCTCGAGTGGCTTATCACTTCCCTGTTCAGCCCTGGACAGTAGCACTCTTCATGTGTGTTGGGACACATCTGGAGATCGTGGATAGCCCAGAGTGTCTCAGCGCCCCTTTGAGATTGTGCCCTGGGCCTCTGCCCAGCGGTGAGTGTTGAAGTTCTGAGGTTTGCCCCGTCTGGGGAGGTGTCTCTGATTTTATTTGCCCAGACATCTCCATCCTTTCAAATACATGAACATTCACAACAGACTCATTCTGGAGCCAAACCAACGTGAGATGCCCTTGTAGGGAACAGGGTGTGGGAACGAGGGGAGGGCGAGGGCCGCTCTGGTAAGCCCATGGCAGTGGGTGGTGCTGTTCTTCATTGGAGGGGTCCCAGCAGATGGACCCATCAGGGGAAAGGCACAGGAGCCCGAGCAGGGAGCCAGGGCTGTAGAGACACCTCTGTGCCCTCCGAGGTGACAGTCACGGGTCCCGCTGCCAACCTTGGTGTGCTTTGTGGCCTGATGTAGCCTGAGCCAGGGTCACATAGCGGCACTCAAAATACATTTGCCCAATGAGTGGGTGTGTGGTCTCCTGTCTAGTTGTGTGTCTGTGTGTGTGCAGGTGGGTGTATGGTCTCCTGTCTGTGGCTGTGTGTCTTCGTGTCTGCATGTGGGTGTGTGGTCCCCTCTGCCTGCTCTATGTCTGTGTGTGTGCACCTGTGTGAGCTGTGTAGGTTGTGGTCAGTGGCCATGATAGGTTGTGCCTGTGCTTTGCGGAGTTGTTTTGGGTGAGTGCCACTTTTGAATGTTGCTCTAAGATGGTGTGCATGGGCAGTTGTTGGGAGACCACAGTGGGTGGTAGGTGCTGCTGTGATGGGGGTGTGACTGTGGTTGTGGGCAAGGGTGGGTCTGAGCTGTGTTCCATGATGTGCACCAGCCTGGGGGGTGTGCTCTCCCATGCAGCCTGCCCTGGTGACAGGGTCCCCTGTGCATGAGATGTGTGGCTGTTGCTGGCTGTTTCGTGAGCTGCACGCGTGGCATGTGTGTTGTGGCTCTGTGTGCGTGCAGGAATGTCTGTGGCCCTGGGTCCGCTCTCAGCTGCGACATGAGGACAGCAGGGTGGTGTACGAAGTCAGTGCTGATTGCATTGAGCTGAGTACAGTCAACTTCTTAATAACCAACCCATGAGGGAGGAGGTCTGTGACCCAGAGAAAGGAAACCTATGCTAGAAATGGAAAACCAATTACATTGAGCTCTGAAAGCATCACGATTTGATATTTTTGGCTACCAATTTGCTTCCCCACTTCCTACTCACATGAATGTGTGTTTCTGAAGCCCCGCTGCTCAGCAGGGCCTGGCAGGTGCTCTGGGATTTCAAAGGAACTGGGCAGGGTGGGCCAGGTCTCCCCTGGTCCCCAAGAGCTGACCTGAGCTCTGTGTCCAGTCTTCAGCCTTATTTTGTGAGATGGGGTTTAGGTGATTTGTGGAGATATCCAAAATAGAATTTGAGGAATGATTTGAACTTCTATAATCTCATGTTATCATCAGTTTAATTTACTTTTTGATGGTATATAAGGTGCTTTGCAAATTTCACAAACACCTGCTACCACAAACACATGCTCTAACCATCACAGGGGTCATACTCCTTTATTCTCCATTGTGAGAAAACTACATTTATCCCTCTTTGATGATTTAATTTTATGACCAGGTATTTAATCCTCAAATTTGGCAGATATCAATAATCAGGGCCCATTGTAGCTGAACGCTGTAATGAATCAGAATATTATAATATTTAAGACAAAGCTATTCAGAGTAAGCTGGCACGTACTGGATACACACAGTAGCCCCATCATCACATCTGTTTTCAACTGTTATCAAAATGATTTACACCTTACTGCTCTCATACCACACCTCCGTCATTCAACGTTTCTGATTGTTACAGATTTTGTTCAGCCTATATCCTGATCAAGGAAAGCTTTGGCAGCTGTTGGCCTTGTCACCGCTGGAGAACTACTGTATCCAAAATCCACTCTGAGATGGCCAGCCGCCTGGCTGAGATCTGAAATGCAAGGAGACACTCGCAGACGGTTGTGACTGCTGCTGAAGGCCATGGCACAGGCCGTTACCATTCTCACCCACTTGAATTTTGTTTCTCCAGGATGTTTGATGAGAGATGGAGTCTCAGGATAGAGGGGCGGGGAGCTCCAGGGAGGCAGTGGCAGGGTTGGTGGTGGAGCTCTCCGAGTGAGGAAGGGGGACAGCAGGGCATATTCCAGCCAGGACCTGCTTTCCCTAGCTCCTGGATACTCCTTTCCTCCCCCATTTCTTTTGCATTCAGCGTGACCCATCTTCCAGTCCCTGCCGTCCTGGCTGTGTCACCTTGCACTGATGACTGCTGTGGCACCTCCTACTGTGCTTGCTCTGGCCTTCTTGCATGCCTCAGAATTTTTAGTTAGAAGTCATATACATCCTGTAGGATAGTAGATACAGAGGCCAGTGGTGTTTAAGCTTGGAGATGAGCATGCTTTGACTTCTGCAGGCATTAGTTGGAGGGTTCATGTAAATCTAGCGAGAATCTGGCTGTGCTGAGGTTTGCGGTTGCTGTGGCAACCTGTGGTGCACTAGACACTCAGAATTACCGGGCACCCTGCCAGCTGTCTGCCAGACCTTGCTCTATGCCCACCCCTCCCACTGGGGTAACAGCTACTTTTTTCTCCTCCTACCTTCTCTTAGCCGCAGGAATTCCCACTGTGCCCTCTGGCTGCCAGATTAGATGCACTTCCCAAGCAAATGAAGGCCTTTGCTCCCTAGGGGAGATAGAGGCAGCAGGAGAGGGTGAAGCTTGGCATCACTGGGGGATGCTTTCCCGGGATCTTCTCCAGGCTTCCTGTCTTCCTGGGGAGTGTCCGCTGGGGTTCCTGGAGGAAAAACCTGCAAGAAGATGTGAACACCTCCATCTGTGGCTCTCAGAGGCTCCCACGCTCATGCGAGCCCACACTTGACCTTGAGCAATGTCTACATTTTCTGGTTGAATCCTGCCTGATTCTGACGCGTGGAGCTGGCACCTGTCCCAGGGAAGCCGCCTCTCCCTACAGTCACCTGTTTCGCTCTAGGTTTCAGGCGAGTTGTTTCTTGCAGCCTCATTCTGGGATCAGGAGTGGGCGGTTAACTGATGTCCGCCCAGCCTTTTCTGGGTGAAAGGGTGGGAGTGCTGTTTCCCAGCTCTCCAGCCAGGGTCCAGAGCCTCTTTTGGAATGGACATGGTCATTAAGGTGTCTGTGCATGAAGGCCCCTGAAGCCCCCAGTGCTGCTAGGGCAGCGGGCATCCGTGGAGGGTCCTGGAGAGATGGGACCCTCCGATGGGGTGCTCTGATCAGGCCAAATATTTTTGATGATTATTATTTAAAAAGGAATTAATTCAGTTAGCTAAATGGCAAGATTTTTTTTCTTTAGTCTACTTACTTGGTAGCCTTAGTGAACGGAAACTTTAGGAAACTGGCTTGCTTTCCTTGCCGTTGCTGTAATCTGTTGCATAGTCTTGGTTTTTGTAGTCCTTCCGGCAGTCTCACTACATCTTCCTAGGACACCCTCTCCTTAGCCAGCGACCTGCCCGGCAGGGCACCAGCAGCCTTCCAGAAAGGCCTGGCACTTGAGGCTTTCTGGTGAGCCCGGGGGCGCACTGGTCGTAGTTTGTGCTTCCCTCTGCTCAGTGGACGGAGGCACCCACAGTTTTAGAAGCACTCCACTTCCACTGGGGTCAGGGTGGCGCTGATGTCAGCTGAACACATGTGCACGTGTTTGTATTTTCTTCATCACTTTAAAACTGTGCCTGAGCTGTAGTTAAAGTATCTCCATGTGAGAGAACCGAAGAGCTGTGTGATGTTGACAGACTTTGTTTCTCATTCCTGTGCCTCGACCTCTGCATTACTTTCCCAGGATGAAGAAAGCCAAGACTTGCCCTGTGTTCCTGGCCCCCCTCATGAAGTTCCCAGGACAGGCCGCCCTCCTGGGCAGGACTTTCCCGCAAGGGGAAGGGGAGATAGAGCAACCGGCTGCCAGGCTGACCCAGGAACCTGAAGTGGGAGGCTGGATCCTGTCCAGAAACCGTCCTCAGTGGGACTCAGGCAGGAGGGGGAGATTTCAGGGAACACTGGCACCAAACCTGATCAGTCAGTAGAGATCCCAGGCGAGCACAGCAGCTTAGGGCACTGAGATGAGATGATAGCCTCAGCCCTCTGTTCATCCCACTCAGGCCCCAGTGTGGCCCCTTTATTCTACAGCATTTTGCCGAGCTCCTTCTCGAGCAGCCTGAGTGCACCAGGCCCCACGCAGGACCCCACAGCCTGAGTCCCTCCCAGCAGGGGGCAGGCCGGCCTGCCTTTCTTGGCAGGGGGTGGGGATGGGTGGGGGCGGGGAGCTCTCTCGCCTTCCCTGCGTGGTCTTCGACTTTGGATGAAGAGGGAGAGACAGCCTGGGAGAGATGAAGGCCGCAGGGGGGAAGACGTGCTGCGTCCTCCAGCGCGATGGGTCACCAGCCACGATGAGGGTGATTTGAGCCTCCAGCAGGCTCCTTGGAAAAGGGCAGTGTTCCCAGGGATTAACCACAGTTTCTGGAAACTCACGGACCCTCTTGAAAGACCCTGAGCTTTGTGAAAGCTGCAGGCATGAGGCCTGCCTGGGGAGGAGAGGAAGCCAGCTGGACCCCGCCCCCCCCAAGGTGATTCCCAGAGAAAGGGCGTGCAGTGTAGGTGTGAGGTAGGAGGGGCCTCGGGCTGGTTGGAAAGGCCCACAGCAACGTCCTCAGGGCTGTCCTCTGAGCAAGGAGCTCCGGGTCCTCCTCCCGGCCCTCTGGCCTGCCCTGTGGAGGAGCCTGGGGGAAGGACACCGGGGGTGTCTGCTGTGAGAGGAGGAGCTTCTGGAGAAAGCACCACTCTCCTTTAGCCAGTGAATAGCAAAACCACCTTTCTTTCAGAACCTCAGTGTCTCCTGCAGCAGCCGGGCCGTGTCGGTTCAGTAGTTGCAGGGTCTATTTTAGAACCCTGTAATTGTAGCACCTGAAATTCTTTGTCCCTGAATTGTTGTCTGAGGGAGGCCCGTCAGAGGCTCCCAGGGCATTGGGCAAATGTACAGAAGCCAGCAAACCTCTACAAGCAGATCAGTTAAGGGCGCCCTCCTTGCCTCCCGCTCTCCCTTCTCTTCCTCCCTCCCTCCCTTCCCACTCTTCTTTGCTGCCTCCTCTTCTTTCTCCTCTCTTTCTCCCTCCCTTCTCCCCATTCTCCCTATTCTCTCCCTCCCTCCTTCTTCACCCCTCCCTTTCTTTCTCTCCTTTTTCCCATGTGATGCATTTTGTATCACACCCAGCGCCACATCCTGGGCTCTCGGAGGACATGGAGGAGACTGTGTGATTCAGAGGGGAGGAGAAAACACTGTTTCCTTGCCCTCCTAGCTTCTCCAACCAGGGCCCTGCAGATTAGACACGAAGGACAGGTTAACAAGAAAAAGGCATACTCATGTGTTTCATATAAGTGTTGCCTGACAAGAAACAGCTGAGCTTGGTGTTTTGATGCTAGGTTTGATGAAGAGTGGAGAGTCGTGAAAGGCGTGATAGGATGAGAGCACATGAGCAAGCGCAGGAAATGGGCTGGGAGGGGCCCTGGCGAGGCCTGTCCATTCAGGTCCCTCTTGGCCTCCCTCCATCTTTGGAGCTAAGGATGCACCCTTCCCCCAGTGTGGGGGGCACCTCTCACATGAGGGTCATGACCTGCTTCAGGGAAGTTGGGTCTTGGATGAGGGCTGAGATGTGGGTAATGAGAAAGGCAGGAAGATTGTGTTGATGGCCAAGGGCGTGGGGCACCTGGGGAAACATTTCTTCGCGCACTGTCCAAGGAGGGTGTGTGTCTGGCGGGCGGCGGGAACATGGGGTTCCTCCTGCCTGCCTTGTGGTTCTCCTTGACACTCTCCGAGCCATGAACCTCAGCAGCCACGTGGACTCCACGCTTCTGCAGGTGGACCTGGCAGGGGCCCTAGTGGCCAGCGGGCCAAGTCGTCCTGGGAGGGAAGAGCACATCGTGGTGGAGCTGACTCAGGCCGACACGTTGGGCTCCAGGTGGCGGCGGCCACAGCAGGTTATGCTGATAATTTATTTGAAAGGAATTGTGAAATCTCATTTCATCTCATAATAAATTGTGTTTCCTCTTGAATGGACTGGATGGGGAGGACACCATTCTTAGTCAATTCATTGGCTCTTCTTATCTTTTGCTTTGTTGTTGAAATTCCCTTTTTACCATCTCTCTACTTATGAAACTCTTGCCATTACAGTAAAATCAGGCTTACAAGTTCATTATTCAAAATGATTTTGCTGGGCCATTCAGGAAACATACATTTGAAATGAAAAAACTTTTTTTTTTTTTTTTTTTTTTGCTGTTGTTAAAGTGCAGTTAAGTCCCGGCCTTACGTCATGGTTCAGAAGACACTTCCACAGCACAGTTACTGTGTTTGTGGACACCTGCTAAGATGGTGCCTAAGTTCTGAGCTGCTGCATCTGTGTAGGCCTGTGCTCAGCCTTGTCTCTGAGCCTTGTCAAGCCTTCATTCACATCCTGCAAAGGCAGCCAGGAAGTGGTGGCTGTCATGGCAGCCCAGAACCTAGACTCCAGAGGCAGGGCTCCTTGCATGCAAGCCTGACTCCCCCGAGCCCTGGCCTCAGAGATTCCACTGGATTATCACGGTGACTTCTGCATGGAAGTTGTAGCCCTGGTTCATGGATGTTCCCTGTTATGGCCAGTAGAAGGAAACCCCGCCCATGCACAGGCTGTGTCACCTACAATGGAGCATCTGAAGAATGAATGCACCCTCACCTTTTCCTGCCGTGTAGAGCATGGTCCACAGAGCAAAGGTCTCATGAACTAGCATGCAGCCTCCTGGACCATGGCTGACGCAACACCAATGTTCTGAACCGCTGCCCTGGCCAGGGTCTTAGGATGTCACCTTGGTTCCTCATCACTCCTTGGTGATGAGCAATGACCTTTGCCCTCTGACCTGGGCCTTGCATGGAGAAGGGCAGGACCTTACACAGCCTGCGGTCCCGCTGCCTCCCCAGCACTTGCATATTAATAATCCAGATTAAATGATCTGTATGGCACCTCCCTGCTCTCTTGGGGTGGCCCTTCCTAACATGCTGATGCACCCAAAATGCCCACAGGCAAATCCAGCCCCAGAAACATGGGAAACCCAAGAGATCTTTACTAAAGGATTTTCTTCCCCCCAGACACGCTCTTTGCAAACACTGAAGTACCTAAAAGAACTTGTGTTCTCTCATGCGTGTGCTTCTTTGCTTTGACCAGTTTCAGAGATCCTGTTTTCAGTGTCCTTTGTGATTTGTGGGCGAGATTCGCATCTTCCCATTGAGGGTCTCCCCCGCTCCCCAGGCTGCCTCCCCAGCTGATCACTCTCCTGCACCCCAGGGGCAAGAACATGCAAGGCAGGGAATGAAGCTTCACTCTGGGGCCTTTCCTTGCAGGGGTTCCTGTGCACAGGGGTGTGGAAGGTTTGCTGGGGGTGGGTTTGTTGCCTCCAGGTTGCAAGCAGTTGCAGAAGCAGTTCTCAGGACTCAGAGCACTCAGAAGAGTTCTCCAAGTCTCTAGTAACTTGTAGTGATTCATTTTTTAAATAAAAAAAATTTATATTAAAAAATTTTTAGAGTCGGGGGTCTCACTCTGTTGCCCAGGCTGGGGTGTAGTGGTATGATCTCAGCTCACTGTACCTTTGAACTTCTGGGCTCACGGGATCCTCCTGCCTCAGCCCCTAAGTGGCTGGGACCACAGGCACATGCCACCAGGCCTGGCTAATTTTTAAATTTTTTTTGTGCAGACAGGGGTCTTGCTCTGTTGCCCAGGCTGATCTTGAACTCTTGGCCTCAACTGATCCTCCCACCTTGGCCTCCCAAAGTGTTGGGATTACAGGCGTGAGCCAGCGCGTCTGGGTGTGATTTCTTTTTCTTGTATTAAATCACTATTTACTTCTATGCCTTTTGTACACTAATTCTGCATTTTTTCTTTTGAATCCTTTTTCTTAAACAAAGCTCTCTAAATTGTGGAAATTTCCAGCTCCAACCACCTGCACTAGCTCCTAACATCAGAGATGTGAGAGCTCAAATAAAGATGCTCTCCTGTTTCTTTCTTTCTCCTTTTCTTTTTTGAAACAAATACCTAGACTGAGCAGTGCAGATCCCAGATGGTGTCTCAGGTGAAAAGCCTCACCATAACTTTATGCTTTGGCTTGTACAGGTCACTCACAACTGGACGGTGTATTTAAATCCGAGGAGAAGCGAGCACTCAGTGATGAGCAGGACCTTTGAGGTGCTGACCAGGTGAGTTCTCAGTGAGTGAGGTGTTGGGGCAGGCTGTCTGGGACACGTGTGTTTAAAGGAGTCTGACCTACAGGACACTGAGTTTCGGCCCACACAGCACCAGGTCAGCATGTGGCTTGGACACGGCACTCATGCTGTGTAGACAGTGAGCTCAAAGGCTGTGGGAGGGCATTGTAGCTGTGGGTGTCAGGATATAAGAGGATTGACTGCAGAAGTCAGTTTGAAACAAATGGTATTTTTTGGTTGATGTTCTAGTTTCATTAATGTGAAGCTGTACAGTGGAGAATTCTAGGAAATTTAGGATTCTTCTTCCTTACCTAATGCTGCTCCATATTCAATCGGTACTCTTGGTTGGTGTGTTAGACAGCTAAGGCTGCCGTATCGTAGTACTACACACTGGGTGGCTTAAATGTCAGACATTTACCTTGTAATTCTAGAGGCTGGAAGTCCGAGGTCAAGGTGTCAGCAGGGTCAGTTTCTCCCAAGGCCTCTCCCCTGGCTTACAGGTGGCCATCCCTCTGTGCCTGTCTTCTGATCTCTCCTTGTATGGACACCCATCCTACTGGATTGGGAGTCATCCCCATAACCACATTTAACCTTCCTCACCTTGTTAAAGACGCTACCTCTACCTACAGTCCCATTTGGAGGTACTCAGGGTTAGGACTTCAACATAGGAATTGTTTTTGGAGGAAAGGGACACAATTCAGCCCATAAAATGTATTGACTGATCTTGAAAAAATGCTTCAGTGTCCACCACAGACCTGTGGTCACTTGCAGGCTTCTCGTCTATAGTGCGTCTCCCTACTCTCAGGGACTGGAGTTCAAATAGCTGGCTTTGCTCTTAGTTAGCAGGTAAAGTGGTCGGGTATGTTGGGGAGGAGGAAGAGCCAGTTCAATGGCTGGCGTCTTCTGTGCAGGCCCCTACTCACTGTTCATTGTCGGGTGGCATCACAGGGAGGCTGAGGGGTCTGCTTGGACTGGTCGGGCTTGGCTGCAGGGAGGTTGCGTCCTGTGTCTCACGCCGCTGGCCTGTGCTCACTGCTCTTCCAGCTGTGAGATTGGGCGTTAGGCGGAATTGTTCCATTTGGACTCTGGTTAATGCCATGGCTGATACAGAGGGGAGGTCCCCTAACTGTTGACCTTGTGAACAGTAAGGTCATTGTTTCGTTCTGCAGAGAGACGGTGTCCATCAGCATCCAGGCCTCCCTCCAGCAGACCCAGGCTGTCCCTCTTTTGATGGCTCATCAGTACCTCCGTGGAAGTGTAGAAGCCCAGGTGACCATTGCGACGGCCATCCTCGCGGGCGTCTACGCGCTGATCATATTTGAGGTAACTTTCACACCTGCTCCCCCAATCTGTCTGGGCCCACAGTCAGGGAGGCTTGAGACTCGCGAGACACTCTGGATGGGCTCAGTCCTGACTCCTTAATCAAACTGGACTAGCGTCATCATTCCTAAAGATTAGCGTGTCCCTCTCTCTAGGTAGAAAGGGAACCATACAGGAATATTTGCTGAATCTTGGCAACTGACATGAAAAGGATGGATTTTAGGAGCAGAAGTGTACCTGAGAAAACAGAATGTGCATACAATTTTCTACTCTCTCTCCGCTGCTCATTCCAAGTGTGACCTTGAGGGAACAAGAGTCACAGTCTCCTCTGAGACTCAGAGTCTGCACCTGTGTGATGGGTGCGCTCAGTTGTGCCCACCTGCACCGTGGGATTCTGTGTGTGAGGGGACACGGATGGCCTGGGGCTGTGTGCCCGGAGGGATTATCTGATTATCTGTTCCGTCTAATACTTGGCTCATGGGCATTTCCACATGTGATCTTAAGTCCAGTCAGTGTGATGTTTCTGGGAAGTTCTAAGTGTGGCTATGCCTTCAACAGCACGAAGCGACGTGCAGACCCTTCCTGGGCTGGGCAGGTCCATTGTTGATTTAACTATGAAATCAAACTTACCCACAACACGGACAGGAGCCTGGAAGGTCGGCGCATGACGTGACCGTTAGAGGCGCGTCCTAGTGAGCTTGGGATAGGTCTGAGAAATACCTGGGGATGTTGAGGAGATGGCAGGCTGGAGGAGTGGCCAGGAAAGTTCCAGAACTTTGCTTGTGGTTGTTGAGTCCACCTGCTGAGGAATGACGACCCCAGTAAGTTGAGCCCTCACCTGTCTAACAAGGGCCACTCACAGGATTAATTGTTATCTCTTATATCTCTTCAGTTCTAGAACAGTTTTGTCCCCTCCATTTTCTATCCATTTTCTTTTAAATCCATATTACTGTTGTTTCACGGTTCCCATGACCACCCTGTGATTTGACACAGGAACTCGCAGGCTCAGGGGCAGCTGTCCTCTGGGCTGGGGTTTATTGCCATGCCCGGCAGTGGAGACCTGCTGAGCCTGGAGCAACCCAGGAGTGGGCTTCTGCAAGGCCTCCTCTCCCGGGAGGGCCCACACAGAGCATGCCCCTCCCTCCAGCAGCCAGAGACAGCCATGTGCAGTGTTTCTGCCCCAGGCAGCCTGTTGAAAACTGAGTTTTTGTGGGAGCTGGTTAGATGGTCACCCTCAGCTTACCAAGATCCTGACTCCCAGAAGGCAAGCAGGTGTGCACCATTTATAAATCACATTTTATACAGTCTGGGCATGCAGGTAATACAGCAGAACACAATGCCCCAGGCCCACAAGACAGCCTTCTCTTTGGTAATGAGGGAATAGTCTCGAAGCTGAGTACCCAGAAGCCAGCCAAGGGCTCTTCTAAAGGTGACGTCCTCAGGCTAGGTGAAGTCTTTACTGCATCACCATCTAGTTGACAAATCCTATTCTGTTGTTCTGTAGAATATTCTATGCCCTGATTCAGCTGCTGGGTTCCTCATGGGATGAATTAGCTGCTCTTCCTATTTCCTACAGACTACAATTGAGATCTGAAGCCTTCAGGTTCCATTTTGGGGTGGCCGTGCTTCACAGGTGTGCAGGGGTCTGGCCTGCGTCCAGGAGGAGGACCCTGTGTCTGGATGTCCTGCTGTCAGGGGTGCGGAGAATGCCCAGGGAGTTGAGGTGGTGGAGAAAGGTGCCCAGCTCCTGCCACTTTTTCTCTTAATGATTTTAATACCCACCTGGGCCCACTGCCTGCCTAAGATAAGTCCTATTTCTGTAATGATCAACTTTCTTAGTAATGAGCTCTTCCCTTAGTAACTTCCAGTGGTATCCACTGAATTTATTTAGTTTCTCTCTTCCTCTTTTTTACTATTATTTTGCAATTATAGATTTAATAAATTCAATGTGCTTTAATTAGTTACAGTCATTAATTAAAAAATACAATACAATGCCAATTATTTTTAATGGGCTTCTCTGTTATTCTAGGGTTTGTTCACTTTTTTGTAAAATTGTTCAACGTTCGAAAACTACGTAATTTGCAAAGATTTATTAATTTTCATTAATTAATGGTCATTATTATTTGTCATTTAGAAAAAACCTCTCCTTCTCTACAAAAAGCCATCTCTAAATTTTAAAAGTCCTGTACATTGATTTTTTTTATTATGGCTAGCAGATATTTAAGAGGCCAGTTCGACATGGTTTCTACCCTTACAGAAACAAAAAGCAGAGGCCACCACACAGAAACCAGCCACACATAGAAGGGTGTGTGGCAGGGTCTCAGGAAGGGCCTTGGAGGGCAGTCCCTGGATTCCATGAGCAGTGTGGCAGCCCAAGACCTCCCAGAGGCTGCCTCCCCATGCAGACCATCCATTTCCTGGCAGTCTTTTAGTAGGTCTCCCTACACGGCTTGCTCTACACATCTCGTGGTGCAAGGCCCTTCTGTTATAGCTGTCCATGTGCCCCTGCCTATGACAGGGTGTGGTCTTTCTATTGGTGTGTAGTGATATCTTACTGTGCTTTCAACTTAATTTTTCTAAAGATGATAATGTTGGACATTATCTTTTCGTGTATTTATTTGCTACCTGTATATCTTCTTCAATGTGACATCTGTATGTGCCTTTTGCTTATTTTCTAATTGAATTGTTCATCAATGTTGAGCTTTGACTGTTCTTTATATATTATAGATATAAAGACTTTGTTGGATATGTGGTTTGCAAATATTTTCCTTATTCTAGTTTATAATTTTTTTTCCTTTTTTTTTGGAGACAAAGTGCTGGGATTACAGGCATGAGCCACAGTGCCGGCCTTTTTTTTTCTTTTTTGAGATGGAGTCTCCCTCTGTTGCCTAGGCTGGAGTGCAATGGCCCGATCTCGGCTCATTGCAACACCATCTCCTGGGTTCGAGTGATTCTCCTGCTCCAGCCTCCCAAGTAGCTAAAACTACAGGTGCGTGCCACCATGCTTGGCTAATTTTTTTGTATTTTTTGTAGAGACAGAGTTTTACCATGTTGGCCAGGCTGGTCTTGAAGTCCTGACCTCAAGTGATCCACCTACTTCAGCCTCCCAAAGTGCTGGGATTACAGGCATGAGCCACTGTGCTGGGCCAATTATTTTCTGTTATGGATTGTGGTTTGGGTGTCAAGTCTAAGAACTTATTGCTTAGTTGCAATAATTCCAGAGTCCAAAGATTGGTTTTCTTATTTTTTTTTCAGTTTTACTTTTAAGACCAGGATCTATTTTGAGTTAGTTTTATTATTATTATTTTTTTCTTTGAGACAAGGTTTCAGTCTGTCGCCCTGGCTGGAGTGCAGTAGCATGATCACAGCTCACTGCAGCTCAAGTGATCCTTCTGCCTCGGTCTCCTGAGTAGCTGAGACTACAGGCATGCAATACCATACTTGGCTAAGTTTTAAAATTTTTTTTGTAGAGTCAGGGTCTTGCCATGTTGCCCAGGCTGGTCTTGAATTCCTGGCCTCAAGAGATTCTCCTGCTTTGGCTTCTTAAAGTGCTGAGATTACAGGTATGAGTGACGGTGCCAGGCCTTGAGTTATTTTTTGTATTTGTGTGAGAGTTTTAAGTGAAGGTTCATTTTTAAACCTACGGCTGTCCAGTTGGGCCAACATCATTTATTGACAAGACTATCCCTCCTCAGTTGAATTGCATTTGCTCCTTGGTTAAAAATTAATTGGACATATTTGTGGGGTATATCTCTGGGTTCTCTATTCTGTCCCATTGGTAATGTGTCTGTTCCTCCACCAGTACCACACTATCTTGATTACTGCAGGTGTAAGTTTGGACACTGGCAAGAGTGATTCCTCACGCTTACTATTTTTTTTCCCAAAATTGTTTTGGCTATTCTGTGGCCATTTTTTTTTTCCATATACATTTTCCCCTCTTCTTCCTCCAGCTTTATTGGAATAAAGTTACATTTCTATTTTCCAGGACTTCAGTTGCTTTTTCATGTGGTGCTTTGACATCCACATTTTAGAATGGCCTTCTAGTCCCTAAACATAGTATTTATTTTGGTCTTCTTTGATTTTTTAAATAATTTTCATGATACTGATCTTGTACATCTTTTCTTAAATTTATACCTAAGTGTTTCCTTTTCTTTGGAGCAATTGTAAATGGTACTGAGTTTTTATTTTGATTTCCACCTATCTATTGTCAGTACATATAAACGCATTTTTCTCTGTGTTAATCTTGTACCTTGTTATTTTATTGAATTTACCTATTCTCAGAGTTTTTAAAAAATAAAATTATTGAGATTTCCTATGTAGACAATCATGTCATTTGCAATGAGGACAGTTTTATTTCTTCTTTTCCAATCTGTATGTCTTTAATTTCCTTTTCTTGCCTTATTGCAGTGGCTAGAATGGGAATGGTAAGACTGGCATTGTTCTCAATCCTAAAGGGAAAGCATTCAGTCTTTCACCATGAAGTATGATATTATTAGTTTTTTGTAGATGCTCTTTATGAGACTGAGGAAATTCTTTTCTTTTCCTAATGTACTAAGAGGGGTTTTTTGTTGTGTTTTTTCTTTTCTTCTCTCTTTCTCTTTTTTTTTTTAAAAGCCATTAATTGGATGTTGAGTTTTGTCAGCATCTTTTCTGTGTCAATTGATGTGCTCATACGGTTTTTTTATTAGCTGTTTGATATGGTGGATTACATTGATTTATTTTAGAATATTGGACTAGACTTGCATATCTGGAATAAATCCTTCTTTCTAATGTGAGTGTTTATTACTATAATTTTCCCTGTCAGCACTGCTGTAGCTGCATCTTACAGATTTTGACCTGTTGTGTTTTCAGTTTCAGTTAGTTCTCTCTAATTCTTACATTTCCCTGAGACTTCCACTTTGACCCAATGATTATTCAGATGTGTGTTGTTTAAATTCTAGATATTATAGATTTTCCTGTTGTCTTTCTATTACTAAATTACAGTTTGATTCACTTCTAGTTAGAGAACTTACACTATATTTAATCCTTTCAATTTGTTGACTTTGTGTGTGTGTGTGTGTGTGTGTGTGTGTGACAGAATCTCCCTCTGTTGCCCAGGCTGGAGTGCAGTGGCACAATCTCAGCTCACTGCAACCTCCACCTTGTGGGTTCAAGTGATTCCCATGCCTCAGCCTCCCAAGTAGCTGAGACCACAGGCACACACCATCATGCCTGGCTACTTTTTGTGTTTTTAGTAGAGACAGACTTTTGCCATGTTGGCCAGGCTGGTCGTGAACTCCTGGCCTCAAGTGATCTGCCTACCTCGGTCTCCCAAAGTGCTGGGATTACAGGTGTGAGCCACTGTGCCCAGGCATTGTTGAATTTTTTCTTAATGACTCAGGTTTATGGTCTATCTTGATGAATATTCTGTGGGCTTAAAGTAATATGATTTTTCCTTTCTTATAATACTACTGTAACTTGCAAATATAAATTTTATATAGGTAGTCTAAGCAACAACTTCTGAAAACTCAACACCGTCCTTTTGTTGTGTCTATTACTTGATGTGGAAGGTAGAGAAGGCTGCAGGGGTGCTAAAGGAATACTATGTTCTACCTTACGTTTCTGTGACTTCTGTGTGTCCAGAACTCCCTAGGGGAAGGTCCACATTATGAGGGGAGGGCTGGATGCAATCGCCAGCCCTGTGGGCTCTCCAGCAGTGGAGCCAACATTGCATCATTCCTGGGATCTACTCTAGGGGTAAAATTTGCCTTGGGCAATGACTCAGAAGTTGTCTTGTTTCAGGCGAGGCTGCCTCCCCAGAACTGGAGGTCTCTAGATTCTGCAGGCAGGCATGCTTAGGCTGTGCCACTGCTGTCTGCATCCTGCTGCACTCAGGGGAGTCTTGGGGTGGCTTGCAGATGCCCCTGCCTGTCCTCCCAATCTGCTGCTGCCAGCTGCTCCCCAGATGATGACGCTGTTGCCTCAGTATGGCCTCCTCCCTGATCCCTTCTCATCTGCTCTGTTTGAAATGTTTGTTTTTTGGTGCCGTAAAGAAATAGCACTTTAACATAAATTTAATTTCCTCAGCAAGGGCATTTTTATACTTTCTGCAGAAAGGGTACACTCGCCAGTAGTTTTGCCACGAGAGTACACCAAACAAAGGAGACAGGGTCATTTATAACCTGAGCATCCACCTTACTGCTGTGTCTGGTTTCCACTGGCTAGAACGGGACCTCACATTTTGTATTTGTTTTGATTGGCTAGCAACTTAGAACTTTTTAGAAGAGGCAAAGGCAGAGGAGAACAAAGGAAGGAGGAAGTAACTTGTAGAATGCTGAGAAAGGTAAAAACAAACACCTTTAAATAAGGAAGAGGAACAGGCTATGAGCTAATGCTTGCTTGGACTAGTATAAGCATGCCAGAACAAATATTAGGCTAAATTTTGGGAGCTAAGAACATAAAGTACATTAATTTCTTTATTATGGCTAGCAGATATTTAAGAATGTTAGCACAGGTCTTTGAATAAACTTTGCTTCTAAGAGAAGTTACTATTTATTTCTAATGAGATGGGGAGGAAAGTCTTTGAAGAGGAGCCTCTGCTTTACTTTTCACATGCTTTGTTGTGGGCGCTGCATCTCACTTATTGTGTCTGTTGTTGGTTGCTTTTGTTCAGTGTTGATTCAAGTGCCTTGGACACTGCCTGGCATAGAGCAGGTGCTCAATAAATATTAAACAAAGGTTTCCAGAGCATCTTCAGATATTTGAGACAGGTGCTAAGGTCCTCTGGGTCTGGTCTAACTTGGCTCCTGCAGGGGGTGGGCACTTTCCACCCCTGACTTTGTGCCCAGTGACCCGTGAGTGACTGAATGGGAACAAAGGATCAGCCAGGGTTCCCTTAGGTCTTTTAATAGCTTGATGGGATGAAATTATTTCAGGAAATACCTTGGGTTATTTATACTTCTGGTCCTACAGATAATCATCCTGATTGACACTTTCTTGCCTGAGGATTTGGGGTTGTATCTTTCACCCTTGTAAAGTAGTTCTTTTTTTTTTTTTTGAGACGGAGTCTCGCCCAGGCTGGAGTGCAATAGCGCGATCTCGGCTCACTGCAACCTCCGCCTCCTGGGTTCAAGCAATTCTCCTGCCTTAGCTTCCCAAGTATCTGGGATTACAGGTGCATGCCACCACCCCTGGCTAATGTTTTGTATCTTTAGTAGAGATGGGGTTTCACCATGTTGGCCAGACTGGTCTCGAACTCCTGACCTCGTGATCTGTCTGCCTCGGCCTCCCAAAGTGCTGGGATTACAGGTGTGAGCCACCACACCCGGCCCATCTTGTAAAGTAGTTCTTGTTGAAAGTCCCAAAGAACACAGTTGGAGCAATCCTCCTAACTCTTGCACTTTGCATCTATAATAGGGCTCTAGGAGATTTCCCAATGCAGCATTCTAAAAATTCCATTATCAGAGCTAAGGCTTCTATGCCCTTATACTGTATAAAATTATATTAAAATAGTTCTGACACAGTCTTAATAAACAATATTTCATAACAGAAATGAGACAATGCATTTTCTCCATGTGTCTTTCATCCAACCCCTGGTATTATGTTTTAAGAAGGATTGCCACCATGGCTCCTTTCTGCTGGAAACAAGCGGGCCCTTTCTTTCCCTTCACCCACTTTATGTAATTGTAGCGAAATGATGCAGCCTTTGTGTAACATCGTGTTTCATTGCTCTGGGTCCTTCCATATTTAATTTAGGAGTTCGTGTAGTGTTTGGTTTAAAAATTAACTGTGAAATTAAATTCAAGAGAGATGAATAGAGAACACCTTCCATCTTCCAGGGAGTCTCCATTTTAATTTACAGAAATGGGAAGCATATCTGGAGAGAGAAGAGCTGCATTTCAAAACTCAATGCACGTACCATAACACTGCAAACCTCCAAGTTAGGTTTTCCTAATTTCTGTTCTTATGATGCTCTGCAGGGCTGCAATTTAAATCTGTAGCCAATGGCTCTGCCCCCTCATTCATTTCTTTTTGTCTGCAAGCCTCTTCTTACTGCTGATTCATGGAACATATTGCATCCTGTAGCACTGGCAAACTTGCTCCATTACCTTGTTCCAGAGATACTTCTCCTTTTCTTTCTTGAAAAGGACTCCTTCAGAACTGCAGGAAAACTGGTGGATTATGTAATACATTCCCTCTGCTTAACACATAAACTGAATTGCAAAGACACTTTTGCAATTGAAGGAGTTGGGATGGGACATAGGTCTTCTGGCCACTGGGCCATGCTACTCACGTTTTTTTCTGGCAAGCTCAGAATCCAGCATTTCTTCTCAAAGTGAGTAGCCACATCATTCCTTAGAAAAATGGCAAATATTTTGCAGACTGCTTGAAGGAGGTGGACCCTCTCCAACCTCGTCTCCTGGATGGCTCTCTTTCTCATGCCCTTGGCTGTTCCTGCACATGCAGTGAGCTCTGGAGCATGCTGTTATTCGAAGCCAGATCCAATGAGAGGTGGGGGGTGGGGGGAGGGGGCGAAAGGAAGCCAGTGCAGGAAGGAGGGCCACAGTGAGTCTTGAGGGCTCCGACTTCAAAGAAAATGATGATGGTGATAACCACAGGAGCTAATGTGTGCGGAGGGACCAGCCCTGTTCTGGGAATTCTCTGTGTGTTAATGGACAACCCCACAACCCCATGAGGCAGACTTTATCACCACCTCCATTTTATAGTTGAGGACATCAAGCACAGAGAAGTCAGACCACTTGCCCAAAGTTCCCTAGCTGGCCAGTGGCTGCCTTTGGAGTCCACATTTCTCACCAGGGTGTGGTGCTTCTCAAGGAGATGGGAATTATCTGTAGCCAATGCCCAGAAGGCTGTGCAAGGTGAACAGATGTCTGTCATGCTCCTACCATGGGTCTGGCTCTGTGTTTTCATCATCTATGTTGATTCTGAAATGGTGCAGTAGGCTGATTAATGACCACTTCCCCCAAGATGTCCACATCCTAACCCCCAGACTGTTTGCATATGGGACCTCACATGGCAAAAGGGGCTTTGCAGAGTGATTATGCAAATGACCTTGTGATGTAGAGACTATCTGGGTGAGCTCAGTGGGTCTTTACAAATGGAGAGCCCTCCCAGCTGTGGTCAGAGGGAGATGTGACTATGGAATAAAGGGTCACAGAAGTGTGATGTGAGGGCTTGATTCACCGTTGATGGCTTTGAAGCTGGAAAAGAGGGGTCCTGTTTGTGGGATTTGGGTGTTAGGGGAAGGTGAGGGATGGATTCTCCCCTAGAGCCTGCAGAAGGAATGCGTTCCTGTGAGGCCTCGATGTAGGATGTAGCGCACCTGCTGGATCTCTTACCTGCAGGACCGGAGGAGCGTGGGTTTGGTGACAGCAGCCCGGGAAACTCATACAGAAGGTCTCTGAAGGAGGTGTTGTGCTCCTGTTTTGCCAATGGAGACGTGAGCTTGGGGAGACAGGGGCTTGGGAGGCGGTAAAGGCAGGGTTGAACCTAGGTTCAAGACACCCCCCAGCCCTTTCTGTGGAATCGCAGCCCTTTCCATGGAATCAGCCTTCTTCTGAGGAGGGGAAGTGGGGTTGCCGAGGACTGGCAGGCTGAACTGAGCTGAGCTGAGCTGAGCTGTGCTGCAGGCAGTGTGAGATGAGCCTCCCGAGCCTGCCTCCCTCCTGGACGCCCTGACACCACGGTCCAGCTCGCAGGGGCAGTGCGAGGCAAGGCTGGCACACAGTTTCTGTCACAGCCACTTTGTGAGGCGTGGTGATTTTCTTTTATATACAGGAAGAAATCTGGGACTCAAGGGGTGGAGGGGCTTCCTCCCCCACAGTCTGATGATCCCTCATGGCCTTGTCTGTCATCAAAAGATCGGGCTGCCATGAGAGCGCGGGATCAAGTGGAAGGACGTTGGGGTGCACGTGCGTGTGTGGCTGTGTGTGTGTTAGTACATGAGTGTGTGTATTACTGTTTAAGTGCATGTGAGGCTGTGTGTGAGTCACAGAGAGGGTATCTGTGTGTGAGACCATGTGTGTGTGACTGCATGTGAGAGTGTGACTCTCTGTTGTGTCTCTGTGTGTGTGCAAGTTAGTGTGTGAGTCAGTGTGTGAGACTGTTAGTGTGTGGGCATGTGAGGGTGTGTGTCAGACCATGTGTCTGGGTGTCACAGTGTGACTGCATAGTTGTGTCTGTATGTACCAGTTTGTGAGTGTGAGACTGTGTTAGTGTGTGGGCATGTGAGGAAGGGTGGGTGTGAGACCGTGTATGTGAGGTGAGGGCGTGTGACTGTGTGTGTCTGTGTGTGGGTGTGTGCCCGACGGTCCGGGTGCTCTGCTGGTGCCCCCGCAGGCTCTCGTGCAGCCTAGCTTCGAAGTCAGGGCCTAGGCCTGTTGCTCACACTCTGGTTGGAGAGGTGGTTTCCGGAGCCCGTGCTCTCAGGAGCTGGGTGGCAGGCAAGAGTGCCCCGGGGGACAATGCAGCACACCACGGGGACAGCCGCCGCAGGGCGCCCAGTAGGGGGCTGAGCCGCAGGGGATGCTCCTACCCCAGGGCCCGCAGCTTCTGCTGTCTAGTGTGCACAGGTCTTTCTATGTCTTAGGCTGCTTTTCCATGTTGAAAACAGGAGACGATGGACTGATGTTCTTCCGTGGGCTACTTTGGTAAATGGAAGGATCAATGACGCAAAGAGAGACCCACAGGAAGGAAAAGCCGGGTGTCTTGCAGACCCGTGGGGCCCAGGGCCTGGGTGGCAGCGGCTGGACGGTGTCTCCGAGTGGGCGTGCAGCGCCCTACGTGAACACCAGCAGAGCCGGGGAGGGACAGGCTGAGACCCTCGGTTTCGCGTCACTCTCAGGTCACCTTTCCCCGCTCGGGGCGTAGGCTGGAGAGTGACGCAGTGGAGGGAGCCGGCGGCGCAGGCGGGTTCGTGGGGTGGCCCTGGGCCTTCAGAGCACCCAGATCGAGGACGCAAGCAGGCTGGGCTGGGGGTGGGACCGCCACCCTCGTGGACGTCGAGGGCGGTCTCCAGACATCCGCCAACTCTTGAGATCCCGTTTCTAAGAACCCCCGAGGGCCGTGTCATTGGCACACCTCGGGATCAGCGTTCGGGGGGCACACTGCCCTGCGCATGGCTCACGCGCTGCACCACCGAGGGCCCTGCCTTCCCGTCGCTCCCCGCAGCCAGCGTGCAGCAGCCAGAATGAAGGCTTTCAGACTCTAGGCTGTGGTTTCTCCACATTTTACTCCCTTCACCCACAAAACAGAGTAACATCTCCTGGCTTCTTCTGGGAGACGAACGCGGCAGCGCGTGTGGGGCATGGACTGGCGTCCTGGGTGGGGACCACCAGCTTCCGGAGCCGTCTCTCGTCTGAACCAGGGGTAAAGCGCCTGTTCAATTTTGTGTATTTAGGGATACAGTCAGGTGAAAGCAGCTTTTGGAACATCTCGATTCTCTAAGCTGGGGAAGTGTGGCTGGCTGCTGTGACTCTCCGAAGCTGGCGGAGTTGGCAGCTCACAGGCTGTTTTACTGTGGAGCTAAGCTTCTATAGCTTCTGAGCAGAAAGCTTTTCCATATACAATAGGAATTTGTACCTTATGAACTGAGTACTGAAAATTCAGCTCTCCCTGCAGGCCAGGCAGGATCACATGGGGGAAGAAGCATAGTCTGTGCGTGGCTGACCTGCACCCGCAGGCCCACAGCCCACAGCTGGGCGTCATCACTTCAGAAGTGAAATCACAGCCAGGAGGATTCGGATGCTCGAGGACTGCTCCACTGATTTCCTGTGGTGCGTTCGAGCTCTGGGATCTATTGTTCTGCATAACATAAGCCAGGCTAGAAAATCAGCTCAGTATTTGTGGGCAATAACTGAATTCAGAAGATATTTGAATTTGGAGTGTATACCTTCTCCTTGGGTCACACGGTGTCCAAGGGGCCTTGCAAAGGGAACACATCAGATAACACACAATAATGACAAAATATCAACAAGAACAAGGGGCCAGGAACTCATCACATCCATGTAAGAGCAGAGGAAAGCAGGCCTTGGCGGCAGGGACAGATGCAGCCCTGTGAGGCTCCCGCGTGGCCTGGAGCCCTCCCCATCAGCCCGCTGAGGATAGGCCAGCAGAAGATGATTGGGAACACAGGAACCTGGCTCTCCTGGACCGCTCAGCAGCCACAGGTTTACTCCTCACACCAGGTAACAATCTCCTCCCCAAAAGCTTTCATCCCGTTAAGGGCTCCTGCCCCCAGTGCAGGAGCCAGTGATGGGATGAGGACCAGCAGCCACAGCCTGAGTGGGAATTCTCTGCCCTCATGCACCCTACAGACCACAGTGAGGTAGGGCACTCACCACAGCCCACCTCCACCCTGCTGAGAAAGGAAGCAGGCAGAGCAGGCCCTGCAGGGAGGCCCCATGGGGTCGTACCACACCCTGCAGCTCCATGGTCCAGCATCTGACACACACCTCTTAGTTTCCCCTGTTCCGGCCTCAGCTCAAGCCTCTATGTTCCAAAGATCCAAGTTGGTTA
Organism: Hylobates moloch; assembly: GCF_009828535.3. Classification (NCBI taxonomy): domain Eukaryota; kingdom Metazoa; phylum Chordata; class Mammalia; order Primates; family Hylobatidae; genus Hylobates; species Hylobates moloch. The sequence continues at coordinate 88,827,501 of NW_026652289.1, read as the reverse complement.
GGTATATTTTCTGACTTCCTTGGTATCCCAGGGGACACCCCTACTTCATGTTTTGCTACTGTACAAGCCTAGTTGCCATTTTTTGACCTCTTGTATCAGCTTTTTTGGTGCCTCCTGCCCAACCTTGAAAGTCTTGCCATATATTTTAGCATTTTGTTTCTGGAGTGCCCCACATCTGAACCAATTTCTGTTAGCCAATGTTTGCCGTGTCAGTGACCTACTTGAACATCTTGGTGCACACAGCCCACTCTGTTGTACTTATGGTGCAGAGTGCCGTGGGCCCGGCAGCTCTCGGCCTCTCCAGGCTCCAGGTCGCCTGGCTGGAATCTGTCGGCGGAGCTGATGCTGCAGAGAACCAGGTGCCTCTGTGGCTCCTCTGCAGCTGTGCCCGGCTGGGCATTTGTCAGGGCTGTGCGTGGCCTCAGGGCATTGCTGAGGTGCATGCTGTCCTCCAGCACCACATCCTGGGGCTGCAGCTCCCTGGGGGCAGTGCTGTGAGTTCAGGCAGCTGTCCTGTGGCTTGGGTACCTTCATCTATTCCTTCCTGATGTGTCCAAGTGGTTTGGAAGTTTCTCTGCAACTTCCAAGTTTCCTTCACCCTTCCTCTTTGTTCTTTATTTTTCTCCTCTTTCACAGACACACAAGGAAAGAAAAATATGTGTTTTTTGGCAAGTAGTTGGTTATGTTTTAAATGAGAAATGTAGAATTAAATCCAAACCCCTACCTGACCACATTGCCCCAGTGCCCAGCTCTGGCTGTCAGCTCCTCATCTCCCACACCCTCTTCTCCTTCCACCCCTGACCCCAGAGCTCCCCTCAGCCTCATATAAGTGAGATCATGCAATATTTGTCCTTCTGTCTCGCTTATTTCACTTAGCATTCAGGTTCATCCGTGTTGTGCCAAATTGGCAGGATTTCCTTCCTTTTTAAGGGTGAATGATATTCCATTTGTGTGTGTGTGTGTGTGTGTGTGTGTGTGTGTGTATGGTTGCAATGAACATGGCCGCACAGATATCACCTTGAGATTCTGATTCCATTTCCTTTGGATATAGACTCAGAAGTGGGATTTGTTCAGTCATACAGTAGATCTATTTTTAAGTTTTGAGAAAGTTCTATATTGCTTTCCATGTGGCTGTACTAATTTGCACCCCCACAGCATACTAGGGTTCCCTTTTCTTCACATCCTCCCCAACACTTGTTATCTCTTGTCTTTTTGATAACAGCCATTCTAACAGGTGTGAGGCCATATCTCATTGTGTTTTTGACATGCATTTCTCTGATGATTAATGATGCTAAGCACCTTTTCATGCACCCGGGGGCCATTTATATGTCTTCTTTGGGAAAATGTCTATTCAGATCCTTTGCCCATTTTTTTGGTCAGGTTATTTATTTATTTTTTTTGCTCTTGAGTTGTATGAGTTCCTTACATATGTTCGATATTAACCCCTTATCAGGTATATGGTTTGCAAATATTTTCTGAGTCTGTAGGTTGTCTTTTCATTTTGTTGTTTGTTTCCTTTGCTGTGCAGAAGCTTTTTAATTTGATATGGTTCCACTTGTTTATTTTTTGCTTTTGTTACCTGGGCTTTTGGTGTTATATGCAAAAAATCATTGTCAAGACCAGCATCAAGGAGCTTTTCTCCTGTGTTTTCTTCCAGAAGTTTTACAGTTTCAAGTCTTACATGTAAGTCTTTAATCAATTTCAAGTCGATTTCTGTATATGGTGTAGGATAGGGGCCACTTTCATTCTTTTGTATGTGGTTATCCAGCTTCCCAACACCATTTATTGAAGAGACAATCCTTTCCCCACTGTGTATTCTTGGCATTCTTATCAAATATTAGTTGACTGTAACATGCATGGGTTTATTTCTGGGCTCTTGATTCTTCTGTTCTATTGGTTTATATATCTGTTTTTATGCCAGTCATACTGTTTTGATTGCTATAGATGTGTAATATAGTTTGACATCAGGAAGTGTCATGCCTCCAGCTTTTTCCTTCTTACTCAATGTTGACTTGGCTATGTAGGGTCTTCTGTGGTTCCATATAAATTAGAATTTTTTTTTCTATTTCTATGAAAAATGCTGTTGGAATTTTGATAGGGATTACATTGAATCTGTAGATTGCTTTGAGTAGTTATGGACATTTTAGCAATATTAATTTTTCCAAACCATGAACATGGGATATCTTTCCATTTATTTGTATCTTCTTTGATTTCTTCATTCACGTCTTACTGTCCTGAGTGTACAGATCTTTAAACCTCTTTGGTTAAATTTATTCCTATTTTATTCTTTTTGATGCTATTACAGATGGGATTATTTTCTTTCTTTTTTGGATAGTACATTGTTAGCATATTGAAGTAAAACTGATTTTTTTTGTATGTGTTCTGATTTTGTATCCTACAAATTTACTGAATTTGTTTATTAGTGTTAGCAGAGTTTTGGTAGAGTCTTTAGTGTTTTCTATATATAAGATCACATCTGTAAACAAATAGAGTTTAACTTCATCCTTTCCAATTTGGACATTTTTAATGTTTTTTCATTGTCTAATTGCTCTATCTAGTACTTCTGGTACTACGTTGAATAGAAGTGGTGAGAGTGAGCATCCTTGTCTTTTTCCTGATCTTAGAAGAAAAGCTTTGAGCTTTTCGCCATGGAGTATAATGTTAGCTGTGGACTTGTTATATATGGTCTTTATTATATTGTGGTACATTTATTCTATACCTTATTTGTTGAGAGCTTTTAATTATGAAAGGATGTTGAATTTTCTCAAATGCCTTTTCTGCATTCATTGAGATGATCCTATGATTTTTATCCTTCATTCTGTTAAGGCAATGTATCACATTTATTGATTTGTGTGTGTTGAACTTGTCTTTGGATTCAGGAATAATTCCTACTTAATCATAGTATATGATCCTTTTGATGTCCTGCTGAATTCAGTTTGCTAGTATTTTGTTGAGCATTTTTGCATCTATGTTCATTAGGGATATTGGCCTGAAATTAATTTTCTTTCTTTCTTTCTCTCTCTCTTTCTTTCTTTCTTTCTTTCTTTCTCTTTCTTTCTTTCTTTCTTTCTTTCTTTCTTTCTTTCTTTCTTTCTTTTCTTTCTTTTTCTTTTTTTCTTCTTTCTTCTTTTTTTTTTTTTTTTTTTCTTTCTTCTTGTCCTTATCTGGCTTTTGTATGAAGGGTAACACCGGCTTTATAAAACAAGTTTGGAAGTGTTCTCTCCTCTTCATTTTTATTGCAAAAGTTTGAAGTTTTACAAAAGTTCCAGGATTGGCATTCTTTAAATGTTTGGTAGAATTTACTTGTGAAGCCATTGGTCCTGAGACTTTCTTTGTTGGAAGGTTTTTGATCAGTGCTTCAATCTTCTTACTTCTTATTGGTCTGTTCAGATTTTCTTATTTTTTCTTGATTCAGTCTTGGTAGGTTGTATGTTTCTAGGAATTTACCAGTTTCTTCTAGGTTATCAATTTGTAGGCATGTAATTGTTCACAGTAGCCTCTTATGATATCAGTTGTAATGTCTTCTTTTTCATTTATAATTTTATTTATGTGAGTCCTCTCTCTTTTTTCTTGGTAGGTCTAGATAAAGTTCCATCAATTTTGTTTATCTTTTCAAAACCAACTCTTAGTTTTGTTGATCTTTTCAATTGTCTTTCTAGTCTCTGTTTCATTTCTTTCTGCCAATATTTTTTTCCTTCTGTCAACTTTGGGCTTAGCTGGCTCTTCTATTTCCTTGAGGTATAAAGTTAGGTTGTTTATTTGAGCTCTTTCTTCTTTTTTAAAGTTTTATTTTATTTTTAATTAGCAAATAAAAATTATATATATGTATGGGGTACAATGTGGTTTTCAATTCATGTATACACTGTAGTGTCATCCAGTCAGGCTAATGATTTGTCACTATAAACTTCCCTCTTAAAACTGCTTTTGCTGTGTCCCATAAATTTTGGTATGTTGTGTTTCCATTTTTGTCTGTCTCAAGATACTTTCTGATTTCCATTTTATTTCTTTTATGACACATTGGTTGTTCAAGAGTGTGTTGTGGCTGGGTGTGGTGGCTCACACCTGTAGTCCCAGCACTTTGGGAGGCTGAGGTGGGTAGATCATGAGGTCAGGAGTTCAAGACCATCCTGGCCAACACAGTGAAACCCCGTCTCTACTAAAAATACAAAAATTAGTCAGGCGTGGTGGCACTTGCCTGTAGTCCCAGCTACTTGGGACGCTGAGGCAGGAGAATTGCTTGAACCTGGGAGGCAGAGGCTGCAGTAAGCCAAGATCGCACTACTGCACTCCAGCCTGGGTGACAGAGTGAGACTCCATCTCAAAAAAAAAAAAAAGTGTTGCTTAACTTTTGCATATTTATCAATTTCCCTATTTTCCTTCTGTTATGAATTTCTAGTTTTATACCATTGTGTTTGGAAAATATACTTCATATTATTTACATCTTCTTAAATTTGTTAAGTTCAAGCATGGTGGCTCATGCTTATAATCTTAGTACTTTAGGAGGTTGAGGCAGGAGGATCACTTGAGACTAGGAGTTCAAGATCAGCTTGGGCAACATAGCAAGACCTCCTTCTCTGAAAAAAAAAAAAAATTTGCTGGACATGGTGGTGCACATTTGTAGTCCTAGTTACTCAGGAGGCTGGGGCAGGGGGATTGCTTAAGTCCAGGAGTTCAAGGCTGCAGGGAGCTTTGATTGCACCACTGCACTCCAGCCTGGGTGACAGAGCAAGACTCTGTCTCTAAGACAAAATTTTTTTTAAAAGAAATAAAACTTGTTAAGACTTGTTTGTGACCTAATATGTGATATATCCTGAAGAATTTTTTGTGTATGCTAGAGAAGAATGTCTTTTTCTGATGTTGGGTGGAAAGTTTGGTCTATGTCTGGTAGGTCTACTTGGTGTACAGTGCTGTTCAAGTCTGCTGTTTCCTGTCTGGATGTTCTATCCATTATCTTAAATGGGACATTGAATTCCCCTATTACATTGTATTGCTGTCAATTTCTCCCTTTAGCTCTGTTAATACTACTGTGTATATTTAGATGCTCTAGTGTTGGGTGTGTACTTATTTATTACTGTGATGGGTCCCTGTTGAATTGACCCTTTTATCAGTGGAAGAGGGTGGGTAATGACCTTCTTTGTCTCTAGAGACAGTTTTTGACTTACAGTCTATTTTGTCTGATATAACTTTAGATATCCCTGCTGTCTTTTGGTTACCATTTCCATGCAAATGGTAATCAAAAGAAGTCTTGTCTTTCCATCTGCTCGGTATCCCACCTATCTGGAATTTACTTGATGACTAGCTGTAAACCTTTGTGACTATGGAGGGGCAGATGTGCAAAGATCAGAGATGCCCTAGATAATTTCCTTGGGGGCTGCCCCCAAGCTCTTTCCTTTCTTCTCCCAGGAAGCGATGCTGGCCTTCTGTTTTGCGGGCTCTGTTCATGCATTTTCTGCTTCTCATTTGCTCAGAATGTATTGCTTACCCTGCAGAGCACTGAAGAAACCAAGAGAGGCACGCCACGCTCACAGGAGCTCACAGTTGGACTCTTGCCAAAGAAATTTGGGTGTAGGAAGAGGTGTGCTGTATTTCCCAGAGCATGGGCAGGAAGAGAACCTTTATACAGTCCTTTAAGGCAGTGGTCCCCAACCTTTTTGGCACCAGGGACCAGTTTCATGGAAGACAATTTTTCCATGGACTATGGGGTGGGACATCATTTTGGGATGAAACTGTTCCACCTCAGATCATTGGGCATTAGTTAGATTCTCATAAGGAGTGTGCAACCTAGATCCCTCACATGCGCAGTTCACAATAAGGTTCACGCTGCTGTGAGAGTCTGATGCTGCCACTGATCTGACAGGAGGCAGAGCCCAGGCGGTCATGCTCACTTGCCCAGCTCACCTCCCACTGTGCGGCCCTGGTACTAGTCCGTGGCGGGGTTAGGAGGGTTGGGGACCCCTGCTTTAAGGCATCTTTTAAGAATTTTTATTATTTTTACTCTTTAGGTCCATTTACCAGAAATTTTTTTATTCCTGATAGCTGAAAATTCTTTCTTAAGCATAGAAATTTAGTAATGTCCATCATTACATGTGAAGTAATGAACTCATCTTCTTCTAGAACCATGTAGTTTGAAAAGTTTTATTCCACATCCTAGAGGCTGATCATCAGCATTTTCCATTTTTTAGATGGCAAGTGACGGTTTCTCCTCCCATGTGGTGTGTGGGGCCCCTTAGCTGGTAGAAGAGGGTGGGTTTCTGAGTGAGGATAGTTGCATCCACATGTCCTAAGCACTCATTGTGGGCCACAGAGATGCTCATGTGTGGATCACTTGCAAGCTGGTGTGTGCGACGAGGGAGGGGAGAAAGGTGTTGACAGTGGCAGTGGGCGGAGTGAACTTCGTGAGGGTGCTAGGGGTGTCCGTGAGACCACGATGAGCCCAGCTTTCCTGAGAGGGCCGTGGCTGTCTGCCTTGTCGTTTGCTCATTTGTGTGTTAATCTGCTAGGACTCCTGATTTCATGATGTCCATGGACCTCCTCCAGAGCTGAGGGCTCCTTGAGGTATGTAGTGCAGTTTTCTGATTTTACAGATGAGCAAACAAGGCCCCACGAGGAGAGAGGAGGTGCTCTGGAGTAAGAAAATGCTGGTCTGCATCCTGGGTGCGCGTGTCCTTTGTTTTCTGACACAGGGACAATTACTCAGCTGAGACTGTTACCTCCTTTGCAAAGTGGATTATCATAGTTCTACCTCATGCAGTCGCTGTGAAAGGTGCAGATGGTGTGTGTAGAGCACTTAATCCAGGGCCAGGTGCACAGTAGGTGCTCAATAAAAATTAGTTATTTTTGCTGCTATCCAATCCTGCTGACCAGTAGCCAGCAGTCATGGCTCTTCACTCTTTTTTGTTTTTTGTTTGAGACAGGGTCTTGCTCTGTTGCCCAGGCTGGAGTGCAGTGGTGCAATCTCAGCTTGTTGCAACCTCTGCCTCCAGGGCTCAAGCAATGCTCCCACCTCAGCCTCCCGAGTCACTGGGACTATAGGTGTGTGCCACCATGCCTGGCTACTTTTTTTCTGATTTTTAGTAGAGACAAGGTCTCGTGATGTTGGCCAGGCTGGTCTTGAACACCTGGCCTCAAGCGATCCACCTGCCTTGGCCTCCCAAAGCGCTGCAATTACAGGTGTGAGCCACCATGCCAGGTCGGCTCTTTGCTCCTTTACTGAAGTCTCTTTTCCCTCCAGACAAAGTTAGCCCAAAGGTTAAGCCAGAAGAAAGGAACATGTCATAGAGTGAGGTCGTAGGGCTGGCTTGGAGCAGGCTTCATCTCTATCTGCTCTGTCCCTGCAGTGACTTCCTCCTGTCATCCACGGGCTGTGTTTGCACACTGTCACATCCTGTTCTACTCATGAAGACTTAATTAAATGCCAAAAAAGAGACATACCAAAGTGGGAAGTGTCTTCGCCTTGCTCTGTGTAGGGCGGAGAGGGCAGCCTGGCTCTGGCGCCTGCTCACCATGTCCATCGGGTGAACCTCCACTCTTGGCACCATGGCTGTCAAGTTGGGGATGAATGCCTACCCTGCCTGCTTCCCAGGGCCACCCTCGGCATCGGATAAGGAAGTATCCTTAAAATGTGTCCTAAACTGGCTGGGCACGGTGGCTCACGCCTGTAATCCCAGCACTTTGGGACGCCGAGGTGGGTGAATCACCTGAGGTCAGGAGTTGGAGACCAGCCTGGCCAACATGGTGAAACCCATCTCTACTAAAAATATAAAAACTAGCTGGGTATGGTGGTGGGTGCCTGTAATTGCAGCTACTCGGGAGGCTGAGGCAGGAGAATTGCTTGAACCCAGGAGACGGAGGTTGCAGTGAGCCGAGATGGTGCCACTGCACTCCAGCCTCGGCGACAGAGTGAGACTCCGTCTGGAAAAAAAAAAAAAAAAAAGATCCTAAACGAAGACTAAAAAGCAGAGAATGAAGAGAAGGAATTATTAGAGTTTCGTAGCAACTTATTGGATTTTAGGTATTTACATTTAAAACAAACAACTCTTAGAAACCGAAACTGTGAAAAGCCAACACCTAGTATCACATTTCCTGAAAATGAACTTTGAATCTAGTAGTACACATTATAAATGAAATAATTTTAGTCAGAATTTGCATTTCAGGTAATTACTGGTAAAGGGAGTCAGGTTCTGTGAGATGGAAGCCATGAAAAAATGGAGTGAAAGTCCCTTTAGGGGATTAAGAAATGAATAATGTGTGCTAACGTTTAATTTTCCGCTTGTTCTTGCCACATTCTTTTTTTTTTTTTAACAAATTTATCGAGGTGTAATTTAAATACCATTAATTTCATCCCTTGGAAATGTACGATTAAATTATTTTTACCAGATTTAGAGTTTTGCCACCATCACAAGTTCTAGAACATTTCATCACCCCATAAGGATTTCTGGGACCCGTTTCCAGTCAACCCTTGTTGCTTTCCCCAGCCTTGGGCAGCCCTGATCTTTCTGTTTTTCTAAATTTACTTTTTCTGGAAAGTTCATATAGATGGACCGACCCCATCTTCTGTGTCTAGCTTCTTTCCCCAGCATCACTTCTAAGCATTCATCCGTGCACGAGCTGTGCCGCATTTTCTTTATCCTTTCACTATGGATGGACATTCGGAATGTTTCCAGTTTTCGCCTCCTTTGTATAATGTTGTTATGAGCATCAGTGCTTTGTGTGGACATGTGTTTTCATTTCTGTTGGGTGGATTCCTAGTAGAATTGCTGGGTTATATGGTAAATTTATGTTTAACTTCGTAAGAAACTGCCAAACTGCTTTCTACAGTGGCTAGCCCTTTTTACATTCCCACTAGCAATGTATGAGGGCTCCAATTCTCCATATCTTGGCCTTTTCTCATGTTTTGTCTTAGAAATTCCACTTCCATTTGAATTATAATCAAATAGAAAAGATGCTTTTGTGATAACACAGAAATCTCAATTAGATGAAGTGTTGGACTGTGTACCTTTGGTTTAACAGCAGCCTAGTAATTGAGAGGAATTGATTTATGTTGCTGAACAAATGGGCCAGTTGCCAAGGGAGCATATGGCAAATAATTAATGACAGTTTGCTATGGCCTTTCTTATAGAACATACTCCATCTGGCCTTCTGCTGCTTTATCAGGGTCATCTAATTATTTAGGAAATGCAAGCAGCTTCCCTTAGATGGCAGGTTGGTGGTAGCTGTATGTGTCTGTGGGGTGTCCAGGCCTGAAACATCAAGACCCATGACTTATCATTTGAATAGATATGGTACACAGTGGCAGATATAGACCCCCTCACGTCCACACAGGCTTTCGTGTATGCTAACTCCCTTGCGGACTGGAACGCAGTAATTTCCTGTGCTTCTTTCCAGATCGTGCACAGAACTCTGGCGGCCATGCTGGGTTCCCTTGCAGCACTGGCAGCACTGGCTGTGATTGGTGATGTAAGTTGTCACAGCCCCAATCCCTGGCTCACCACTCAGTGGAATGTCAGCTCAAAGATGTTCCAGGATTCAGGCTTTCGCTGGTTTTTTCACTATTTTATATGCCACGTCCATGTTTTTGCCCAAGAACCATGCTAGAGGTATGAACTAACAAGCTACAGCATTGAAGAGTATTTTTCATTCGGTTTTGTGACACACTCACATCCCAGTGGTGTGATTCCTCATCGTGGCTGAGGAAAGGCTCCTCATGGGCATGTTTGCCTAGGGCTGTGGAGCTGGGTTGTGGTGGGGCTGGATCTGGGTGTTGGAACTAGAGGGGACCATCCTAGCTGGTGCAGAAAGGTGGGAGTCAGTTGGGCCAGGGTCTGTCCTGCAGAGATCAGGAGGCCCCTGAAGAGGCGTGTCTGGGGATGAGGGTGTCCTGTTTGGGTCTGAGCAGGGCCTCTCTGGCAGGGACGTGGGAAACAAATGTAGGGAAACAACAGAGACCAGTGGCCACTGGGGATGGAGGCCCAGAGTTGTCTGAGAGGCAGTACTGGAACCCAGCTGAGAGTGGGACAGATGGCCATGCCAGTTCCCGTCCTCTGGCCTCAGGCATGGCACTGCAGAGAGCACGTACAGACTCCACTAGGAATGTAACCAGGGGCCAGTCCCGCTATGTGGGAGCTGCCAGAGGCAGGGGCTAGAAAAAATTTTATTACTAAATGCATAGATTTGACATTATAGATGGGTCAAGACTGTTTTTCAGCAGCGATATAATCCAACTTCAAAGGCAAGTGGATGGTGAGATTTCCAATCCTGGCCCGCCCACTGAGTGGGTGCAGCAGGGGGCAGCGCTTCATTAGGCTCATCACTGGGATGGCGGCGCACGGATTAATTGGCAAATTTGTGCTTTGATTTCAGAGACCCAGCCTGACCCATGTGGTGGAGTGGATTGATTTTGAGACGCTGGCCCTGCTGTTTGGCATGGTAATTACAGCCCTCCCCGTGGGACTGGGCTCCACGCCTGCGGTAACTGGGCCTTCTCTGGCCTCCGCAGCTGAGGATCCTTCATTATGTTAAAGACACAGTGCCTAGGGCTTGACTGAGAAGTGTTAGTGCAGGTCTCATGAATCTCTCCTGAGGAGGAATGGAATGGGGCTATGGTTCGTGAGCGGGAGAATTCCAGCCCAAAGCATGTCTGACAATGAAATAATATTGCCATTTAGAAAAGCTAGCAATTCTTTTGAGTTATTGCTGTTAAAATAAAAAAACAGACTATCCCAAATAAACCATGTAGGAGTTTCAGTGGGAGAGAGAGTACCTTTCATTATGTGAATAAAGGAAGGTGTCACTCCTAAGTATTAATTTGGTGTTTGCTAATTGATCATAGTGCCCAGTGGCCACTCTGTGCTGTGAGGAATGCCACCAAGTCCACCTGTAGGATCTCGAGGTGCCCAAGCGGGCCAGTGTGGGACATGAGTCCTAACCCAGCTTAACTAGAACCAGTGGAGCCTGGGCAGTAGGGGCGGCCCACGTGTTCCTGAGCAGACCCCAAACAGTCCAGTGGTCTGCAGGAGGGCTCTTCCTCTCTGGGTTAGACTTGCTCTGTGTACAGCTGGGCACTATAGATCCTCATTTTCCTTGCCAACATTTCATCCCTCCCAAGGCTGGCTGACATAACGGAGGGCCCAGCTATGTGACCTGATGGAAACCGTGCCGCCATCCTCTGTGGGCGGCACGCAGGGAGGCAGGCCAGTGCTCTAACCCTGGCTTCACAGAGTAACTAATACTTGTGTTGGGCCTGAGACGTATACAGGGTTTGGGCATCTGGATAGAAGAGAGGAAGTGTACCAGATATCCCTGAGATATGCCTTTTTTAAAAAAGGAATGCTATATTTGCTAGGACTATGTAACAAAGTACCACAGACTGTGTGGCTTAAATAATATAAATGTATTTTCTCACAGCTCTGGAGGCTGGAAGTCCGAGATCACGGTTTGGGCAGGCATGGTTTCTCCTGAGCCTCCCTCCTGGGCTTGTAGATGGCACCTTCTCCCTGCGTTTTCACTTTGTCTTCCCCGTGTGTTTCTGAGTCCTGAGACCCTCATCCTATAAGGACATCAGTCACACTGAATGAGGGCTCACCCTAACAACCTCATTTTAACTTAATTACCTCCTTCAATGCTCTCACTCCAAATACAGTCACGTTTCCATGTACTAGGGGCTAGGACGTGAGCATATGAATTTTGGGGGACACAGTTCAGCCTATAAAAATGGCTTCAGCATGTTTTTCTCGGTGAAATTCAGTTCAGCAAGCACTGGCAGGTTCTGCGATTCTGGAACTGCAGGGTACAGGGTCGTTACAACCAGGTCCCTGCCTTTTCTCCCCCATTTCCTGGCAGCCAACCACCCATGGGGCCATTTACCCCCATCCCTGAGTTCTAATCTCCCTGGGTGGTTCTGTCAGCAAATGTGTAAAACACCACACAGGTCTGTACACGCCTGTCTCCTTATGTGTGTTCACGTGAAGCTCCATTGGTGTGCAAAGCCCCACGCTCCACCGTCAGCTGTCAGTGGCCTTTTGGGTGAAGATGAACTTTGATGGTCACTCTGGACACGGTGGATATTTACACTGGGTCTAAATTGACTGGGGACATTTTTGTTTTCTCTAGTTTATTTGAGAGACAATAGTGTCTATTGGGACTCCTGTTTACCAAGTATTGTAATTTGAATAATTATATTGCATTTTCACAACCTGACAAAGTATAGAACTTTCAGAGGTATGGTGAGAAAACTGAAGGACAGAAAGGTTAATTCATATTTTTGTTCAAGTTTGGACTATTTTTTTTTTTTTTTGAGACGGAGTCTCGCTCTGTTGCCCAGGCTGGAGTGCAGTGGTGCGATCTCTGCTAACTGCAAGCTCCGCCTCCTGGGTTCACGCCATTCTCCTGCCTCAGCCTCCCTTAGTAGCTGGGACTACAGGCACCCACCACCACGCCCAGCTAATTTTTTGTATTTTTTTTTTAGTAGAGATGGGGTTTCACTGTGTTAGCCAGCATGGTCTCGATCTCCTGACCTCATGATCCACCTGCCTCGGCCTCCCAAAGTACTGGTATTACAGGCGTGAGCCACTGTGCCTGGCCTCAAGTTTGGACTATTTTTAAGTGGCAGAATCAGGATCTGAACTTTCATCTTCTCATTCCAAGTTCAACACATGGTGACTGCCATCTAAGAGGAACTTCCAGAACATTCACTAGTTGAAATGTCTGGTTGATAAAATTCGGAACAACTGGGACATGACTTTTTATTAGGATCCAGGATGGCTATTTTCACCAACTCATCATCCTCACTGGAAAGAAACAGGCGATAGGCATTCTGGGTTCACCTGGAACCCAGGGAGCAATTGTTTCAATACAACTGCTCCCAAATTGGTGACCAAAATCAGTTTAATTATTTTAGAAAACAAAATCGAACCCAGTTTTAGCATGTAGAATGTTTAAGTGTTGCTGGTGTGGACACGTAGATGCAGAAGGCCACGTGCCGGCCCCTGCCCCGCTTCTAGCTTTGTGGCTGTGAGCAAGCCACCTCGCACTCTGATCCCATTTTCTTTTTTTTTTTTGAGACAGAGTCTCGCTGTTGCCCAGGCTGGAGTGTAGTGGTGCGATCTCAGCTCACTGCAAGCTCCGCCTCCCGGGTTCACACCATTCTCCTGCCTCAGCCTCCCGAGTAGCTGGGAATACAGGCGCCCGCCACCGTGCCCAGCTAATTTTTTTTGTATTTTTAGTAGCAACGGGGTTTCACCATGGTCTCGATCTCCTGACCTCGTGAACCACCCGCCTCGGCCTCCCAAAGTGCTGGGATTACAGGCGTGAGCCACCACGCCCGGCCTCTGATCCCATTTTCTAGTCTATAAAACAGAGGGTGAAAATAGCACCTGATGGTTTTTTTTGTGTGTGTGTGTGAGGATCGGATGGGATGGTAATGTGCCTTGAGGACAACTCCCTGGACACACATATAGGCACAAAACTGCTAGCAAGAGGCTCCATTCGAGGAGTGAGTGAGTATACTATTCCAGGAAGTGACGGTCTTGCTGCATCTCAGAGTGAGGAGCTTGGTGATTTGGTGGCTTTCAGAGGCCAGAGCTCAAATGTGTAAGGGATCATGCTGATGTCGTTTTAATATGGTGTCCTGCTAAAAGATTATCCTTGTCTTCTTCTTCTCTTTTCCGTGTAGATGATCTTAGTAGCCATATTTTCAGAAACGGGATTTTTCGATTATTGTGCTGTAAAGGTAGGTGTGATGTTGCATTTAATAATTCTATCCTGATTAATTTATATATGTATTTTTCTGACATTATATATTTAGGAAACAAACATTTAAAACAAACATTGAAAAATTCCATCCTTCTTTTAAAGGTTGCTTCTGCAGGGCAGGGTATGCTTGCTGTGTTAAGTTGTATGGCTCTGAGCGGCACTTTCAGCTGCTCAGTAAAGAAATGAAGGAGGAGGTCAAGGAAAAGGGTACTCAGGTTGAATGTTTGTGTATTATTTAAATTGTCTGGTGAGAGCTACACATCAAAAATTTTTTTACATATTAGAGTATCCCAATATTTCAAGCCATTAGCTTCTGATTACTTTGCTTTTTGGTGAAATAATTTCCATGATTACTTCCTAAATATTGAATATATACACATTTATGTTTTTAACTGGAACCCTGGGGAGCTTCACCAGCCAGCTCTGGCCTCCAGGATTTGTACCTGTCCTGTCATTCAGGGTTGGCAAGAGGAGAGCTCAATGTGTACCATGCCCTGCTAATGCAGTCTAGTGCTGTGCTTGAATATATATATATTTTTGAAACTGAAAAGGTCTTTTTAAAAATTACTCAACAGGCTGGGTGCAGTGGCTCATGCCTGTAATCCTAGCACTTTGGGAGGCCGAGGTGGGTGGATCACGAGGTCAAGAGATTGAGACCATCCTGGTGAACATGGTGAAACCTCGTTTCTACTAAAAATACAAAAATTAGCTGGGCATGGTGGCGCACACCTGTAGTCCCAGCTACTTGGGAGGCTGAGGCGAGAGAATTGCTTGAACCCCGGGTGTGGAGGTTGCAGTGAGCTGAGATCACACAACTGAACTCCAGTCTGGGCGGCAGAGTGAGACTCTGTCTAAAAAAAAAAAAAAATTACTCAACAAAGCCCTTTGCAAACTCTGACTGATAGAACTGTGCTGTGATTTTTGTCATCTTTGTGCCCCATCTTATACATGCCAGGTAGATATTTGGTCTATTACTCCTTACTATTAAAAGTGTCCCTTAGTTCCCCAGAGATCAGCAGACACTAGGCTCACATGGATCCCAAATGTCAAAGCCCAGGTGGTCTAACCAGAATACCGATGGCATTATGGGGACTGAGGGTCATCACCTTGTGACAAATTAACCATCATAGGGGCTCTGTGAAGGAGGAAGATCAGAGGGCTGGCAGTGTTGGCTAGGGAGGGTTTAGAATGCCCAGGAACTGCGGTGGCCAGCACTCGCTCATCCCGGCCCCACTAGGAGTCCGTGGGTCTACGTCTTAACCCATGTGGCAATGTTTGGCTCCCTGTTCTTAAAGTCACTAATGAGAGGCTGCCTCTGTTCTATGAGCCTGCTGACTCTGGCTTGTACTCTCTCTGTGTGTGGCCAGGCATACCGGCTCTCCCGGGGACGGGTGTGGGCCATGATCATCATGCTGTGTCTCATCGCGGCCGTCCTCTCTGCCTTCTTGGACAACGTCACCACCATGCTCCTTTTCACACCTGTGACCATAAGGTATGCAAAGCACCTCTGCCGTGGGGTTTGCGGCCAGGTTCTGACAGGCACGGGCTCTGGCTGCATGGCCTGGCTCCAGGCTCCATTCTCAGGTGCATGAAAAGGTGGGCAGTTGAGCCCACAGCTCACTGCATTCCAGTCCAGCTCGTGTCTGCTTTCTGTGACTGCAGTACATGCTACAAGCAGTGGGGCCTCAGAAGCTGGTGGCAGAAATGCCTATGGGAGGTGGAAGACATAGTCCTTGCTTTCCTGGAGATTGTGGTCTCATGGGGAGACACTTGGACAAGAACAGCTCACCCCTGGTGAAACCTCGTCTCTACTAAAAATACAAAAATTAGCTGAGCATGGCGGCACATGCCTGTAATCCCAGCTACTTGGGAGGCTGAGGCAGGAGAATCCCTTGAACCCAGGAGGCAGAGGTTGCAGTGAGCTGAGATTGTGCCACTGCACTGCAGCCTGGGCGAAAGAGTGAGACTGTCTCAAAAAAAAAAAAAAAAAAAAAAAAGAACGGCTCACCCCAGACCACCAGGTGCCCAGGTGCCAGGAGTCCCTGTCCATGTTCTTCTCTGTCACCATCTGCCACCTGGGCTGGCTCGGCAGGTCACACACATGCCCAGGGCTCAGGGGGTCACGTAGCTAGGGGGAGTTGGAACAGCCACCGTGAGGTTCCTCATCAGATGCTCGGAGGGTCGCAGGACCAACGGGGCTCAGCAGAACCAAGGCTGAGTCTGGCATGGCTTTATAGGGCAACTCTGGGAAAGAGAACTTTGATTCGATTCGATTCGATTCCATTCCATTCCATTCCATTCTATTCCATTCCATTCTTTTAATTCCATCTACTTTAATCATTCATCATTTATTGAGGGCCATAGGCCTGTTTGCCCAGAATCTTCTGAAGCGTGACTTGCGGTCCTGGTCCTCATGTGGGCCCCTTCTGAAGACATGGACCTGTGTGTTTCCATATGTATGCTCTCTATTTTAAAGATGGCTCCCCAGCATGTCAGCCTCTGGGCTGGCCCTGAGGACACAGAGGGCGAGAGAGGGGCCTCTCAGGGAGTCATCCTCAGGTCCTGCTTGGTAGTAGGATGTCTTGAACAAGTCATTTCAGGTGCACTGATCTGGGTTGTAACAGCAAAGAGATTAACCTGAGCTGGCATTCTGAGGGCGCTGTGAGACACAGAGCCTGCCTGGACACAAGGCATGGGACACAGAGCAAGTTCCAAGGCCCCACAGGGCTGCTTCCAGGGCTCTGGGTTAATTTGGGGGATGCCTTTGGTGTTAGAACAGTAGTGGGTCTTAGAGAAGGAGTGGGGTGGGGAGGGGCAGGGAGTGGCCAGCGCCACTATAGAGGTAGATGCAGCATCCCCAGGCCATCTGCTGCCTCCATGTGGAGACTTGGGTTCATACCGAGGCTCCTGCAAGCTGGGCTACACTGTCACACCCTGTGTGGCATGGGAGGGGTGCCGGGCTCTCAGCCTTCTCGCAGGGTGTGGTACCACCCCTCTCAGTGCCCGGGGTGGAGAGTCAGTGAGGGAGGGCGTGAACGTGTTTGAAGGCTGCTGTACACTGTCACATACACTACTGACGGCACCAAACTGTGCCTCCTGGACACGTCAGGGGACAAGAGCCAGGCCCATCTGCCCCTTCTAACCAGCATGACTCTGCTGCTGCCCTGGCTTGAAGACCTCCACGTGTCCTCACACTCCCCCATGGCAGCCTGGTGAGAGCAGGGTTCCAGGGCTGGGTGCACTGGGCACTTTGTTCCCAGCATCCCTGTATAGCCCGGGCAGCTGAGGGGTTTCTCAGCCTTGCCAGAATTTCTTCATGTCCTCACTACTTGGAACTGCCTTTGTCATGTTGTTAGAGCAGTAATTCCATTTATTAGTCAAAAATTTACATCTTTCAAGATTCCAGTGCTGGTGTTCTAAGATTCCCTATTTATCTGACCATATTCTTTATGGCTTTGTAAGTGCTGGCCACATTCTTCCCCTTTGTCTGGACTAAGTGGCTTTGGTCCTTATAGTTAATAGCTAGTTCCATTGAGATGGATGCGCCTCCCTGCTTGATCTGGCACTGTTGACTGCTGCACACACATATTTTCTTGCTAGAAGCAGATCCTGGGAGCTTCCTCAGCACAGTGCCACTGCTGCCTGGGATCAGAGGCTCATCTGTGGAGCCACTCCTGCTTCGGTCCCCAGGCACGCTCCTTCCTCAGCTCCCACATGGCTCCACGGGCTTATGCTCCTCAGGCCAGCAGAGGGGAGGCTGTGTGGCTGGCTGCACTCAGAGCTGAGGGCCGGGAGGTGGTGGGAGGCCTCTGAGTGAGACCCGAGGCCGGGTCCTGTGTGGGAGTGGGCTGTGCGGATGAGCAGGTGTGGGAGATGCTGTGATGTGCCTTCTACACTTTCTTTAGAGCAATGTTTCCCAACTGTGTGCATACTGGGTCCCCTGGGGAGCTGTAGAGCGCCACTTCCCCGGGCCCACTCCCAGGCACTGGTCTGCGCTGGCCAAGTCGTAGGACTCCCAGATTCCAGCACAAATCTAGTGTGAGGCCATCGGTGGAGCTCCACAGCTGTAGAATGTGGCTTGACAGATCAGTAGGGTGAATACAGTTAACACGAATTGATTGTACACTCCAAGATAGCTAGAAGAGAATAACTGGAATGCTCCCAGGGTAAAGAACAGATTGATATTTAAGGGGATGGGTATCCCAGTTACCTGGTTTGATTATGTGAATTATTACATTATCATATGCACCCTGAAAATGTATGTATGTATGTATGTATATATCTAGTATGTATTATAGCAATAAAAAGTAAATAAATAGAAAATACAAGATGAATGAAACAAAGGGAGGGGGTGAGAAGAGAGCCTAGGGCCTTGGTGTCCAGGAAGCGGGAGGTGGGAAAGGGGCTGAGTCAGCAGGCCCTGTGCGAGCCATCCGCACTGCCTCCACACTTACCCCCACAGCACCAGCTGGCCTGTGGAGGGCCTGCCCTGCCCTGGGGGCCAGTGCTCCCTCCAGACCTGGGAGTGCTGGGGAAACGGTACCTAACCACACTGAGGGTTTGGTGGCTGGAGGCTCACTCTGGAAAGGAATGTAACTCTCGGAGTGAGCTGTGGCCTGCGGGGGTTGTTGCAGTTGTTCATTCTCTCCAGCACTGCCTTCCCCACAGGTGTGTGTGTGTGTGTGTGTGTGTGTGCCTCCCTTATACGAGCAAGCGCCTTAAAAATCTCTGGGTTGCACGTGGGCCTTTCACAATGTGTACAGTGGGATTACTTTCATTTTCCTCTATTTGTGACAGGTTGTGTGAGGTGCTGAACCTCGATCCAAGACAAGTCCTGATTGCAGAAGTGATCTTCACAAACATTGGAGGAGCTGCCACTGCCATCGGGGACCCTCCAAATGTCATTATTGTTTCCAACCAAGAGCTGAGGAAGATGGTATGTACCAGCATGCTAGGGTTGCTTCCAGTAAATCCACACCTCCACTTACTTAGCACTCTACTCCACGTAGACGCCTGTGTTAGAAATCAAGATCATCACGCCACCTCTTCACAGTAAGTGCTACTGGGCATCTCAAGACTGGGATGTTAGGTGACTGGTCCTTCAATCCTAGAGTTAACTGGCTTGAATTGACTTCATACTCACTCTGGTCAGTTTTTAAAGAAATGACTGGATAGCATGATATAGTTAGTCATAGTATGTTATATTAATTGTATTAATAGGAACTGAGGTTTCTTCCAACTTACATTAAAAACAAAATGACCTGTCCCCTCTCACTGGAGATATGGGATTCCCTTCTTAACTGTGGTGGATTAGTTTACTGATGAATGACTTAAAATTTATTTTTTAAGGGTCGGAAATGAATGTCTTTAGAAATTCTTTGAAAGCCCCATATAAATATTAGGGTATAATTTCTTTGTATACTGTAATAAAGACAAGTATTAGAAAGTGCATATCTTCAAGGTGAAAATTGAACTACTCTTTGATCATTAGAATTTTCTCAATCTTCCTCCTCTGAGGTATCAGTGAAAATGCTTCCACATTGGTGTTATTTCTTGTAGATGATGTGTTTGTGTGTGTGTGTGTGTGTGTGTGCGTCTGAAGGGTGTCATTGTGTTTGTATTTGAACGCTGTGTTCCATAAAAATATTTAAACATTTGAGAATCCGTGGCTCCAGGGTGTTAATGGCAACTTCATGGAAGCAGCGCGCTCCAGAGGTTCTGGGTATGGCTTTGCATTCCCTAGCTGCCCTGGGAAACTGCTTGGCAACCCTTCACCAACTTTGCCATGTGAGCTGAGGGGTGCAGCCATGATCACGCCACCCTGGAGCATGTCAGGTGGTAACAGACCCTGCAGTTTATCCTAGGGGCACCTGTTATCCAGGATGGAGCTCATGCTCATGGAACAGAAGTATTTTTAGAAAAAAATTGTATTGTTAGTTTCATTCCATAAAAAAGTAATACTTTTTTTGGTAGAAAACAGAAGTTTCACAGACATGCACATGCACACATAATAAAAATTCATAATTCCACAAACCAGAGGTAAATTCTTTTAATATTTTGGTGCAAATAGCATCCTAGAGCATTTGTATGTGGATATAGATGAATACAAAAGACAGCACAGCTTCTGCTTCTGGCCAACATGGAGTAACAGGGCCGGGATTTACTCTCTTGCCATAGTCAAACAAAACAAACAAAAATAAACCAAAACCAGACAAAACACATGGAACAATGGTAACAAAGTCACTGGACACCAGGCACAAAGGGACAGTGATCCCTGTGAGATGGGAAACAAATGCGGTGAGCTCTATGACTGCTCCAGCTCACTACCTCGAGAGAGCTTCCAGAGTGCTGTGCAGGGAGGGATGACCCTGGCCGAGCCCACGAGACCCCCTGAGTTGAGAGGATGAAGCTGGAAGTCTGGGGAGACCAGGGCAGCGAAGAGTCCAGAGAGGACACAGCCGAACCACAGAGATCCTCAGAGGGTCCCTTTGGAGCGTTCAGCAGAGTGTTCAGATGAGTGCATTCATGCGAGAAGACCACATGAGACCCGGGGAGAACAACCCAGAAAGATGAGAGGGACGAGTGCTTGACGCACACAACAGGAATAGTAATGATGTCTGTTCTGCCAGGCAGACTGGAACCTCTTAATTTATGGAGCACTGGGTAGAGTACTCACAAGGGTCTTGTCTCAGTCGTGAGGGGTAATTAACTACAAACTGAACACTGCTCTGCTTCCACCTAAGAAATCTTGAAAGTAAGACCCCAAAGAACCAAACTGTTTCTAAGTATTTTAACTGCATCCCAGAACAAACCTCAAGAATATTTAGAGTGATACAAAAATATTCAACAACACACAGAGTAAAATTTGCAATGTCTGGCAACCAATCACTGATTATCAGGCATGTAAAGAAGCAAGAAAATATAATCTATGACAGCGATGATACAAACCATTTGAAACTAACGTACAACAGACACAGGTGTTAGAATTAGCAGACTAGGACATTAAAACTGTCATTATAATGGTGTTACAGATATTCACCAAGTAGCAACATTAAAGATATTAAAAAAGCCCCACGTCAAACATCTAGACATGAACATTACAATGTCTGAGATAGAAATACACTTGCTGGGATTAGTGGCATATTAGATATTACATAAGGAAAGATTAATGAACTTGAAGACATAGATCCAAAATGAAACAGAGTAAAAAGATAATAACAAGGACTGAAAAGCATTAGTGAGCTATGGGAAAACTTCAAGTGGCCTAACATGGAATTCTCATCTCTGAAGGAGAGAGGGGAACAGAAAAAGGCATCTGAAAAATGATCCTAAATTCCAAATGTTATGAATGGTATAAACCCACAGAATCAAGAAGTTCAATGAAGCCAGAGCCCAAGAAACACGAAGAACACTACAGTAAGGCACATCATAATCAAATTATTTGAAAGCAATGATTTACATCATTGAAGAGAAAATCTTAGTTTCCAAAGAAAAAGACATGTTACAGGCGAGGAAACAGAGATAACGACGACAATATATTTCTCTTTAGAGATAATGCACGTGTGAAGGCAGTGGGGCAATACCATTAAATACTGAAAAAAAAAACACCTGTGATCTCAGACTACTACACCCGGTGAAAATCTCTTTTTCTTATGTACAAAAAACAGACTTTTTCTCATATAGAAAAGCTAAAAAGAATGCATCAGCAGCAGACCCACATGGTAAGACATACTAAAGGAAGCCCTTAAGGCAGAAGGAAAATGACACCAAATGGAAACGTGGATCTTCACAAAGTCATGAAGAATACTGAAAAGGGTGACTACATGGGTAAATTCACATACTTTAAAAAATTACTTAAACCACTTTGAGATAATTGTTTAAACAAAATAATAATGTAACATGTAAGTGGAATTGATGACAACAATAAAATAAAGCCTGGAAGGGGAGAAATTAAAATATATTAATATGTCAGGCACGGTGGCTCACGCCTGTAATCCCAGCACTTTGGGAGGCTGAGGCAGGTGGATCACAAGGTTGGGAAATCGAGACCATCCTGGCTAACAAGGTGAAACCCCGTCTCTACTAGAAATACAAAAAAAAAAAAAAGAAAAACCTAGCTGGGCATGGTGGCACGTGCCTGTAGTTCCAGCTACTCAGGAGACTGAGGCAGGAGAATTGCTTGAACTCAGGAGGCGGAGGTTGCAGTGAGCCGAGATTGAGCCACTGCACTCCAGCCTGGGCGAAAGAGTGAGACTCCATCTCAAAAAAAAAAAAAAAAAGTATATTAATGTAAGATTTTTTATAGCATATGTGAACTAGTATAATTTGAAGGTAGTCCGTGAAAGTTAAAAGTGTATATGATAAACTCTAAAGCAACCACTAAAAGGAAAAACAAAGAGTAACAGCTAATGCCAACAAAGAATATAAGTGGAATCATAAATAGTATTTATTTAATGGAATGAAATTTAGGAAAAAGGCAAAAGGAAGCAAAGAAATGATGGAACAAATATAAAACAAATTGCAAGAGTTAAACCTAACTATATTGAATAATTACATAAGATATAAATAGTTTAAATATCCCAATTAGAAAGCAGCAATTGTCAGATCAAACAAACAAGCCCCATCCAACTGTAGATGCTCCTCAACTGACTTTGGGATTACATCCAGATAAACTTATTGTAAGTTAAAAATATCATAAGCCAAAATATGTTTAATACATCTAAACTACTGAACATCATAGCTTAGCCTAAGCCCACCTTAAATGTGCTCAGAACACTTACATTAGCATACAGTTGGGCAAAATCTAACACAGAGTCTATTTTATAATACAGTGCTGGATAGCTCATGTAACATTGAATATTATACATTACATCAAAGTTGAAATGGTTTTGCACCATTGTGAAATTGAAAAATTGTAAATTGAACCAAATTAACTCAGGGAACATCTGCCTTATGCTGCTTACAAGACACACATTTAAAATATAAAGATACAAGGCCAGGGGCAGTGGCTTATGCCTGTAATCCCAGCACTTTGGGAGGCCGAGGCTGGTGGATCACCTGAGATCAAGAGTTCAAGAGCAGCCTGGGTAACATGGTGAAACCATCTCTACTAAAAATACAAAATATTAGCCGGGTGTGGTGGCGGGCACCTGGAATCCCAGCTACTCGGGAGGCTGAGGCAGGAGAATCACTTGAACCCAGAAGATGGAGGTCGCAGTGGGACAAGATCACCCCATTGCACTCCAGCCTGGGTGATGAGTGAAACTCTGTCTCAGAAAAAAAAAATGTATGTGTGTATATATATATAGAGAGAGAGAGAAAGAGAGAGAGAGAGACACAAATACGTTAAAAGTAAAGGGATGGCTGGCAAAAGACTCATCAGAACAAAGTGGCTATATTAATATCTGACAAAGTAGACTGCAGAGCAAAGAATATTTCTAGGATTAAAGAACATTTCATTATAATAAAGGGGTAAATTCATATAGTGAACATAAAAATTACATTTATACAACCAATGACAGAGCTTTAAAATATGTGAAACTTGGTAGTACTGCAGGAGGAATAGAGAAATCCTTAATTATGGTTGGAGAGTTCAGTACAATTCTCACAATAATTGAAAGAACAAGCAGAGAGAAAATCTACAAGGATATAGAAAACTTCATTATTGTTAACTAACATGACCTAGTTGACATTTATAGAAAACCCCACTCAATATCAGAAGAATGTATATGTTTTTCCAAGTGCACTTAAAACATTAACCGAAATAGATTCTAGGCCATAAGACAGATCTCAATAAATTTAAAAAGATTCAAGTAATATAAAATATTTTCTCTGACCACAGTTGAATTAAATTAGAAATTAATAACAAGGATATTTGGAAAATCCTCAAATATCTGGAAACTAAATAACACACATTTCAGTAATCCAAGGGTCAAAGAAGAAAGTGAGATTGAAATTAGTATTTTTGTACTCATCAGCTTGGAATGCCATAACCAAATACCATAAACTGGGCAGCTTAAATAACAGCAATTTATTTCTCAGTCTGGAGGCTAGAAAGTTCAAGATCCAGTGGATTGCATTCCCTGGTGAGGGCTATCTTCCAGGCTTGCAGATGGCCACTCTCTGACTGTGTCCTCATGTGGCAGGGAGGCGGAGAGAAGAGGCAGAGATGAAGCTCTCTGGCGTCTCTTCTTATACAGGCATTAATCCCAGCTTTAGGGCTCCATCCTCATGACCTCATCTAAGCCCTATCACCTCCAAAAGACGCCATCTCCTAATACCACCCCATTGAGGGGGCGAGGTAGGGCTTCGGCCACAGTACTTTCGGGGGAACACAATTCAGTCCTGAGCAATTTTGTGTTGAATTATAGTGAAAACAGAACATATCAAAATGTGTGGGATTCCTCTATAGCAGAAGTCAGTAGACTTCTTAAAAGGCCATATGTCGTTAATTTTATAGGCATGTGGGCTGTATGGTCTCCATTGCAATTACTCAGCTGCACCACTATGTAGCATGAAAGCAGTCATAGACAACACATAAATGAATGGATATGGCTGTATTCCAGCTCCACGTGTGCTGGTCCCTACTCTAAAGCAGTATTTAGAAGGAAATTTATAACACTAAACACCTGTATTTGAAAAGATGTGTCTCAAATCCATAACCTCAGCTTTATCCTATGGAATCAGAAAGAGAAATTGAAAGTAAGCAGAAGAAAAGAATATACACAGACTAGAAAAATAGGAAACATCAATGAAAGCAAAAGCTGGTTCTTTGACAAGATCAATAATATTGATAAACATCTTGCCAAGCTGATGAGGAAAATGAGACAGAAGATTGAAATTACTAATATCAGGAATAAGAGTTGTTATATTACAACAGAGCATACAGACATTAACGCTATTCTTACTGAAGATCATGGACAACTCTATGTAAACTGACAACTTAGATAAAATAGACAATTTTTTGGAAAGATACACTCTCTAAAATTTCACTCAAGAAGAAGTAGGTAACCTGAGTAGCCCTATATCTATAGAAAGAATCAAATATGGAGTTAAAAACCTTCCCACAAAGAACAAAACAAACATAAACAAACAACTCAGGCTAAGATAGCTTCTTTGGTGAATTCTCCCAGTTAAGGAAAAAATAATGCCATAATACCAATTCTATACAAAGCTTTACAGTAAATTGAAGAGGAGAAAATATTTCCCAATTAATTCTATGAGGCCCTGATATGTAAACTAGACAAAACCAGTATGAGAAAAGGCAACTATAGATAAATATTTCTTGTGAACATAGATTTAATATTTTAAAAATTAGTAAATCCAATTTAACAATATATAAATAGGTAATACATCTTAACCAAGTAGAATTTATCCAGGAATGGAAGATTCTTGTGATATTTGAAATATTAATCAATGTAATTTACTACACTAACAAACTAAATGAGAAAACCATACAATCATCTCAATAGATGCAGAAAAAACATTTGGCAAAATCCAATATCTATTACTGATAAAATCAAGAAACTAGGGATGAAAGAGAAATTCATCAACCCAATAAAGAACATCTGAGAATCTATAGCTAGCATCATACTTCATTGAGAATAACTGAATGATTTCCCTCTAAGATTAGAAACAAGACAAGGATGTCTGTTCTCACTGTTTTTATTCAACATTTTATTGGAGGCTATAGCTCATGCGATAATGCAAGAAAAGAAATACAAAGCATCAATATTGGTAAGGAAGAATTAAAAGTCTTTATTTGTAGATGACACAAAATTGTCCATGTAGAAGATTTGATGCAATCCACAAAAGGGCTCCTGCAAATAATAAATAAATTTGACAAGGTTGCAGGATACGGGGTCCATATACAAAAATTAATGGTTTTCTGTATTTAGCAATAAATAGCTGAAAATTAAAATTAAAGTTTCATTTACAGTAGCACAAAACATATGCTGTATTCGATATTGCATATGACCAAACATATGCAAAGCCTATATACTGAAAACTACAAAACTGCAGAGTAATTAAAGAAGATCTAAATAAATTAAGAGGTACACCTTTTTATGGGCTGGAAAACTCAATATTGTTAAGCTATCCGTTCTTTCCAAATTGATCTATAAATTCAAGCAATCCCCATCAAAACTATAGCAGGATTTTTCTTTGGGTAGAAATTGACAAGCAGATTCTAAAATTTATATAGAAATTCAGAGTATCCAGAATGACAAAAAAAGAAACAAAAACAAACTGAAAGGGCTAGTACTTCCTGACACCAAGATTTATTATAAAGTCTCAGTAACCAAGACAGTGGTTTTGGCATCAAGACAGACAAATAGATAAATGGAATAAAGTAGGGAGTGTAGATACAGACCCACACATAAGTGAACTACTGATTTTTGACAAAGAAGGTGCAAAGCCAAGTTAGCAGAGACAAGATAGCGTTTTCCACAAATTGTCCTGGAACAAATGGATATTCATATGCAGGAAAAATGAACTTCAGTCCACACCTCCCACTATATCCACAAATTAACTCGAACTGGATCATAGATGTAAGTGTAAAACCTAAAACCTTAATTTCTAGTGGAAAACCTAAGTTGTAGTAGAATAGGTAGAAAAATAGTTCAAGTGAAGATGTGGCTACTGTACTTCATTAGACTCTTATTAGAACTTGGCTTTCAACTTGTTATTTTTTCTCTTCTTTTTATGACAGCATTTAATGAATGCTGCAACAGTTTAACTCTCCTGACTAACACCACATTAGTGTTAATGTAAAATCCTAGGCATGGTGTGTTTCTTACACACAACCTGAGTTAACTCTGCATCATTTTAAGCCTGCCTTTACAGTCCTAGATCAAAATATTCTGAACTAAACAATACTATGTGACCCAAGACAGACACTGGCTGTGTTTCTACCAAGCCATGTAGAAAACTGAGGGCAAAAAGCAGTCTGTCAGACCACTGCTACAATCCTCCATGGCATACTGACAAGCCGTTTTAAGATATCCAGATTTTAAATATGATGGTAGGAGACAAAGGTGAGGTTTTTGCAAAAATACTCAGAAGGCCCTGGAGGTGAGTACCCTCTGTGGTCTTGCTGAGGCTCAGCCCAGGCTTGTCATACAATTTTCTGCCAAAGTGACATTCTCTGGGGAGATGGCCTTAGGACTGTCCTTGTTTTACTGAAGATGGCATTCCTTGTCTTCTACTTAATGACTTTCCCTGAATTTTGAATTAAACTGTAATGAAGTCTTGCTCTGTTGCGCAGGCTGGAGTGCAGTGGTGTGATCTTGGCTCACTGCAACCTCTGCCTCCTGGGTTCAAGTGGTTCTCCTGCCTCAGCCTCCTGAGTAGCGGGGATTACAGGTGCATACCACCGCGCCTGGCTAATTTTTATATTTTTAGTAGAGACGGGGTTTCACTGTGTTGCCCAAGCTGGTCTTGAACTCCTGACCTCAGGTGATCCATCTGCCTCGGCCTCCCAAAGTGCTGAGATTACAGGCGTGAGCCACCGTGCCCGGCCTTGATTTTAATTTATTTCACAGTAGTTTGGAGATAAGGAAATACTTCTCTGTATGAAGACACAGATGCACTCATAGTTTCAGGGACAGTGTCTTCAGCAGAGAAAAATTGATAAAGCCTCATTATCAATAGTGACAGCACAGCCATACATTTGCATCACATGATGTGCATATTTATTTTGCATTGTTTAGTTCATCAAGGAACTCAAATAGGAAGAAAACAGATTATGAAATAAAACTTAAGTTTGAAATTAATTTTAAAATTATTCATGAAGAGGAAGTCCTAGTCAGAGTAATCAGGCAAGAGAAAGAAAGAAAGAGTACCCAAATTGGAAAAGAGGAAGTCAAACTATGTCTGTTTGCCACTGATATGATCTTATACCTAGAAAACTCTAGACTCCTCCAAGACTCCTAGATTTGATAAATGAATTCAGTAAAGTCTCAGGTTACAAAATCAATGTACACAAATCAGTAGCACTGCTATACACCAACAATGACCAAGCCAAGAATCAAATCAAGAACTCAATCCCTTTCACAATAGCTATGAAAAAATAAAATACCTAGGGATATACTTAACCAAGGAGTTGAAAGATGTCTAAAAGGAGAACCACAAAACACTGCCGAAAGAAATCATAGATGACACAAACAAATAGAAATGCATCCCATGCTCATGGATTGGAAGAATCGGTATCACAAAAATGACCATATTGCCCAAAGTAACTTACAGATTCAATGCAATTCCTATCAAAATATCAATATCATTTTTCACAGAATTAGAAAAACCAATCATGAAATTCATATGGAACCAAAAAAGAGCCTGAATAGCCAAAGCAATCCTAAACAAAAATAACAAATCTAGAGGCATCACATTACTAAACTTCAAATTATACTAAAAGGCTATAGTAACCAAAACAGCATGGTACTGGTATAAAAGTAGACACATAGAGCAATGGAACAGAATTGAGAATGCAGACATAAAGCCAAATACTTACAACTAACTGGTCTTCAACAAAGTGGACAAAAACATAAACTGGGTAAAGGACACTCTATTCAATAAATGATGCTGGGAAAACTGGCTAGCCACATGTAGAAGAATGAAACTGGATCCCCATCTCTCACAATATACAAAATAACTCAAGATGGATTAAAGACTTAAATCTAAGACTTGAAACTATGAAAATTCTAGAAGAAAACCTATGAAAAACTCCTCTGGACACTGACCTAGGCAAAGAATTTAGGACAAAGACCCCAAAAACAAATGCTGCAGAAACAAAAATAAATGGGATCTAATTAAACTGAAAAACTAATGCAGGCGGGGCATGGTGGCATGCGCCTGTAATCCCAGCACTTTGGGAGGCCAAGGTGGGAGGATCACTTGAGGTCAGGAGTTAGAGACCAGTCTGGCCAACACGGTGAAATCCCATCTCTACTAAAAATAAAAAAATTAGCTGGGCGTGGTTGTGCATGCCTGTAATCCCAGCTACTCGGGAGGCTGAGGCAGGACAATCACTTGAACCATGGAGGCAGAGGTTGCAGTGAGCCGAGATCGCACCACTGCACTCCAGCTTGGGTGACAAAGAGAGACTCTGTCTCAAAAAAAAAAAAAAAAAAAAAAAAGGAAATAACCATTAAAGTAAACAGAGAATCTACAGAATGGGAGAAAATATTTGCAAACTATGAATCTGACAAAGGACTAATATCCAGAATCTACAAGAAACTCAAACAAATTAGCAAGAAAAAAACCAAATAATCCCAATAAAAAGTAGGCAAATGACATGAGTAGACATTTTTCAAAAGAAGATATGCAACTGGCCAAGAAACATATGAAAAAATGCTGAGCATCACTAATCATCAGGGAAATACAAATTAAAAAAATGAGATATCACCTTACTACAGCCAGAATGGCCATTATGGCCATTATTAAAAAGTCAAAAAACAATAGATGTTGGCACAGATGTGGTAAAAAGGGAACGCTTATACATTGCTGGTTTGAATGTAAATTAATACAACCCCTATGGAAAATACTGTGGAGATTTCTCAATGAACTAAAAGTATATCTACCATTCAATCCAGCAATCCAGTCACTGGGTATCTACCCAAAGGAAAAGAAGTTATTATATCAAAAAGACACTGGCACACTTATGTTTATCACAGCACAATGCACAACTGCAGAGATATGGACTCAGCCTAAATGCCCATCAACAGATAAGTGGATAAAGAAAATTTGAGAGAGAGATATGCGTGTATATACATCCACACACACCATAGAATACTACTCAGCCATAAAAAAAGAATGAAATAATGTCTTTTGCAGCAACTTGGATGGAACTGGAGGCCATTATTCTAAGTGAAGTAACTCAGAAATGGAAAAGCAAATACCACATGTTCTCACTTATAAGTAGGAGCTAAGTTGTGAGTATGCAAAGGCATACACTGGTAATGAGAACATTGGAGATTAGGAAGAGGGGAGGTCAGGAGGGGTTGACGGATGAAAAACTACATATTATGTACAATGTCCACTACTCTGGTGACGGTTGCACTAAAATCCCAGACTTCACCAGTATATAATTTATCCATGTAACCGAGAACCACTTGTACCCCTAAAGCTAATGAAAAAAAAAATTCACAAAGAAAATGAATACTTAACGTAGTTCAGAGGAATAATAAACAAATCAGTACTAGAGTTTGGAACAGTAAAGAAGTCACATCTGAAAACTCGTCCACATTTTCTGAGCATTAGGCAGAAATGACAGGAAGTTGTGAGGAAAGTTCTTGCCACCTACCAATGCTGCACCAGGCTTAGGTCTCCCAGGTTTCTTGGGATAACTCTGTCGGTGGAATTTCCAGCACTGGACAGGTAGGTAGGGAGGACCTCCAGGATCCACCACATGGACAACCACTTATTCCCCAGCCACAAGCCTCCCTTGGGTAAGCATGAGTCGGCCTGGCTGTAGCATCCATGTGCACCAACCCACTGCACCTTCAGCTCCTAACAAGCTGACAGGATAAAGTTTTTCTTTGCTGGTTACATTTGCTCCTTTATGCCTGTTCTACAGAGACTCACCGTGGTGAACAAAACTATTCAAATATCTTTAAAATAATACCTGAAGTCTCTTGAGGTAAGCGTGCCCCTATGCTTCTGAATGGCATCTTCGTAGGAAGACAGGTTTCCCTTCATGTCCCAGGTTGTGTACTTGGATGCTTTTTATACTTTTCCCACTATACCGTGCGCTGGACTTGCTAGGACATTCTTCCCATTTTCCCACCATGCCCTGCATGCTGGGGCGTTCTTCATGTTTTCCCATGATGCCTTGCATGCTGGGACGTTTTTTCCACGTTCTCACCATGCCGGGCATGTTGGGGCGTTTCTCAGGCTTTCCTGCCATACTGTGCGTGTGGGGACATTATAGTTAGGTTTTCCCACCATGCCTTGCGTGCTGGCGCATTTTTCACGTTTTCCCACCATGCCGTGCTTGCTGAGGAGTTCTTCAGGCTTTCCCTGCCGTACTGTGCATGCTGGGACGTTCTTTACGTTTTCCCATCATGCCGTGCGTGCTGCCACGTTCTTCCTGTTTTCCCACCATCCCGTGTGTGCAGGGATGTTTTTCACGTTTTCCCGCCATGCAATGCGTACTGGGGTATTCTTCAGGCTTTCCTTGCCATACTGTGCATGCTGGGATGTTCTTTATGTTTTCCCAACATTCTGTGTGTGCTGGGATGTTTTTCACCTTTTCCCAGCATGCGTTCTTCAGGCTTTCCCTGCCATACTGTGCATGCTGGGACATTCTTTATGTTTTCCCATCATGCTGTGCGTGCTTGGACATTCTTTACATTTTCTCACCATGCTGTGCGTGCTGGGACCTTCTTCATATTTTCCCACCATGCAGTGCCTGCTGGGGTGTTTTTCATGCGTTCCTGCCATGCTGCATGTGCTGTGAAGTTCTTTGGCTTCTCCTCCACTACTGTTTTCCCCCACTCCATTGGGTGATAATTTAGACAGTGTCTCTCTCTTGTGGGCCCTGCTCTGCCTCTCTGGCCCCCTCTGAATTTCCTTTGCAGGTTTTCTTTTTTGGTTTGTTGGTTTCCACACACACCTTCAATATTTGTGGGCTCAGGGGTCTTCCATTTTGACCTTTTTTTCCTCTCAGATCAGCACTGGCTAGCAGAGCTCATTCCCTCTGTGGCTTGCTCTATTTTCAGCATGCTGGGATCTGTGTCTCTGCCAGAGGCTCTACCTTTAGACCCATGTGTGCCAGGACCCCTGCACCTATGCTTGATGGATTCCTCACAAGCATCGAGACCCACACCCCCGTCCGGCCCACACGCATTCCCGCAGTTCTGGGTCCTCTCCTTACTGGGCGTCTAGACAGGATTATATTTTCAAATTACACCATGCATATTTTACTAAAATATTCAATAGATTCAGCTAAACACTTCATAAGAAGTTTTTTTTTTTAATTTTTCACATGGAAGAATTCAAGGAATCATTTTGGCTTCAGCCCCTCCCTTACAACCTAATGGACCATTTTGACTTGTCACAGAGCTAGTCTGAAGCGTCATTCTTAGAAAATGATATTGGTGGGCCAGAAGTCCCTCAGGCGTGTCCCCTTAAATGTATGTAGATTATGAATCTGGGAATGTTCTAATCTGATTGGGGGTTCCTCTTTTGTTTGGTTTACGTGCCTAATATTTGGCCATTTAATCCATCAAATGAGGACAGTGGGGAAATTTAAGAAGAAAATGACTGAGTGGAGCCCATAACAAAACAATACAAAGCAGAAGTGGCACCTTGAAGCAGAAAGAGCGCATTTAGGCGCTGAATTGATATGAGTGTGCTGGTGGGTAGTTTTGTTACGGGAACACAGAGGAGAGTCTAGGAAATTACAGAGGCACGTAAAAGCAGCAGGGTGGCCCAGATACCTGCACCTAATAAGCTTAGTGCAAACATCTGCATCCCACTGCACACTGCATCTGCCTGTTTCCTAAAATTATCAGTTTGGATTTTTCCCTTATCATTGCTTTTTTGATGAATCCACCCATCAAAAGTCTACTAGCAACCAAATGCTTCACTTAGTGCTGTGTCATTTTGCTGTGGACGCACACCCAGGACCTCTTTGCTTTTTTTTTTCTTTTATCTACTCATCACTTTTTTCTCCAATTGCCCCAACATTTCAAATGGGGCAAAACTTTATAGTTATTATGTTCTAAAGGGACCAAGAATTACTCAGGATATAGGCACTTCTGTCTTCTTGGGACATTTTCTCTAAAAAATATTAACAGTTGCATTTCATGACCCAGCTAGTGTATAAATATGTTAGTACTATAGTTTAAATCATTTTCTCTGACCCACCAGTTCATTTTTTTTTTTTTTTTTTTTGCTTCTGAGTTTAGAAGAATTTAAAACAGTTTCATAAGCCCTTAAAAGTATCGTGGGCCTTTTTCAGATATCTGGGGTATGAATTATAGAGATAAACACAAAATTCAATGTAATACCCCCATTGAAGAACTATCGGGAAAGTGGTGAATTCTTCTATATGATCACCCAAAGCATTCCACGAGTCCCGCCTCTGTGTGGTTTCCCTGCCATCTGTCCAGGAATTAGCTTATACAGCTCCATCTGTCATTTATAATGCTGTTTTCAAGGACAACCTTTGGATGTACCGGTAACTGTAAGGGATTAAGCATTTCAGATTATTGTATATTGGCAAGCTCTAAACTTTGACACAACTTCATTGATAATGGTCTCTAGTTGTGTTGTATCTTTAATAATGTTGAAAGTGATGTCACATATTTTCTAAAAGCGAGAGGCAAAATACATAAATTTTAATAAGGAACAATTAATATAGTTTAAATCACTCAAACCCCGATCTTTGGAAGGTGATTTTCCAAACTCCCATCATGGGATCTTCACTAACGTTCTGTGTGAGTTGCCACCCCCTACCTATGTAAGAGATTCCCAGGGTTCCCAAGGCAGAGCTGGACTGCCCGTGGTCCCTCCCTCCCTGCCCTCTGTCACTCCCCATGGTCGTGCATTGCCACTGTGCCTCTGACCCCCGCTGTGGCACCTGTGATCCATGGACACTACAGAAAAGACCTTGAGTTCTTGCCAGATGGCCAGCTTCATGGGGATAGGAGCCTCATCTGTCCTGCTGGGGGCTCAGGAGGTGCCTGCACAGACGTGCTGAAGGTATAAAAGCACATGGTCTGTGAAAGAACAGAACCAACGAATGACGCTGCTGACTTATTCCAGGACGTCAGTGAAAGAACAGAAACAACCAATGACGCTGCTGACTTATTCCAGGACGTCAGTGAAAGAACAGAAACAACCAATGACGCTGCTGACTTATTCCAGGACGTTTGTGTGTGAAAGAACAGAACCAACCAATGACGCTGCTGACTTATTCCAGGACGTTTGTGTGTGAAAGAACAGAACCAACCAATGACGCTGCTGACTTATTCCAGGACAAATCAACCTAGTGGGGATTTGCTCAGCTCTAAAGATACCCTCAGTGGCCGGCCACTCGCAGAGCCCTAGGCAGGCAAAGGAAGCGTGCCGGGAAGGAGATGTACCTGCCTGGGTCCCTGTGGCTGGTCCCTATGCTCTAAGCGATCCCAGCCCTGATGGGCCCCGAGTGCCCTGCAAAGGGCTGTGCTCTCCAGCCATGAGGACACTTTCAGACCGATGGCAGGGACTTAAATGAAGTGTTTAAAAATTCAACTTACCTTTTAATGGGCAAATATGATCATATAGTTTAGTGTTTTGTCCCAGTCTTTTTTCACCCTATCTTGGGGAAGGCATCAATCTAGTGGTGAAGATGGATCAAGCCAAGGTTTAGCTAGATGTGGTAGCCTGTTTTTGTTTCTTCCTATGATGGCTTGTCATTTGTGTAAGAATTGGTTTTTGGTTTTCGACATGAAAGAAACAAACGTTAACAATTTTCAAAATCATGGTGAGGAATCCGTGGTCTTTCGTGGGTTTTGTGTTGGGCTCCAGGACCTCTGCCTAAGGTCCTGGAACTCCTGGTGAGCCCCTTCCCTCCTGGGCTCTGGCCCTCCCTGGACCCTGACTCAGGGAGCTGCTGCCTGTGCGGAGGAAAGGCCTGTCTGCCATTTCTTTTTGTTTGTTTGTTTTGAGACGGAGTCTCGCTCTGTCGCCCAGGCTGGAGTGCAGTGGCATGATCTCGGCTCACTGCAAGCTCTGCCTCTCGGGTTCACGCCATTCTCCTGCCTCAGCCTCCTGAGTAGCTGGGACTACAGGCACCCACCACCACGCCCAGTTAATTTTTTGTATTTTTTAGTAGAGACAGGTTTTCACTGTGTTAGCCAGGATGGTCTTGATCTCCGGACCTCGTGATCCACCTGCCTCGGAAAGTGCTGGGATTACAGGCATGAGCCACCACGCCCGGCCTGCCATTTCATTTCCCCTTGTTTATTTCCAGGGCCTGGACTTTGCCGGATTCACTGCACACATGTTCATTGGGATTTGCCTTGTTCTCCTGGTCTGCTTTCCGCTCCTCAGACTCCTTTACTGGAACAGAAAGCTTTATAACAAGGAACCCAGTGAGATTGTTGGTGAGTACAAGTGCATCCTCATGTAGGCTCAGATTTCATGACCATAATATTGTTGTTTACCAGGAGAACTTCTAATCAGGAAGTATCTGTTGATGGGTTGCTGGATGCTCAATACCAGTGACTCTCCACGTCCGCCTTCTAGTATACACTGTGTTTTCAGGGCTGCTATCATGAGCTGTGCCTCTTTAGTTTCCTGTGAAGTGTACTGTGGTAAAATGTGGGAAGTAATGGCCGGCATGTACAACTCACATGTCATAACCCCCTAAAGCCACATGTGTATGGTACAAATACACTAATATATAGACTGTAGTGCTGTAATAGTGTATCATAGCTTGAGTCTTAAATATGACTGCAAATACAGCAACATAACCCAGCACAGGAGGTGATGGACCCTGTCAATCAAGAGCACATGCTAGGCCGGGCGCGGTGGCTCATGCCTGTAATCCCAGCACTTTGGGAGGCCAAGGTGGGCGGATCACCTGAATCAGGTCAGGAGTTTGACTCCGGCCTGGCCAACATGGTGAAACCCCGTCTCTACTAAAAATACAGAAATTAGGCGGGCATGGTGTCACAGGCCTGTAATCCCAGCTACTCAGGAGGCTGAGGCAGGAGAATTGCTTGAACCCAGGAGGTGGAGGTTGCAGTGAGCCAAGATCGTGGCACTGCACTCCAGCCTGGGCGACAGAGTGAAACTCCGTCTCAAAAACAAACAAACAAACAAACAAGCAGCAGATGCTGAGCACCAGCCAGCAGGATGAGGGCTTAGGGCCATCTTATCATTTTGCATTTTCATCACTAAAACACTTTAGTAGATGTTTTGCTGAGATCGTTACTGACTAGAATATAT
Source organism: Hylobates moloch (assembly GCF_009828535.3). Lineage (NCBI taxonomy): Eukaryota > Metazoa > Chordata > Mammalia > Primates > Hylobatidae > Hylobates > Hylobates moloch. Next base: position 88,791,816 of record NW_026652289.1, on the reverse strand, counting down.
TAGGAACAATAGATTATTTGGGAAACAGGCAGCCTTTCCTTGACGAGGTCTAGAATGTGGATGCTGTGCAGGTTGCCTGGGTAACAGGGGCATCAGGCGACCAGAGCTCAGCAGATGAAGGCGCTCTTCTTCTGTGGGAATTTGTAGAGCTCACGGATTTTATGTTGATCTCTCTCAGCCTTTGTGATTTTGCTGGCCTGTGTTTTACAGGATCTCACTTTGTCTTTGTTCTGGATAAGATACCCAGATTCCATTTCCACATGGACGGCTGGAAGCCAGGACATGGTCCTGCCATACTCCAGTTCCTCTGATGCTGACTGTCCAAGACAGATCTGTGTGACTTTCATGTTATTCAGAATTTGAGTATTTAAAAAATCTTATTAAGAAAACATTGTTTTGCATTCCTCCTCAGGATTCATCTGTCAAAACAAGTTTGTTCTTGGGAATATCTAGTCATCTTACCTGGGGGCTGGGACCTAGTTCAACCCATAACAACTAGTTAGAGGTGTTCAGAATGTTTTATAATCAACTAATATATGCAAAGTAAGATAAATTAATATATAGGTTTCATTTTCTGATGAAAATGTTAGAACCAAGGGAGAGTGATGGAGACTGTGACCGTGGTGGATAATTGGCCTGTCTCTTGGAGCTTGTGTGTGCACAGCTGTGCCTTAGTGGAGAGCTCAGCTGTCATCCTGCCCAACTATGCCAGCCTCTCCCAACCTCCCTGGTGATCACAGTGACCTGGGACAATTGTTGTATAGGCAGATTTCCAGCGTCATCCCCAGGAATTCTGTGTTGTTGGTAAGCTGTCCTGAAGAGTCTAATCTTGAGATGAATTTGGGATACACAGATTTAGATACATAGAAAATAATCTCTGTAATCAATTCCTCACCGTTCCTGACTAAGGAACAGAGAAAAGCTTTGAGGGAAGTGGGGAGGGATGGTTGGAAGTGGACACACCTGGTGATGCAGGAACCCTATGGCAGGGCTAAGACCAGCAGTGCAGGGTGGGGTGATTGCTCTGTGCCACTGTGGGGCCTAGAGGGCTGCAAATTTGGAGTGGTTGGTAAAAGTGCAGATTCCCAAGCCCCACTCAAGAGATCTGAGTTTAGCAGGCCTGTGGTGGTATACAGAGCATTGTCAGAACAGGCTTGGTTATGTTGCAGTGAAAAAGTAACCCTGAAATCTCAGTGACTTCCAGAACTGTGTTTTCTTCCTCGTGTTGGCTTTGTACCCCACTCGCCCTCCCCAATGGACTGGCAGGGGCTCTGATCATCATCTGTTCTTAGAGTCCTGAGCGGCTGGCCTTGAAGGCAAAGAGAATAGCGTGGGCCCACTCTGCTATCGAGTGACACAGGCAGGCCCCACCCAGTCACAAGGGACCAGGACAGGCCAGCCTGCAGAATGGGAGAGAGCATGACTTACATGGTGAAAAGAACAATAATCACCAGAGCCTATCCCTCTGATCACCAGATGTTCAACTCTTGCTGCTTCTTGCTGATACTCTGTTTAGCATTTTGTATTTGTGTACATTAGGGATCTTGATTGTAGTTTCCTTTCTTGTAATGTCTTTTTTTGTTGTCCTCATAGGAGGAGTACGGAAATATTTCCTCATCTTCAATTTTTTGGAAGAATTTCTGTAGAATTGCTATTACTTTTTTCTTAAATGTTTATTTGGACATTTATAGGCCTGGATGTTTTTGTGGAAAGGTTTTTAACTACAAATTCAAATCCCTTAATATACATACAGGAATGGCTATTCAAGTTATCTGTTTCTCCTTGAGTGTTGACTGGTTGTTGGTGTCTTTCAAGGAATTTGTCCATTTAATCTAAGTTGTTGAATGTATTGTTATAACATTTTTCATAATATTCTTTCATTATCCTTTTAAGGGCTATCAAATTTTTGATAATGTCATATCTCTCACTCTTGATGTTGATAGTTTGATAGTTTGTGTCTTCTCTCTCTCTTTGGTTGGTTTATCAATTTTATTGATCTCAAAGAACCAGCTTTTGATTATATAGATTTTTCTCTACAATTTTTTTCTCTTTTAATAATGTCTGTTGTGCTCTTTATTATTTTTTTTCTGCATACTTTTGGACTTACTTATTTTTTTCACTGGTTTCTTAAAGTGGAGGCTGAGGTTATTGATTTTATGTGCATCTTATTTTCTAATATAGGCCTTTAGTGCTCTAAATTTCCTTCTAAGTATTACTTTAGTGGCCTCTCACTAATTTATTAAATATTTTATTTCATTTTCATTCAGTTCAAATTATCTTATAATGCATCTTTTTATTTCTTCTTTGATCCTTGGATAATTTAGATGGTTTATTTACCTTCCAAGTATTTGGGAAAGTTTTTGCAGTTACCTAATTTAGTTCCACTGTAGTAAGAGAATATATTTCATAAATCTTGAATCGTTTAACATTTATTGAGGCTTGTATGGCTATAGAATGTGGTCTACCTTTGTAAACATTCTGTGTGCACTAGAAATGAAAATGTATTCTGATCTTGTTAGGAGGGATGTTCAGTGATGTCAATTATGTAGCTTAGGTCAGATTGGCTGATAATGTTATTCAAGTATTCTATATTCTTGCTGATTTTCTGTCTACTTGTTTTATTAATTATTGAGAGATGGATACAGACGTGTCTAAGGGTGATTATAGATTTGTTTATTTCTGTTTGTAATTCTATTATTTTGCTTTATGCATTTTCAAAGTTTACTATTAGGGCACATAAATATTTTGGATTGTTCTTTCATCTTGATGAATTAACACCTTTATTATTATAAAAACAATCTTTGCAATCCATGTTAATATTCTTTGCTCTGAAATATACTTTGTTGTTAATATAACAATTTCATTTTTCTCTTGACTAGTGTTAGTGTGGTATGTCTTTTTCCATCTTTTTACTTTTAACTTATTTATATCTTTAAAGTACAGTTCTTGTAAGCAGCATATATTTGCATCTTGCTTTTTTATCTACTCTGATAGTCTCTCTTAGACTATTTATATTTGATGTGCTTAGTGATGGGATTGAATTTAAGTGTAACATCATATTATTGTTTTATATTTGTGCTTCATTATTACCTTTTCTTCATTTATGCCTTCTTTTGAATTAATTGAGTATTTAAATATATTCTAAACTTTCTCCTCTGTTGGTTGTTACTTTTTTGGGCTTTAATTCTGTTTTGTGATTTTAATGACTATTATACCACTAACTTTGAGTGATATTATACTACCTAACATACAGTAGAAGAACTTAACACTAGTATAGTTCCATTTCTCTCTTTCTGGCCTAGGCTGCTTCTCCTGAGATTCCTAGCTCTGAGCTCACTACTCTAGGCTTCTCTGGAAGCCATCACCTCCCGTGTGAGAGCACATCCCACATGGCACTTTCTTTGCCTGTTTGAAACATGTATGTGGCCACTCTAAGTAATACCATCAGAAGTTGGCTGAGAAGCTCAGAAAGATAGAGGCTGATAGAGAGGTAAGAGATGGGATATCTGATGATGTCTCCTAGTAAGAGGCTAGAGTGGCAAAGACAAAGAGTTGAAACTTATATGGCAGAATCAGAGCTCACAATGGTGCTGGGCATTTGGGGTTTTGACTCTTCTCTGAAGATCTTTGACATCTTTAGCTTTATTCTACAGGCCACGGGGAACTACTGGATATTTGAAAGAAGGAATTTATCTATCTATCTTCTATTTATCTATCTATAATCTATCATCTAATCTAGGAAATGATCTAGGAAGATGATAGCTAGATAAATATCAGTCATCTTCCTATCATCTGGGAAATAGATTTGTTTTATTATTTTAATTAATAAATTAAAAAATTTTTAATTATTTTTATTTTTATTTATTTTATTTTATTTCTTAATTACACTTTAAGTTCTGGGATGTATGTGCAGAATGTGCAGGTTTGTTACATAGGTATACACATGCCATGGTAGTTTGCTGCACCCATCAACCTGTCATCTACACTAGGTATTTCTCCTAATGCTATCCCTCCCCTAGCCCCCAACCCTCCGACAGCCCCCAGTGTGTGATGTTCCCCTCCCTGTGTCCATGTGTTCTCATTGTTCAACTCCCACTTATGAGTGAGAACATTCAGTGTTTGGTTTTCTGTTCCTGTGTTAGTTTGCTGAGAATGATGGTTTCCAGCTTAATCCATGTCCCTGCAAAGGACATGAACTCATCCTTTCTTATGGCTGCGTAGTATTCCATGGTGTGTATGTGCCACATTTTCTTTATCCAGTCTGTCATTGATGGGCATTTGGGTTGGTTCCAAGTCTTTGCTATTGTGAACAGTGCCGCATAAGCATACGTGTGCATATGTCTTTATAGTAGAATGATTTATAATCCTTTGGGTATATACCCAGTAATGGGATTGCTGGGTCAAATGTTATTTCTGGTTCTAGATCCTTGAGGAATCGCCACACTGTCTTCCACAATGGCTGAACTAATTTACACTCCCACCAACAGTGTAAAAGCATTCTTATTTCTCCACATCCTCTCCAGCATCTGTTGTTTTCTGACTTTTTAATGATTGTCATTCTAACTGGAGTGAGATGGTATCTCATTGTGGTTTTGATTTGCATTTCTCTAATGACCAGTGACAACGAGCTTTTTTTCGTATGTTTGTTGATCGCATAAATGTCTTCTTTTGAGAAGTGTCTGTTTGTATCCTTTGCCCACTTTTTAATGGGGTTGTTTTTTTCTTGTAAATTTGTTTAAGTTCTTTGTAGATTCTGCATATTAGCCCTTTGTCAGATGGATAGATTACAAAAATTTTCTCCCATTCTGTAGGTTGCCTGTTCACTCCGATGATAGTTTCTTTTGCTGTGCAGAAGCTCTTTAGTTTAATTAGATCCCATTTGTCAATTTTGGCTTTTGTTACCTTTTTTTTTTTTTTTTGAGTTGGAGCCTTGCTCTGTCATGCCCAGGCTGGAGTGGAGTGAAGCAATCTTGGCTCACTGCAACCTCCACCTCCTGGGTTCAAGCGATTCTCCTACCTTAGTCTCCCAAGTAGCTGAGATTACTGGCGCCTGCCACCATGCCCAGCTAATTTTTTTGTGTTTTTAGTAGAGTCGGGTTTTCACCATATTGGCCAGGCTGGCCTCGAACTCCCGGCCTCAGGGGATCTGCTCGCTTCGGCCTCCCAAAGTGCTAGGATTACAGGCGTGAGATAGATAGATAGATAGATAGATAGATAGATAGATAGATAGAACAAACGGTGTTTTATGATTAAGCAGTGGCAGGTTTATAGGAAGTGACTGTAGTTAAAGGTTACTAAGGAATAATAAGAATTAAGAAATGTGAGAGGGTGAGGCCTGGACAAACAGGTAACCTAGGACAGGAAGAAGCAGACAAGGCAAGAGCTGTGCCAGCATATCCTGGGCGGCTCTTGGGGCTCACACTGCCCTAGCATATGTTTATTTTGATGTATCTTATATCTCTTTCCAGTTTTGGAAGGCCATCTTGTAACTTACCAATTAAATTTTATCCTTTAGTATCAAACACAGATCTGTGACACAATAATGTTAATGTGGAAATATAAAAGAGAATGACATTGACAAGACCAGGATGACATTTCAGTCTTGTGTACCTGGAGGAGCAATTGCATTATATAAAAACTAAGAAGGTAAGGGTAGGAGAGAAACTTCATGGGAGGAAGATAAAGTGTTTAGCTATGAGTTTGCAGCACAGGATTCAGAGGGAAATATTGGGTAGCCAGCTGGGTCTATGGTCTTGGACCTCAGCAGAGTAGACAGGGTGGGGAAATGACAGAGGAGGTGCAGAGGAAGCCTGGGAACTGATACATGGACAGGTTTTGGTAAACTGAGTTCTGGGTGAACCCTTCTGGGCAAAATCCCTCCCGACTAAATTCCTTCATAATTTGTATATTACATTTCACAACTAGGAATACAAAAGTGTACTACCTGAGTATTAATGCGTGGGTTGACCTGAGTGGAGCAGCACTTCCTTTTTGGTTTTATGGGTTAGAAGGCAGGTGGGTCCTGGGTGTGCATGAAGGTGGCTGAGGCTCCATTGGAGAGTAAGCACCTGCAGTAGTTGCACAGGGACTGGAAGGCCAGCTCCACTAACATAGCCTTGGTTCCCAGGCTTTGCTTCTCCAAACATAAAGGCATGGAGAGACTTCCAGCCTGCACCCAGGGGCTGGCACCAGAGATGAACCATGCAGATGTGTGAGCACTTTAAAGCTGATCAGCTGCTTCAGAAAGTGGCCCTTCACCGTGATGCCTTTAGAGAATGGCTGGAAAGTCTCTGGTACTTTATGGACGGGCTTTTAGCAAGATTTAGAGCACTGGATGAAATACTGGCTCTGTCTGAACTTACATTGGAGACCTTCCACAGATGGTGTTTTTGTGTTCAGTGTTTCAGAGAGTGAGTTCATTAGTTTTTTCCTTCACTTCCTCTTCCCCTTTCTTTTTGTGTTATCATAGCCTCATAGGTGGTTTAACGAAGTGTGAGACTTTTCAAGAGGAAATTATGGATCTGTTTATCTGAAGAGGCTTTGAATTATACCCAAGTTCCTTTTATTTTAGTAAGCTACAAAGCATCCATATGCACTCAATGAAAACATATTATGTATCTTAGTTCTAAAGGTTTTCATCTTGGTAAGTCTGAAGCTTTAGAAATGCCATGTGCTAACTGAAGTAGTTCTGGTGCTCCCAGGCTCTGCGCATTCTCTCTGAGTCATGACATGCTTCGTTTCCAGACTGCCTCCCTCTGCCTAACTCATCTTTGTTGTTGCAGTAGGTCTGCCACGCAGTGGGTGATGAGCACTCACGTACTGAACAGAAGGGGCTTAAAAGGTGGCGTTTTCCCTTTCCACTGAACCCACGATGTTCATGCTGCTTCCCAGGTCTTTGGGTGATCGCCATGCCTTGAATCTGCCCTGAGCTGCTCTTCCAGTGCCCCAGCGCCTGCTTGAAAGGCTTTGTCTTTTCATCCTATCTTTAATTCTTGTGATAGGCAGTGTGGAGCATTGCACATAAGGGGTGGTTCATGAAAATATTGTGCTTTCTTATATTCTTTTAATGGATATTTTGAGAAACATATATAATGTTTTTAACAGTAAGATAGAGGTTAAACGTAGGTTTTCATGAAATATTTGAATATCTTAAGAGGTAATGAATTGACACATCATTTCCTCTCTACTCTTCTCTATCAGAAGGTGTCTGAATTCAGTGATGGGTGAAAATTCTGCTCATTCTATAGATTTCAGCATTTCATCAGGTTATCTCTCTCTCTTGCCTGTGTCAGAGACAGCTCAGTGGGGCCTGGTTGGAGGGTGCCTCCCTGTCTTCTGCTGCTTACCAAATGCCCTGCTGGAGAGCCCTGAGCACCTCCTCCTGAGAATTACACTTGTGTTTTCAATTTTCACTAGATCTGCTCCTGAAAACCCTCAAAGATTGGGCAATGTCTAGATTTTGGCTGGAAGCAGATCCGAAATATTTCCTGCAAGAAGGGGAAAGGTTGTTGGGCGCTAGCTTTAATGTGTTTGTTCAAGAAACGAATTTATTCTTCACTGAAAGGGTTGAAATTGCATTACTTCACTTTTGTGATATATTTTTTTATTATACTTTAAGTTCTAGGGTCCATGTGCACAACGTGCAGATTTGTTACATATGTATACATGTACCATGTTGGTGTGCTGCACCGATTAACTCGTCATTTACATTAGGTATATCTCCTAATGCTATCCCTCCCCACTCCCCCCACCCCACAGCAGGCCCTGGTGTGTGATGTTCCCCTTCCTGTGTCCAAGTGTTCTCATTGCTCAATTCCCACCTATGAGTGAGAACGTGTGGCATTTGGTTTTTTGTCCTTGCAATTCGTGATAATTTTTAAATGTCGGCTTTGTCATCTGGGCTCCATTGCAATAGCTCGGGTGCTGAGAAGCTCTGGGTGACCTTGGGCTACCTGCATGTCTCGAGTCTGTGTCTGCTGTGTCAGGCATCGGCTGTGTGGGGAGCAGAGGAGGGTGTTGCTGATGTCTGAGGTCGTGGGAGACCCAAGCTTTGCCTTCCTTTCTCTGCAGAACTGAAGCACGAGATTCATGTCTGGCGCCTCACTGCTCAGCGCATCAGCCCGGCCAGCCGCGAGGAGACTGCTGTGCGCCGCCTGCTGCTGGGGAAGGTGCTGGCACTGGAGCACCTGCTCGCCCGGAGGCTGCACACCTTTCACAGGTACTGGGCGGGGTCCTGCTCAGACTGTGCTTGGTGTGCAGCAGAACATTCCATGGCCCTACAAAATAGCGACACTAGCTGTATACTAATGCGTGATATTTAGGTGATGCACACCGTGCTAAGCCTCTTATAGTACATTTTATCTAACCCTCACTGAGCTCTGCAGGGGGTACACAGCCGAGTTTAAGGACAAAAAAAACCAACACAAAACCAGAGGTTCGGAGAATTTGAGCAGTGTGCCCAGGGTTGTGCAGCTTGGAAGGAGTGGCGCTGGGGATGGAGCTCACACTCTCAACCACTGGGCTGTCCCATCTCTCCACGTTGTAATTGTTGCATGACAAAAACCAAAAACCATTAATGTAAAGACTAATCTGACAAAATATTTTGCCAGCAGTTGATTTTCAGGCACCTGAAAGAATATGAAAGCCCCACTCAATTTGTTTCCTGGCATTCATTGTTAATCGAAGCTGAGACTTAAAGGGTAACCATGAATTGGTGGTTTTTCTCCTTGCTATGACATGGTGCTGAGTTCCAAGCAGTCTTTGTTCAGGAAGCTCAGACAGAAGAAGCAGGAGCCTGGTGACCCCCCAAGGGATGCTGAAGCTGAAGCGTCCCCACAGCTGAGCTGAGAGGGGGTGGAGATGTCCATCTAGGCAAGGGGAAATGTGAACCCTTATAAACAAAATCTAGAATGGTCTTGCATGTTGCCATTCACTGAGCCCTAAGGGGTCACCCTGCATGGGTGTCTCAAGGTCTGGTCTGTTAGTGGGAGGATTCACAGGCAGTCACACAGAGTCCCACATAATCCTGGGATGAAGTGCTGGCTCAGTGCCATTGGCTTCATCCCCGGCCCAGGACCCACCTCGCCCAGTAATGCTGGAGCAGCAGGACTAGTGTCCTCAGGCCACAGGGAGGCCCTGAGTTGCAGGCTGGGGAAAGAATGACCAACTTCAGCAGCAGGCATAGATCTTAAAGGAGACGCTTCATAAACTAAAGATGGAATAAATTGTCCTGGTGTTGGGTGTTAAAGACACACTCAGTGCATCTCAGGTTACAAATGTGAGGAAATATGTGGGCTCTGAGGCTCACCACGTTCCCATCAGCTCCTCTGGTATTAGTCACACATGAGGAAACAGACCTGGGGAGGGCGTGGCTTCCCAAGGCCACACAGTTGCTGAGAAGCAGATTACCATGAGGGTGTCCTAAGGCAAAGTCGAGCTCTGCAGGTTTTATTTTATTTTATTTTTTTGAGACGGAGTTTCGCTCTTGTTGCCCAGGCTGGAATGCAGTGGCGCGATCTCGGCTCAACGCAACATCCGCCTCCTGGGTTCAAGCGATTCTCCTGCCTCAGCCTCCCGAGTAGCTGGGATTACAGGCATGTGCCAGCCCGCCTGGCTAATTTTGTATTTTTAGTAGAGACGGGCTTTCTCCATGTTGGTCAGGCTGATTTCGAACTCCCAACCTCAGGTGATCCGCCCGCCTTGGCCTCCCAAAGTACTGGGATTATAGATGTGAGCCACCACGCCCAGCCTGCAAGTCTTATTTTTACATTTTATTTTTAAAAATTGTCCTCAGAATCATTCGACTGTGTCTGCTGTGATTTCTTATGACCCAGACTGCCTGTATGGTCAGCCTCCTTTGATACTAAAACTGCATTCTTCATTGTGCAGCCCCTCTTCCCTAACTGGTGTGGGAGGAAGTCAGCCAGGAGGGGTGGGCTGAGTCAGAAACATGAAAAAGGAGAGGCAAATGGGAGCCACTGAAGGGGCTGAAACAGCAGGAGGAGACCACCCCGGCAGGAGCAGCACGGACAGAAAAGCCTTCAAAGCCGATCTTCCCCAAACGCTGGCCTCAAGTGATCCTTCCCCCGCGGCCCCCCAAAGTCCTAGGATTTCAGGCATGGAATTGATCATCGATTGATAAAAATCAACATTAAAGCAAGTGACATTTCTTTTACTATGTTTTTCTTTAGTTGGTTGTAATAGTTGTACACGTTCAGTGCCCTCATTTTGCAAACAGAGATTCAGGACCGTAGAAGTGTGCATAAAGAGGAAAATAAAGAGGCTGACGGTTGCTGCCCTCGTTCACGCGCTGGCGCGGGGTTTTCGTGAAGCTTCCCGTGCGCAAGCTGTCACACGTACCTCCTCACGCACACTTCTTTCATCGTTCGGGTCATTATATGTATTTTTTTGGGAAAATATAGAGTGAGCACCTTTTCCAGCCAACAAATGAAGCCCCACCGGCCCCCCATGACTAGTCCTGCCAGGCTCCACGTCGCAGACTGCGTCCAGGCACGAAGTGCTGGGGGCTGCTGCTCTGCGATCTCACCGTGCAGCGTGACCGGGGAAGTAATGAGTCTCTTCTTTTCTGTTTTAGACAGATCTCACAGGAGGACAAAAACTGGGAGACCAATATCCAGGAACTCCAAAAAAAGGTACCCAGCTTTCTTTTCTCAGGGATTTCTGATTCACTTCTCCAAGAAGAGAGTGAGTGATGCCTTTTCCTTCCCTCACATGACTGAACGCCGTTTTTCTTTTTATTTCTGTGGTTATACACAAGACGTTGCGGTTTGTGTGTATGAGTGGATGGGGAAAAATGATCTCTGGATACAGCAGGCTGATTTTGTGAGGACGTGGAAAGCGAACATTTTATAGAGCCTTTCCCTGTCCCTGCATGTTGCAGGGCCTGCCCTCTGAGCGGGTGTCCCTGACCACCAGCCCTCTCCTGGCCCGGAAGGGCAGGCCCAAGGTTCACACTTTGCAGAGGGGAGACCGGTGAGGCATGCTGCGTGAAGTGGAGCAGCTTTAGGGACAGACATAGGATGTGTGAGTGTCCTGCCGACGGCTCTGACTTCTTGGGGCAGAGCTTGTTTTGTTTTGTTTTGTTTTGTTTTTTGGCTCATTCTTCCATGGGGGTGGACTTTCTCAGCCCATTTATGAACACAGAGGGCCCCTTCCCAGTAGAGAGAGCTCTGCTCAAGATCTGCTAGGAGTCATTTGCATCTCAGTGACATTTCAAATCCGTGCAGTTTATTTTCTAGGGAGAGATTGAATACCCACTCTAACTGTGACGGGCACACTCTCCATGCGAGTCAGGTGTTTCCTCACAGGGCTTCAGCACACCTCACATCTGTCGTGCTTATTTTCCATAAAGATGTTGGATGCAATCTGATGAGGTGCCTCAGTGCCTTCACACTCTGTCCCGTGTAGATGGCCAGGGTTAGAAAAGAAAGGTGTAGCTGTGATACTCTTGCAGGCCCCAAGTTCATACAGATTATGCCTGCCTTGCTAGACTGTGGTGTTTTAGTCATGAGCTGGAGAAGAACTGTGTGCCTCTCTGTGCACCTGGACGAGGACTACGGTGAGATGAAATGGAGAGGTAAGGTTGGCAACTTCCCTGTATCACATCTAAGAATTCTTACAGAAAAGACCCTAGGGGTGTGTGTGTGTGTATGCCATGGAATACTACTCAGCCGTAGAAAGGAATGAAATAATGGCATTCACAGCAATCTGGATGGACTTGGTGACCAGTGAAGTAACTCAGGAATGGAAAACCAAACATTGTATGTTCTCACTTATAAGTGGGAGCCAAGCTACGAGGACACAAAGGCATAAGAATGATATAATGGACTTTGGGGACTTGAAGGGAATGGTGGGAGTGGGACGAGGGATAAAAGACTGCACATTGGGTACCGTGTACACTGTTCAGGCTATGGGAGTACCAAAAATCTCAGAAATCACCACTAAAGAACTTATCCATATAACCAAACACCACCTGTCTTCTGGAAACCTATTGAAATAAGAAAAAAAAAAAAAAAAAAAAAGGAAAAAAAGAAATGACCTCAGGTATCCAGAAGGAGCAAATTTGAATGATACCCCCCAAAAACCTCCACTTCCATGAGCTGCAGGATGCTGGAATGCTCTTTGACCTGCCTGCTCCTCCACCTCCGATCTTTGCATTGGCTGTGGCAATAGCCACTTTCTGTGGTTGCTGCGACCTCAGGGAAGGTTTGCAATGCCACCCCTCACGCCTAGTGAGAACCCACATCACTCTCCTCTGAGCATTTCAAATCTTTTTCTTGCCATGCTCCTTTGGCCCTAATTCTTCAGCACAGAATCATGTAGGAAAATCGGTCTTCCCCAAAGGGGCAACAGGGAAGCTGAGAAGGGGCTGGCCCAGCCATGAGCTTTTGTAGTGGGCAGGGAGGGGCAAATGCTCACCAGTGGCCCCATTGCACATAGCGGAGGGGCTGTGTCAGCTGTTGTGACACAGAGGGGCTTGCATATGTTTTTGATGGCAGCAGCTTTACGTTTGTGACCAGAGGAAGCAAGAGAGAAAATCTCTCTGTAGCTCTAGCTCTAGCTCTACCTCTGTGTGTCTATATCTATGTCTATATCTGTCCAAATCCAGATAGCTATAGATCGCTATGATGGTAGATATCTAGATCCATTGACAACCATCATCATTGCTGTCTCCATCTATCCACCTTGACAGATTAGACAGATGGGTAGACAGGTGTGCTGGTGGGACCAGACTCAAGAAAGGATCCGATGCTTGCCAGGTGTGGTGGCTTACACCTGTAATCCCAGCACTTTGGGAGGCAGAGGTGGGCACATTGCTTGAGCCCAGGAGTTCAACACCAGCCTGCAACATGGTGAAACCCTATCTCTACTAAAAATACAAAAACTAGCTGGGCATGGTGGTGCACACCTGTAGTCCCAGCTACTCGGGAAGGAGGCTGAGGTAGGAGGATCACCCGCGCCTGGGAGGTGGAGGTTGCGTTGAGCCGAGACTGTGCCACTGCACTTCAGCCTGGGTGATAGAGTGAGACTCTGTCTCAAAAAATGAAAATAAAAATAAAAATAAATAAATAAATGAAAGAAAGAAAGAGAAAGGACCTGGTGCAGTTTTCCTTTCGCACAGTGGGCCGGCATTCACATGGGGACCTTGTCAACAGGGCAGGCCAACCAGGTGCCCATCTGTGCGTGCTTCCCTGTGCTGGCCCCACGCAGCCATGGCCTGTGGAGCACAGTACCCTTGGGGCCTCATAGGGAGAGCCCCATCTTGTGCTGACTCCTAGGTTGATGAGGCCTTGCAGAGGTTGAGGTGCCTCAGAGCCCGCCCTCCCCCTATGACCGAGTGGATTCTCGTAGGTGTCATCCCTGCACTAAGAGTGCACCCCCTGCATTCCAAGGGCCTCGTGCATGTCATGTGAAGAACATGGCCAGAGCCTTATCTGGGAGTCACAGTTTTGTGAGAAGGCTCAGCCTCCTTGCCCCGCCCGCATGCTTGGCGTGGTAGGGAAAGGAACAGTGAAGACAGCATAGGCCCCTGTAGAAACGCCCCGTCATCCTCTGATACCTGCTGGCCAGGTGTTTCATAACAGGACTGTACTACTGTTGACATCTGCTGTATTTATCTTTCATAAAGGTTTTGAATGCAGTAATCCTGAATCTGTACGGGTTTCCTTGTAACACAGTACTTTGTCATTTTCTTTCAAGTTTGAGAGGTTACATTTTTCATCCTTGTGAAATCTGTCGTGATTCCAGTTGCGTAGGTTATGACGCACTGCAGGAGTCAGAAGGTTATGCAGAGTAAATGAGCTGTGGTTTCTCTCTTACAGCATAGGATATCTGACGGGATTCTGCTCGCCAAATGCCTGACGGTGTTGGGATTTGTTATCTTCATGTTTTTCCTCAATTCGTTTGTCCCTGGCATTCATCTTGATCTTGGTGAGTCTAATTTAGCTTTAGTTCATAGGCTTTGTCACATTCTGGATGGGAAGGTTTCAGAGCCTGTTCCCAGACACTGACTTTTCCCACAGGCAGCCGGGCTGGTGGGAGGCCAGAGAGGGCTGAGATGGAGGGTGGGCAGCCTGCCCTGGGAAGAAGGGCGCCTTTCCTTTTGGTTTCCTGGGCAGGAGGAAGGGAGAGAGAGATGCATCTCCGGCCCCATAGACTCTGTGCCATGGGTCCTCAGGCTCCTCCAGGGATCACCACAAGGAGGAATATAGAGTGGGCGCTGTCCTGTCTATTGTAGTTAATAACCACATCTTTACATGGTTCCCAGAAGAGACGGAGCCACATGGGCAAGGCTAGCGCTACCGTCTGTGCCGCCTGCCATGCCAGTTAGGTGACAGCCTGTTCGGGAGTTCAGGAGAGCCCTGGCGAATGGTCAGCGCTCTGCAGGGCCCACTTGCCTTGTCTGAGGGTGCATCTGGCACATGAAACTGTTCTCCCACCGTCCACCATTGGTTTCTCTTCTCCCACGTTCACCACACCCATGGCTCTGAGACCTCTCCACTTCCTCTAGCCTGTGTCGTGGCCAGGATCTGTCCCCACCTGAGATGTGGCTCTCTCAGGGGGAACTCACCACAGAGCTTGTCAACCCCTGGCCTCCTCCACCCTCCATAAACATTCTCCACTCTCTTAGGCGTTTCTTATCAATTTCACAGTTATCTCCATTGGTATCCTTATTGAAAACAAAACAAAACCCACCCCACATGAAAGTGTAGGTTTATAAGAAGCACAAATTTGAGGTGGTGTCACAGACTTTTCTTTTACCAAAGCTTTACCCATAGTTTTCCTTCAAAAGTGAGCTCTGCTAAGATGGTTAAAATACCCAACTTTTATCTTATTTTATATAAAGCCTTGGTTCACTGTGAAATTTGAGGAGTGCAGCTGCCGTAGAAAGTGAAGCCTCTTCATTTTGTAAAATAAATGGATAATGCCGGAAGCTTCAGCGATTTGTACCACATCATTGCTTCCGGGGTTCCTGGAAACCATCAGACATTCATGGCCTAGAAGCTGGGTTTCCTTTTCTCTTATGTAAAAAAGCTACATTTCTAGATTCTCACACAACACATGATGTATGTGCTTTTGACTAGAGGTCCAGCTTTATGTTACGTATTCGCAGCCCCTCCATTTCTTTCTCTTGATAATCTCAAATCCAACTTGCCAGGTGGCCTGGGCTTGGTTCAAGCTGGCAGGTATTATTTATCCACACCTGAGAGCTGATCTGCTTGGAATCCTGATGAGGTAATGATCCAAAGCTGGAGTGGTAATGATTTTGTGAATTTCAATTGTATTTGGTGGATTACATCTAGAAATTGCTGCAGTGTAATTATTTTTAATTACACCTCAGGCCTAATGTAATTTTAACATTAGAAACCTTAATGACTACAAGAATGTTAGGTGGTCACCACTGGTAATTAAACAAATTTAAAAAACTAGCGTTTTGTGGGCAGAGAGATTCCATTAGGTGTTCATAGATAATTTTGCTCCTAATTTTATTTGAGAGTCTACTTTAGAGGAACATAGCAGGCATTTTAAAAACTAAAAAAACACAAGAGCTTGCATTCAATTTTATTAACATTGGGCAACAGTCTTTGTATTAAAAACAATACTTTAATACTTAAAGTCACATCTTTAACTATATGGACATAAAAAATCTTGGTTACTATGAAACTTTTAGCCTGGAAGTCACATTTTGTTTACAAAATAGCTCATCTCCTTTTGTGTGGTTGTTACATCTGTGAATGATGAACATGTTTATTTTCTGCTTTTAAATCCTGTTTTGTTTTTAGTTGGGGCTTGTGTTCAGGTGATTATATTTGCATATTCATCAAGATAGGTTAGGTTGACTAGGAGAAAAGTTTGATTGGCATGTATTTTAATGGAATACAGTTTCCTTAGAGTTATAAGAACTTTTCTGATAGAACAAGGGCAAAATGGATACAAGATCTTCCCAGGTCTTCAGCCAGTAGCAATGTGATCATTTATCTTTGGTGAAGTTCTGTTTTCTTTTTAATTTTTTTAAAATGTAACAGTATTTTTTAAAACTTTTTTGAGACAGAGTCTCACTATGTTGCTCAGGCTGGAGTGCAGTGGCACAATCTCAACTCAGTGCAGCCTCTGCCTCCTGGGCTCAAGCAATTCTCCTGCCTTAGCCTCCTGAGTAGCTGGCATTACAGGAATGTGCCACCACACCCGGCTAATTTTTGTATTTTTAGTAGAGCTGGAGTTTCACTATGTTGGCCAGGCTGGTCTCAAACTGCTGACCTCAGGTGATCCTCCTGCCTCAGCCTCCCAAAGTGCGGGGATTACAGGCATGAGCCACTATGCTTGGCCAGAAGTTCTGTTTTCAACGTGTCCTGCTGTGTAAGTTGAGCCTTGTTCAATGTGATGTCATATAATATGAAATGATGTCATATCACAAGATGTACATCGTGTAACATATGACATCATCTAATACAGTGCACACACTGTACACTACATGACATTATAACACACACACTGTACACTACATGACATTATAACACAATGTAATTTCATAAAACACAGGGTGCTGTCATATAAAAATGTGCATTGTGGAACAAAATTTGACATCAGATAACATTCCTTCATTTAGGAATCCTAACCTAGACATAGCATTGACTCTTTTTCTTTATTTTTTTTTTATTATCGTAGAGCAAAACTGACTTTTCCTTTGGATGTAGCGTTCTATGGATTTTAACACATAGATAGGTTTATGTAACTGCCACTGCAGTCAGAGCACAGGACAGCTCCATTACAGAACTTTCTCAGCTGTCCTTTTGTAGCCACCCTCCCCTGGTCCTGGCAAGGACTGATCTTGTCTCCATCACTATGGTTTTGTGTTTTTGGGACTGTCATATACATGGAATCAGATTGTACGCTACCTTTCGAGACTGGCTTATCTCACGCAGTGTAATGCCTTTGTGGTTCACCCAAGTTGCTGTGCGCATCAATAGTTCATGTTTGGCCGGGCACAGTGGCTCATGCCTGTAATCCTAGCACTTTGGAAGGCCGAGGAGGGTGGATTACTTGAGCCCAGGAATTTGAGACCAGCCTGGGCAACATGGCAAAATCCTGTCTCTACAAAAAATACAAAAATTAGCTGGGCGTGGTGGTGCACGCCTGTAGTCTCAGCTACTTGGGAGGCTGAGGCAGCAGGATTGCTTGAGCCTGGGAGGTGGTGGTTGTAGTAAGCTGAGATTGCACCACTGCACTCAGCCTCAATGACAGAGGCAGACTCTTTTTTTTTTTTTCAGAAAAAACAAACAAACAAACAAAAACCCAAAAAACAAAAAAACTACTCCAGACGCTTCTGAGCACATGGTTTTCTGTGAACTTAGGGTTTTATTCTCTGGGTTAATTTCCTTCTCTTGAGTGGCACTGCTGTGTCACACGGTGGGTGTAGATTTTATTTTAAAAGCAACTGCTGCCCTGTTTTCTAGCGAGGCCAACCCTGTCACGTTCCCACGGCATGTATGGGAGCTCCAGCTGCTTCACACCCTTGCTGGCATGTGGCACAGTGAGAATCCCCCTGAAGTTCCACAGGGGGATTATACAAACCTTGAATATATTCTTGTGATTTCTTTCCTCATCTGTCCTCTGACCTCCCCTTTCCCAGCTAGACTCAAGGACTTGGTCCGTGTGTCTGCATTTCCCCTCCCTGGTGCCTGGTGCTAATGCCTGGTTCATTAGTAGAAACAAGGTGTAGGTTTACAGGATGCACCAACAAACTTCTCGTTGCTGCTCACAGATTCCATCTTAACTATTGTGGGAATTTCCTTTGTGGCTGACCCAACCTGAGGCACAGCCTGAGGCAAAAGCTCATGTGTGTGTTCTTCATCCGGGAGCATCCCAGAGAAGAGGAGTGAGGGATGGGGGCCGGGCAGTGAGGAAAGCAAGCGCAGGCACCACTGCCCCAGCATGCTGGCCTTTGTGACGGGCCACTGGGGCTCCATCCTGCAAGGCTGTCTGAGTGGAGGTACCAAATGCACCTCAGGGCTGTCTGTGGGGTTGAGTAGAGCAAGAAGGAATGTTTACTGGTTGATGCGCATGGCCCATTGGTCACAGCTCCTTTCCGTGGGATGCCAGAGTGCATGTGTCCAGCTGCATGTGCTAAGACCATGCGACTGCACCCGAAGGGCAGCCCAGGTGGAGAAGGCATCAGGGGCATGGGCTCCAGGGCAGACTTGCCAGGTGCATCTGTGTGAGGGTTGTCGGGCCACACGGAGCTGGCTGCGGTGACAGACAGGAGAGCCCTGAGGGACCCAGGGGTGTGCAAGAGGTGGCACAATGGCAAAGAAGGGTGAGCAAAGGCCAGGGTCACAGTTCACACCCATCTGGCAAAGAGGTGGCTCCCAGCGTGCAGAGACCATCACCTCACAGCACAGCAGGACCAAGCCCAGTCTGGACGCTGGCTCCGCAGAGGTCTGCAGTCCCTGCATGAGCCCTTAGTGCCAGATGGGTTGTTTCATAGGGGCCAAGGGAGAGCTTTCCCCTTGGGCCTCTCGAGTTTTGCTGAAAAACCAACTCACAGAAGACAGAGTAATAGGAGAAAAGGCATACGCATTCATTTAACATGTGTACACAGGAGCCTTCAGAATGAAAACCCAAAGATACAGGAGAAATTGTTCATGTTAAAGCTTAGGTTCAACTGAGTATGGACAGCCATGTAGAAATGGGATTGGAGGAAAAGTGTATGATTGGGTACTGATAGACTGAGTGGGAAACCTGGCAGGGCCTGTCTGTCCAGAGTCTTCCTGGCCTCTCTGAGCGGCACTCCTTCCTTCTGAGTGTGGGGCAGGCCCCTCTCTAGAATGGGGGTTGTAGGACCTACAGTCAAACAAGGCAGGCCAGACAGTTTCTTTATGGCCAGTTTTCACACAGAAAGGCAGAGGGAAAATGAGAATAACACTTTAGGTTTTACGGCTGGCTTTGGAGAAAAGGGTTCTGGTTTCGATGACCTGCGTTGGGAAGGAGGGATTCTAGTTTCTTTGGCAGTCTCGGGGGAGAATGGGACTGAGAGATGGGCAGGCAGGAGGAGGGTGGAGAAAACTTTTCCTTCTGATAAAACAAAACTTCAGCCGAATTAAATTTAAAGGAGTTTAATTGAACGATGAACAATTCGCAAATCAGGCAGCCCCCAGAATCACAGCAGATTGTCACAGAGACTCCGGGGGTGCCTCGTGGTCAGAACAAACTTATAGACAAAAAGGTAAAGTGAGGTACAGGAATCGGAAGTGAGGTACAGAAACAGTGAGGTTGGTTACAGCTCGGCAGTTGCCTTATTTGAACACAGTTTGAACATATAGCAGCCTATGAGTGGTTGAAGTATGACTGCCAGGATTGGCTGACACTCAGCTGTTGTTAGAGGTGCATACTATTAAGTTAGGTTTTCACTTTGTCTGGCTATTAAGCTAGGTTACAGTTCATCCACAAGGACTCAAATACAGAAGTACAGAGTCCTCCTCAGGCCATCGTTAGCTTGCTTTAACACTTCTGAGGCCTTCATTTTGGGGTATTGCTTTCTGAGCCCCAGGAGTTTCAAAATTCAGATTTTTTGTGTGTATTATAGAAAGATAATTCAGTGAGCATACTGAATTTTGGATATAATGTAACACACCCTGAGAGGTTCAGGGCCAGCACCCTGTCATCCGAGCATGATTTCTGCAGTGCAACATGAATATTTACACAAGGTGAGACAAATAAAGACTGCAAACAACTTCATTCCTATTCAAGTCAGGGTTTTTTGAATTTTTTTACATCAAAATATATAGAAAAAGTTTGCTTTTCTGAAATTAGGGTTTCAGGATTGTGGATAACTGATTATGAACCCGTGAAAAGAATCAGCGAGGCAGGCTTGAAAATGTTATCTTTGGCCTTAAAATTCAGAGCCTTGATGAGCGGTTTCCTAGGCCTCCTCCTTTGATAATTAGTTCAGAATGTACCCCAGATTCTCTCATGATGTGTTTGATTAGATTTCAGTTCTGGAAAATTTTCCGTCATTATTTCCCTGATTACGGTTTTGAAATTGCTGGTCTTCTCCGTGTCCCTTGGTGTCCCTCTGGTTGAGCGATTTTATTGTTGTCTTTGTGAAAGTATTTTTAGCTACAAATAAAGCAATCTATTGGATCTGTCTTAAGCAAAATAGAGGATTATTAGAATAATAACAGGCTGACAGGCTCCAAGGACACTGGGGCCTCTTGGGGGCAGGCTCAGGAAGGAGGAAGGGTCCGGACAGAGAGTGCCCACCCGCCCCGGCATCTGCAGTGCTCCGCCCTCAGTTCCTTGCTTCTCCGCAACCAGTTAGCACATCTTTTTTCTGCTCATGGCAGAATAGTGGTTGCCTCATAAATTTCCCAGTTTATAGGACCTCGATTTCAGCCACACACAGAGAAAAGGCTATTTTGAATCCCCAGTTCCCAGGCAAAGAGGAGTCTGCTTGGCCTTGTTGGTTTCTTTCATCTCCTAGCACAGGAAATTCTGAGCAGGTGGACGGGAACAAGTGGTGAGATGTGGCCTGGGGTGGCTGAGACATACTTCTTAGAGGAGGTCACTATGAGCTGGACAGACATTCCCAAGGCTTCCTAATATGTATTCTATACACTCTAGTTTCTAGTAAGATTCATTTAAGCTAAGCCATTCACATATCCATCCTCTCACTTATTCATGCATTTGTACAACACATGCAGGCAGTGGCCTAGGGGTTGGTTGGGGCTCGTGTGGTGAACATAAAAACCATATCGCTGCTCTCCTAGGTCATCTTCTCTAGAGGGGAGATGGATCTATATTTACTCTACCAGGGACTCATGTAACTGTCCAGCGGGTTCCTCTTGCCCGCTGCCCAGGTAGACCAGATTTATGGAGGCAGAGTTGTTGCAGTAGGGAAGGAGTTTTACTCATGTAGAGCTGGCTAAATGGAAGACGGGAGTTGTATTATTACTGAAATCTGCCTCTCTGATTTGGAGACTAGGATTTTTCAAGGACAATTTTGGGGAAGAATGGCGGGGAGGGTGGCTAGGCAATGGGTGCTTGCTGCCAATTGGTTGAAGGTATAAATCACAGGGGTGTGGGAAATGGTTCTCCTTCATGCAGAGTCACTTCTGGGTAAGCCACAGGAGCAGTTGGCCAGTCCAGGTGGAGCCATCAGTCTCAAACATGCAAAAACCCTGAAAAGGTATCTCCAAAGGCCACTCTTAGGCTCTGCAATAGTGATGTTATCTGCAGGAGTAACTGGGGAAGTTGCGTATCTTGTGACCTCCAGAATAATGGCTGGCAATCTTCTATGTCTACACTTTAGCATAATTCAGTCTCTCCTATCCTCCTAGCCTGGTGTTCTTTGATTAGCTTTACAAATGCAATTGAGTTTTGGGGAAGGGCTGTTATCATTTAAGCTATAAACTAAATGTCTGCCAAAGTTAGCTTGCCTTAAGCTCAAGAATAATTGAGGGCAGCTTGAAGGTTAAAGGCAAGAAAGGGATTGGATAGATCAGATCTCCCTCACTGTCATAATTTTCTCACTGATACAATTTTTGCAAAGGTGATTTCAGTCATATTAGGGCCAGCAAGGAATACACAGCTAATTTAGACACCAAGACCTTCAGAGCTCTGATGCGGAGACAAGCCAAGGGTACCAAATGGTAAAGCCAAAAATGATAATTTCCATAGTCAAGATATCGATGAAAAGAGTGAAACTCTGTAAATTATTTGAAGAGATCTATTCTGAGGCAAAAATGAGTGAACACGGCCCATGACACCACTCCAGGAGATCCTGAGAACATGTACCCAAGGTGGTTGAGTTACAGCTTGATTTTATACATGTTAGGAAGACAGAAGTTACAGGAAGATATTCACCAATACATATAAGGTGTGTATTGTTTCAGTCCGGCAAGGCGCGACAACTCGAAGCAGGGGCAGGATAAGGGCTTCCAGGTCGTAGGTGGATTCAGAGACTTTCTGATTGGCAATTGGTTGAAAGAGTTATTATCTAAAGTCTCAGAATCAATAGAAAGAAGAGCCTGGGTTAAGATATGGGATTGCGGAGACCAAGGTTTTTATCATGCAGATGAAGCCTCCAGGTAGCAGGTTTCAGAGCTCTTATCAGACCTAAAAAATTAACAGAGTCTTAGGGAAAGGATTTGGAAAGGGAAGGGGATGCTCTACAGAATGTAGATTTTCCCCACAAAAGACAACTTTGCAGAGCCATCTCCAAATGTGTCAAAGAAGCGTATTTTGGGGTAAAATACTTTGATTTCTTTCAGGGCCTGCTGTCTGTCATGTGATACTATACTAGAGTCAGGCTGGAATTTGGTATCTTATTGCTACATCTATTCTATCAGTCTTAAGATCCCTGTTTTAATGTGAATGCTGGTCAGTTGTGTCTGAATTCCAAAGGGAGGGGGGTACAGTGAGGCACGGCTGACCCCCTTCATGCCTTGAACTAGTTTTTCAGATTTCTTTGAAATGTCTTTGGCTGAGAGGGGGTCTGTCAGTTGGTTGAGGGGTTAGAAATTTGTTTTTGATTTACAAAGTTACGGATGAAAGGCCTAATGAAATCCACAAAAGAAACGAGGAGCTCTTACTGGAAAGGCTTTGGCATATTAGAAAAAAACCCTGATATATGTAAACTATTTAAGGCAGTTATTACATACAGTTTGTGTTAACCTGATAATAAAAATATTTACATCCCTGGGTGGCTCTATTCTAATTTTCATCAAATATTCATCTTAGATGAATGTAAATATCCGAGAGATTATTTCAGAATGATGATAAATATAATATAATGCAATATAATGTAACATAATGTAATGTAATATAATATGGATCTTGGATTTATAAGTCAATTAGAATAATTAGCTGCTTTCCTTATTATCCTCACCATGGGTAAAATTACCAAATTTCATCATAACACTGAAGAAATGAAATCATGGGGGAGAGAGAATGACTCAGTTTTTTAAAAACGGAGATACAGAATTCACACAACATAAAATTTATCTAGCAAAATTATATCATTCAGTGTATTTTAGTATATTCACAAAGTTGTACAACCATTGCCAGTATCCAATTCCAGAACACTTTCATCATTCCCCAAATAATCTTATACCCATTAGTAGTCACTCACACACTGTTTCCCCTTTTTCCCCAACCCTCAGACCCTGGAAACCACTAATCCTACTTTCTGTTTCTGGATTTGCCTATTCTGGACATCTCATTTAATGGAATAATTTATCATGTGGTCTTTTGTGTCCAGTTTCTTTCACTTAGCATAACATTTTCAAGGTGCATCCATGTTGCATCATGGATTAGTGCTTCATTTCATTTGGCTGTATGATATTCATATATATGTTTTCTATTATACTATGTATATTATATATGGATATCATATATAATATCATATATATTATATATATCGTAATATATAATATGTATCACAATTTATTTATCCATTTATTAGCTGTTTGACCTAGGAGTGGAATTGCAAGGTCATATGCAACTCTCTGTTGAACTTTTAGAAACTCTGCCTAACTGCTTTTCCAGAGCAGATGCACCTTTACATTCCCGGTGGTAATGCATGAGCGTTCTGATTTCTCCACGCTTTCACCAGTACTTGTTATTGTGTGTGTCCTTGATTATGCTCATCATACCAGGCGTGAAGTGGTACTTCATTACAGCGTTGATTTGCATTTCCTAGTGATGAATGACATTGAGCATCTTTTCATGTGCTTATTGGCCATTTATGAAATGCTCTTTTACTAAATAACATGTGAACTTGTTTTTTCCATCTGTTTGGAAATTTCAGCTGTGATTTACAGTAATAACAGCCTTCTTTTGCTATGAAAGAGATTTGTTCCTGACTCTGGAGCATTTTTACCCATTTGAGTCTCCCTTCCTGAGCGTCATGCACACATATGAGGATGAGGAAGTCCAGTGTCTCTCCTCTAGTTACTTAAAACCACAGCCTTGCCAGGAGCCTAGTGAAGCATTTCATAGGATTGGTCATGATTCTCCACATGCGGGGATTCATCGTTGGTTGTGGTCTCCTTTTATTAGCTCCAAAATATTTTGAATAATGCAGCCAATATCCTCCATTGAATACCCACAGGTTAATGAACTTGGGGTAGATCAAATCCGTGTAATGACTGTTTCTCGCTTCATTTTTTATTCCAAATGGCTTGGATCACATAGGTCTGCATGTAACAGTAAGACTGCGAGATTTTTAAAAGGTTAGATAATTTTGACGGAGTACCACATTAGCTTTTAAACTGTGGATTTTTCAGAAATGTTAGTGGTCTCTATTTGAATAAAAATATCTGTGAGTTATGGGTGGGAGAGTTAGGTGTTAGATATGCATTCATCAAGAGAATTGTTAACACTCTCACATCAAATGATTACTACTTACAGTTTTTTCATTGGTCATTAACCTTAACATTCTACATTGTCTCAATATATATTAACATTTTTCTATGTAAATTATATTTTCCCCTTAGCATTAATAAGAAAGACAATCTTCGTATTCGCTATAGAAAACCAAATCTGGAGAAATCACAGCTACAGATTTATTAGAAATATTGGGACCAAGAGATTCTTCCTTTCAGGGCTCAGGATATCCCTAACTTTGCAGTCACAATGCTAAGAAGAGTTAGGTTGTGTCAACATTTTCACTTGCTTGTCTAAAGCTACACTGTGGTCACATTTAAATTCCTCAACATTAATAATCTGAAGAAGTATTTAAATAAATCATGAGAGAATAGTGCTGTGGCCATTCACTTCTCAAACTTTTAATAATAAAAAGCAGTTTTTCGGTGATGTTTATGATGTTCATTTGTGGAAATTAGGTGTTCCATTGCTAGTGAATGACACAGTTAATTGGAACAAAACTGAACAACCGAAAACATGACTGACCTAATTTTTCTTTCAACGTTTGCAAACAGACCAGATGACATATAGCCTATCCATCTGATATTTTCTCATGCCAGATGTATCAGGATAAGATAGGCTTTGCTGGGTAAAACACTGGTCCTGCTGTCTTGGAAGCTTGACACAACCACAGTTTTTCTTACTGACATCTTCAGTGCTGGTCAGTAGAGTCCCTGCTGGACAGAGACACTGGCATTTCGTGATGCCACCGTATCAACAGCAGCTTTCGGGATCATCTTGGCAAGGAAGAGACAGGGGATAGAACTGACAGCTTCCTGTAAATGCCAGGCTAGGAATGTGCGTCTCATTTGCTCGTGGCCCAATGGCCGGGTTGGTCTGTGGCTTCACCTAACTACAGGGCTGGGACACCTTCCTGGGGGTCCAGTAGGGAGAAGAGTGACAGATGTGGGGAGCTCTGACAAGCTACTAGTGAACCGATAAACAAAACACCTCCTACACGATTTGTTAAGGGTTTTACATGATATAATGTTTTATCTGGTACTTTAGAATACTACATAGTGGCCCACCAGTGGGGGTGACTAAAATCTGCTTGGATGTTGGTGAGCATGAATGAATCAATCAGAAATGCATTTTATTTGGATTTTGAGGGGCCTGAGAAGAAAGGGGATTCAGTCCCAATGGCAAAGCTGTGTGATGTCCAAGAAGAGCTGGGTGTGTTTCTCAGGGT
The DNA here is from genome assembly GCF_009828535.3 of Hylobates moloch. NCBI lineage: Eukaryota > Metazoa > Chordata > Mammalia > Primates > Hylobatidae > Hylobates > Hylobates moloch. The sequence goes on along the minus strand of NW_026652289.1, from coordinate 88,766,183 downwards.
CAGGCTGCTCTGTGGCCCACCTCTCCAGGCTCCATCCACATGGAATGCAGCTCACTGCAGTTGTGCAGCCAGTGACCTGGGTGGTTCCCAAGAACCACAGGAAAACCTGCAATGAGGAGTAAATGTTACTTTCTGCAAGAAGACTCAAGTTGTGTGGCATTCTGAGAATTTGCATTCCTTGTTTAATGCAGATACTTTCGCTGCTTGTTCATTCACTTGTTGATCCGGTATTTCTGAGTGTGTTTTTACCCACTCCTCACTGTGAGAGGCACTGGGGATACCTGTGAATGAGGCACGATTCCTGACCATGTCTAATGCACCTGCAGCACTGACCTGCCTCTGTGATAATGAACCTGATTCTTTAACAAAGCCCAAATGCACAAGTGCAAAATGAGAATTCTTCAACTGTATTTAGCATTATTTCTTTATGCTTAGTTATTCTTGTGCAAGGATTTACTCATTTTAATGAATAAATGAGCATATGAAAAGGTGTTCAACCTCATAAATCATCAGTAAAATGCAGAATTTAATCACAATGAGATGACATCATTTTAAGCACTCACAATTTTAATTCTACTCCTTCATGATATCTAGGGAGCATAATATTCATATTTTACATAGCACTGTATTTAATAGGCCCTGAGGGTACCAGAAGTTGAGTACAAATATTAGCAGAGTCTTGTTTGGAGTGGTGAATAATACTCATCATAAACATTGCCAACATTTCTATTAATTTTTTAAAAGTAGCGGTTAGAAAATCATTTGATATTGAGACCTAAAATAGTGAAAATAAAAATTAAGAAAGCATTAGTTATGGCTCCTTCCTTTCTTGCTGACATTTTCATGAGTTTGTCATAGATGTTCTAGTTCACATGAATTTTGACAATCAAGAATACAAAGCTCCTCAGAGCCTGTTTGATTTTCAACATGTTTCAAAGATGCTTGAGACCACAGAACAGCTCCAATGTTCAGTTAAGCTCTGGTTGGTTCCCCCATGGCCTCAGCAAGGGTATGGATTTAGCTGAGAGACCCCTATGGTACCTTGGTGTCTGAGGCCAGTATAGCCGTCACAGGTCCGTCACGGCAGTTGTATGTGAGCTGTCTTCTCCATGAGCCTGTGCAGTCCTCGGGGCAAGAGCTCAGTCCAGTCCACCACTCCCAAGGCCACAGAGACCATACCTGAGTGTGCTCAGGGCATGTGCATCGATGCAGCTGTCTCTCAGTCCATCCTGGGAGCTCAGCCTGCCACTGTCTTTCTCTGACAATGTGAGTGCTTTAGAATGTGAGTGAGCTGGCATTCAGGGGACAGCCTGGGTAACCGGTAGTTGTGTTTATCAAGGACAAAGATCCTACCTCTGTGTCTGTGTCTGTGTGTTTTCATTAGAGGTCTTCATATTTGGTGAAACTTACCTGCCTCTAAGCACAGTAACCCTTGAGTGTCCTGAAAGTTTTAGTTACTGGCATATTTGCAGGGCTGTACCATTCCCTGACCCTGCCATCACAATTTTCTCCCTTCCATTTTTGGAAGTGGGGTGGAATGCATACATTGAAACACTTTTACTGATGAAAAGCTGGAATCAGCCCACTTGGTCTAGCAAGCAATGAGCCTGGAGTCTTGCCTCTGCAAGTTGTGGGCAGAAGGGCTAGAATGCCCCCCAGTGAGACAGGGTGGATGCTTAGCTACCTCCTGACCCTCATCAGATCTTAGGTGGCACATCAGCTGAGGCAGGTGTGTATCTCCTGCCCCTCCTGCACAGCTACATGCACTTCCCTCCCCAATGTGCCCATTTGGCTTAAGAGGACCTAATCTCTGTAAGGTTCAGTGGCCTCTGTAAAATAGGGATCCTGCTGAGTGTCTTCATCACATCATATTATGTCATCAAACATCTCCATGTGACTCAACTCCTTGTTTTGTTATGTGGCTTTATTGCAGCAATAACTGACTAACATACCTTACAGTCTATTCATGCATAACATGCAATCACTAGGGTAAGCTGGCCCATTTTCTTATTTATATTTGTGACTCAGCTTTTTAAATTGGATATGAAAAGTGCTAATGGTAAAAGATTAGGCTGATAACTTTGACTATCTTAAAATTAGGAACTTGTGTCTCAAAATGTACTACTAAATGAGTGAAAAAGAAGCCACAGAGTGAAAAAAGTGTGTGCAAAAGCATCCATTGTCACATTTGGAAATTATATCTAAAATATAAAAAGAACACCTATAGAGCAATAAGAAAAGATGGAACCCCCCAATAGAAAAATGGGTGTAATCTTAAGTAGACACTTCACAGAAGAAGATACTGAAATTACTGAAAGTGTTAGTAAGCATATGAAAAGGTGTTCAACCTTGTAAGTCATGAGTAAGATGAAAAATTCAACCACAACGAGATGCCATTATATCCACACCTAAATGGTTAGAATAAAAGACTGACAGTACTAAGTGCTGAAAGATTGTGGAGCAGTAGGAAGTGTCATGCATTGCTGATAAGATTGTAAATTTGTACAGTGACTTTTGAAAATGAATTGACAGCATCTACTAAAGTTTAGAACAACGTGTATCTTCTGCTTAGTAATTTTGTTCATAGTGGTATGCCCAACAAAAATATGTACAATTACACACCAAAAGACTCTCTGAAAATGCTCATAGCAGCCTATTTATAATAGCCCCAAACTGGAAACACTCAAATATCAACCCCTAGAATGGACAAATGGTGGGACAGTCATATAGTGGTATACTATACAGAAATAAAAAATGAATATATTACATGACTGAATCTCACAAACATGTTGGCCAAAAGAAAAATCTGACAGAAAAGAATATGTGCTATACGATTCCATTTATAAAGAACTCAGAAACAGGCACATTTACTCTCTGGTTGTCAAGGGCAGAGCCTGACTGGCATCCTGGGGCATGGAACCTTTTGATGTGGTCTGCACAAATCAGCCTCTGCGGCAGAGAATGTGTGGGAATGGTGAAGAGAGAGGGAGGGGAAAGTCAGCAGCGTCCCCTGCCCCTGCACTGGCCTGTCCATATTGGTGGAAATCTTTATTTGAGGCAAAATGCTCAGAAATAGAATAATCTTTATTCTTTCCAACCTCAACTCTTTTAAATGACTCACTTGATGTAATCGTGGCATTTCCTAAGCCAGATTGGAAACCACACAGAAGCTTCCAGGTGTTGAAAGGCAGCCATTAGCTTCACTTCGAGCTTTGGTGTTGCAGCTACAGCCGGTATCTTGGGCAGTCACAGCCACTTTCTGGGTCTAGGAGGGAGAGGGCAGATCTGGAGCTCGATCTTCCTAGTTCTAAGCCTGTGTCCTGCAGCACACAGCAGGTGCCCATAAAAGCCACTGAGTGTTGGAGCTAGGCTTTAAAATTGCTGTGAGGATTGAATCAGGTAATACACACAGGCCTGAAGAGCAGTGCCTGGTGCACGATTGCATGAGATATGAACAAACAGCTCAGGCTGATGGCTAAGCAGTGCAGGAAGACACAAAGATTATAAAAAATGATCTTACTTTTGCTGGATTTTAAAGGGAAACTAGAAAGAATGGGAGTTTTCTCTTGAGAGAAAGCCTGTGCAGTCTACATAATAATTGAGTGAGTAGTTAGATGCTCCCTCCTTCTGCTGCCTTAGCAACTGCCTGATGCATGGTGCTGTAATAGACCTTAACCCCCTGGTCACTCGGCTCCTTCCGACTTTCTAAGCCAGCTCATCCCATGTGCCCTGTCCTACTCACCCACTTAACTGTGGAGTGGGGGCTCCCCACAAGGAAGCACTGGGTTTGCACCCTGGAGGTTCAGTGCTTGGGTAAGTGAGAGAGCTAGAATTACCCCAGGAACAACCACAGTGTAGCTGTGCAACAGAAAGTCCTTGATTATTTGTGATCTCACTTGGTCTATTTCAGGCAGTTGATGGCCAGTACTCATGTACTACCTCATGAAAGGGCGGCAGGCAGGGTGGTTTGTACTATATACAGTATGCACAGTCCATCTGTGGGTTTTCCTGTTTGGAAGGAAGAATATGAGATGAATAACTGTTGAAATACTCACTGGAGATGCATCCTGTGTGCCTCAAGGTACATAGGTTAGTTCATCTTAATTGATCAGGACAGTACTGCCTTTGGTCAAAGTCAGTTACGCAACGTCCAGGGCGAGGAACATGTAGGGTATGTCTTTTATAAAAGATGACAAGGTTTCAAATAGAACAAAATTAAGTTACATTTCTCAGCATATTCATCCAATCACACTGTGACAAGAGATTTGAAATAAATAAACCAGATCTGTTCATAATTAGCAAAATCATTCCATCAGAAGCCTGAGCACATCAGAGGAATGCAACGTGGCAGCATGGAAGGAAATTCTTGCAGACTGGGGATTGAATCCTGGCTTCACCCCAGCAAGCTGTGCAGCCTGGAGAAAACCAGTCCATCTTCGGGAGCCTCAGTTTCCCCCTGGGCTGGGGTGCTGAGAGATGCCCAGCAAATGCCTGTGCGTAGGAGGCTGCTGGGGGACTGGTGAAAGCCCTTTCCTACTTTCCTTTGAATCATGCTGCCCAGGGCTTTAGGAAAGAGGGAAAAGAGGCTCCTTTAGCTATTTGTTCGGCATGGAAACTTAACTCTGTTGGAGACACAAATGAAAGTACAGAGTCACTTATCTCAGATTTTTTGAGTTGAGAAATGGCAAAGCTCTTGGTGAGAGATTAACGCCTACTCTAGGAAAGGGTTTGATAGAAGCTCCACAGGATAAAGACAGGTCACGTAAATGGTGCTTTTTATCTGTATTCATCTCCACTCAACTGCATTTTTAATTTTTAGAAAAAGAGTCTCAATGACACATTGTTATAATTTGTAATAGAATGTGAAGCTGGAAACTGTGATGTTCCCGTCAGTGGCTTTTGCTTCCAGTACACTGTGGAAGAACCACTGCCTCACCCTTTCTCGGTGTCCCTGAGGAGCTGGGGCTGAGCAGAGCAGCCTGGAGCATTGCCCACAGGGATCTGGGCTGCAGTAGAAGGTGCGGTCTGGACTCAGAGCAGGACCAGGCAATACCAAGCAGACGGGCTTATGCACCGGCAGCCTGATTAGTGCCGCTGCCTCTGCAGGCAGTGCGATTAAAAGTAAGAGGGAAATTGAGGTTTTTCAGGGACAAGGTCTTCATTGCATTGTAGGCTATTGCAGGGAATTTTTCTGACAAGACAAATCTCCGTGACTATGGAACCTTTTCTGAAGTTGGATGGATGAGTGCTATGGCAGGAGTTTTGGCTGAGGAAAGCTCACAATTGATAAGAGAAAGCAGAACTATAAAAAGAGCCCTAAAGGACCTTCCAGCTTTTTGTCATGACTGAAATTTCTCTCAGAATCATGGAAAAGAACTTGTGTTCTTACTGACTTTTAGAGAGAGCTTCTTATTGCTATATAGCAGAGAAAACAAGTGATGCCATTTCTGGGGTCAAAAAGCTTTACCCAGGAGAAGTGAAATTGGAGCAATTATTTCTTAACTGAGAATTTAAAGAAAAGATGTGGTGATCTGTATTAGAGGAGTGGTGAAGGAATCACCATCAGATGTGATGATCAGATATGCAAGTGTCTGTCTTCCGTACTGTGTGATAGGTGCCCTGGAGAATTCAAAGAAAAGTAACATTCTGGTTAGGAGACAAAGCTGACATAAGTAGAAATATTAGGCCACTGCAGCCTCTTTGCTGAGAAATCTCATTGACTTCTCCCTGTCTAAGACTGGGGTCCCAACATTTTTGCATGATATAAAACGTGGTCTGCCCTTCACATGCTAAATCACAATGTCCTTCCCAACCCCATCTTCCTTTTTAAATGTTTCTGTTGTTTATAGGTCAGAAGCTCCTATATTGTTAAAATGTTAATTTTTCCCAAATTAATTCATACATACCTCTCTGCTTCAAAGGAGTCCATCCCGTAGTCCCTGATATTAATGGCCATATATGTTATATTACATAGCTAAGGAACTTTGCAAGTGGATTTAGGTTATAAACCTCCATAAAAGGAGATTTTTCTGGATTATCCAGGTAGATCCAATGTAATCATAAGGGCCCTTAAAAATAAAGTGAAAGATAGACGAGCCAGTTAGAGAGCTGTGACAGAAGAAGAGGCAGGAGAGATTTGAAGTGTGAGAGTGACACTGCTGGCTTTGAAGATGGAGGAATGGAGGCATGAGGCTGGGAATGTGGGTGCCTCTGGAAGCTCAGCATAGCTTTTGGGTGAAAGCCAGTAAGGAAACAGAGGCCTCAGTCTTACAGCTGCAGGGAACTGGATTATGTTAACACCTGAATGGGCAGAGAAACAAATCCTCCCCTAGAGCCTCCAGACAGGAACACAGCCCTGCCAACACTGTGGCTGTGACTTCATGAGACTCTAAGCAGACATCCTGCTGTGAACCAGCATCCTCTGACCTATGAAAATCATGATATAATTGAAAACGAGTACACCTTTTTATATCTATAGAATCTATAGTCATGCCACTGATCTTATTCTTGATACTGGAAATTTTGTTTTCTCACTTGTTGTTCTATTCAGATAGGCTAAAAGTTGACTGATCTTACTGAGCTTTTGAAAGAACCAAGTTTTGGTATCATTGCTTTTCTCTAACATTTTTTCTGTTTTCTATTTCATTGATTTCTACTCCAGTCTTTATTATTTCTTTTCCTCTACTTATTTTGGGTTTCATTTGCTCTAACCAGTAAGGAAAAAAATAACCAGAGCATTTAAACAGAAACTTTATGAAAGAAGATATATGGATGTCAAATAAGTAAAAGATGCTCAGTGTCAGCTGGGCGTGGTGGCTCATGCCTGTAATTCCAGCACTTTCGGAAGCCAAGGTGGGTGGATCACTTGAGGTCAGGAGTTCGTGACCAGCCTGGCCAACATGGTGAAATCCCGTCTCTACTGAAAATAAAAAAATTAGCTGGGCATGGTGATGCACAGTTGTAATCCCAGATACTCAGGAGGCTGAGGCAGGAGCATCACTTGAACCTGGGAGATGGAGGTTGCAGTGAGCCGAGATTGCACCACTGTGCTCCAGCCTGGGCCACAGAGCGAGACTCTATCTCAAAAAAAAAAAAAAAAAAAGATGCTCAATGTCATTAGTTATGAGAGAAATGCAATTGGAAACCACAATAAGATCCCACTACACATCCATTGGAATGTCTAAAATCAGAAAGGCTGATCAAATGTTGGTGAAGATGTGGAAGAACTGGAATTCTCATACACTACTGGTGGGACTGTAAAATGATAAAATTATTTTGGAAAATAGTTTTGCAGTTTCCTAAAGCATAAATGTTCCATATAACATTGCATAGTATTAAGCTATCATATATCCAGCCATCTCATTCCTAGGTATTTAGCCAAGGGAACTGAAAGCATATGTACATACAAAAACTTGTATATGAATGTTCATAGCATGTTTATTTGAAATAGCCAGACACTGGAAACAATCCATGTGTTCATCAATAGGTGAATGGTATGTACATTGTAATATATCCACACACTAGCATACTGCTACACATTAAAAAAGGATGAACTACTGACTCACACACCAACAGTGAAGGATCTTCTTTTTTTGTTTTTGAGATGGAGTTTCACTCTCGTTGCCCAGGCTGGAGTGCAATGGCGCAATCTCAGCTCACCACAACCTCTGCCTCCCAGGTTCAAGCAATTCTCCTGCCTCAGCCTCCCAAGTAGCTGGGATTACAGGCATGTGCCACCACATCCGGCTAATTTTGTATTTTTAGTAGAGACGGAGTTTCTCCATGTTGGTCAGGATGGTCTCGAACTCCTGACCTCAGGTGATCTGCCTGCCTGGGCCTGCCAAAGTGCTGGGATTACAGGCGTGAGCCATTGGGCCCGGCCAACAGTGAAGGATCTTAACATGATTATGCTGAATATTAATTTTTTTCGTCTGGTTGATCTGTCTATTGAGAAACAGACAAAAAATACAACTGGCGGGGCGTGGTGGCTCATGCCTATAATCCCAGCAGTTTGGGAGGCTGAGGTGGGCAGATCACTTGAGGGCAAGAGTTCGAGACCAGCCTGGTCAACATAGTGAAACCTCATCTCTACTAAAAATACAAAAAGTTAACTGGGTGTGGTGGTGCATGCCTGTAATCCCAGCTACTTGGGAAGCTGAGGCTCCCTAGCTTGAGCCTGGGAGGTGGAGGTTGCAGTGAGCCGAACTGCAGCCCAGCCTGGGTGACAGAGCAAAACTATGTCTCAAAAAGACCCCCAAAACAACAACAACAAAAAACTATGGTGCAATTTGCAGAAAACCTGCATTTATAGAAAATTTAAGCCAATCTATAGTGAAAGAAAAGAGATGAATGGTTTACTGGGAGTGTGGGGGTTGACAAGAGGAGCTAGAGGAGGTACAAGAACATAGGCATGAATAAACTTCTAGGGTCAATGAGCATGTTCATTATCTTGATTACAGTGTTGGTTTCATGAGTATACACATAACCAAATAGAAATTATATGCATTTTACATATATGCAGTTTGTAGTATGACAATTATTCTTGATAAAGAAAAAGGCAACCAGAGGATAAAAAATGAATCGGTGTGTTAACAGTGGAACTATATCTCTATGTCTATTTACTTATTTTCAGGATGGATTGCTATTCTGGGTGCCATCTGGTTGCTAATTTTAGCTGATATTCATGATTTTGAGATAATTCTACACAGAGTGGAATGGGCAACCCTTCTGTTTTTTGCAGCGCTCTTTGTTCTGATGGAGGTAAGATTTTAGTACTTTTGCTATATGGCATTTTACCCAATTTTTGTATTTCATGTTTTATTTGGTGAATGAAGAAAGCCTACATCTATTAATCTTTCCTTATATTCTCTAAGTGGAAAACAATGGAGGTTGTAATTGGACTATTTTAAGTTAACCAGCTTTACCTTAGCCATTGAGAGATTTCTGACAGCACTGCATATTTGCTTTTTTCTTGAATTATCTTTGTGGTTTGTAAACTCATTCTAATTTCATTTTCTATAAAATATAATTTACTAGAAGTCGAGTTTGGAGCAAAGTTACTTATAACAGCAAGTTTATGAGGTAGTGTGACCTTGATGATCTGTTTCATTTTGTGTGATATTTGAGTAACATTTCTGTTATCACAGAAAAGACTACATCAGTAATATGTATTGTTTCCGTTACAATTGTTGTCACAAAATTACTCACAAAATCTTGAGACTTCATTTATAAATTTGTGTCCTCCTCAGACAGGAAGGTTTACTAACACAGAAAGATACTACTCTTCAAACCATTCCCCCAGCACCACTTCTTTGCATTTCTTCAATTTAACATGTAACATGCTTTCATTTTCATTAAGCTAGAAATATTTTCTAATTTTCCACATAATTTCTTTTTTTGACTTACGGGTTATTTCAAAATATGTTTTGAAGGCTCTAAATATTTGTGGATTGCCCACTTTTCTTTATGTTTTCGACTTTTAATTCAGTTCTGGTCACAGGACATACGTTGCACAATTGCAGTCCTTTTAATTTTATTAAGCCTTGTTTTACAGTCTAGCATTTGATCTGCCTTGGAGAATATTCTACTTGTGATGTGTATTCTGCTGCTGTTTTGTGGAGCATTCTATGAGTGTCAGATTTGTCTTGCTTGTTAACAGTTCTGTTTGTCTCTTGCACATTATTAGTGATATTCTGTGAAACTGTTCTATCAGTTATTGAGAGTGGGGTATTGCAGTCTTCAACTATTTTGTTGGATTGGGTGTTTTTCCTTTCAAGTGTGTCAGCTTTTGCTTCATGTATCTTGAGGATCGGTTATTAAGTGTATATACTTTTATAATTATTACATCATCCAAATGAATTGAACTTTATCATTACTAAATGTCTCTTTTTCTCTGGTAATATTTTTGTCTTAGGGTCTATTTGCCTGATACTGGCATAGCCACTTCAGCCCACTTTTGTTTACTGTTTGCATGAGTTATCATTTTAAAAATGATAAAATCTAGCCTGACAATTTCTACATTTTAATTGAAATATTCAATCCACTCCCATTTAATACAGTTATTCATATGCTTGGCTTCGTGTCTGCTACTTTGCTATTTTCACTATCTCTCATATCTTTTTTCCTCTCTTTATCTTTTACTGCTTTCTTACTGTGTTAAATTGTATTTTATTGTATACTAATTCTCTTCTTTGTTTCTATTTTTAAAACTGTGTTTTTGAGTTATTTTATTATTGATTGCTGTAAGGGTTAAACTGTACATCTTAGTTTAATATGATCTGTGCTGGATTAATACTAACTTATCTCATGGAAAATACAGACACCGTGTTCCAGTATAGCTCCATTTGTTCTCCCTTGTTTGTGCTTTGATGGTCACATATGTTGTACTTCTATGATCTATGCCTAACATATATAATAGTTTTATCATTTCAATTATTTTATGCAATGTATTTTATATTAAGAGAAAAAAGAAAAATGATAAAAAAGACATACAATTGACCCTTGAACAACATGGATTTGAACTGCATGGGTCTACTTATATGGAGATCTTTTTCAATAAATGTATGGGAAATTTTTTTGGAGATTTGTGGTAATTTGAAAAAACAGAGATGAACTGCATAGCTTAGAAATATTGAAAAAAATTAAGTCAAAGTTAGGTATGTCACATAGACCAATGGAACAGAACAGAGAGCCCAGAAATAAGGCCATACACCTATGACCAATCTGATCTTCGACAAAGCTGACCAAAACAAGCAGTGAGGAAGGCACTCTCTACTCAATAAATGGTGCTGGGAGAACTGGCTACCCACATGCAGAAGATTGAATTCAGACTCCTTCCTTATACCATGTACAAAAATCAACTCAAGATGGATTAAAGACTTAAATGTAAACCCCAAACTATAAAACCCTGGAAGACAATCTAGGCAATACCATTCCACATAGGCATGGGCAAAGATTTCATGACAAAGGTGCCAAAAGCAATTGCAACAAAAACAAAAATTGACAAATGGTATCTATTAAACTAAAGAGCTTCTGCACAGCAAAAGGAACTATCAACAGAGTAAACAGGCAATCTACAGAATGGGAAAAAAATTTAGCAAATTATGCATCTCTGACAAAGGTCTAATAGGAACCAATGTCTATAAGGAACTTAAACAAATTTACAAGAAAATGAAACCAAACAGCTGCATTAAAAAGTGAGCAAAGGACATGAATGCTTTCAAAAGAAGACATATATGCAGCCAATAAACGTATGATAAAAGCTCAATATCACCGATCATTAGAGAAATGTAAATCAAAACTACAATGCAATGCCATCTCACACCAGTCATGTAGCTATTACTAAAGAGTCAACAAATAACACATGCTAATGAAGTTGCAGAGAAAAGGGATCACTTGTACACTGCTGGCAGGAGTGTAAATTAGTTCAACCATTGTAGAAAGCAGTGTGGTGATTCTTTAAAGAGCTAAAAACTGAATTGCCATTTGACTCAGGAAATCCCATTACTGGGTATATACCAAAAGGAATATAAATTCTTGTATTGTGAAGACATATGCACATGTGTGTTCATTGCAGCATTATTCATCATAGCAAAGACATGGAATCGATCTAAATGTCCTTCAGTGGTAGACTGAATAAAGAAAAGTGGTACATATACACATGGAACACTATGCAGCCATTAAAAAGAATGAGGTAATATCTTTTGCAGAAACATGGATGGAGCCAGAGGCCATTATCTTTAGCAAACTAACACAGGAACAGAAAACCAAATACCATGTTTTCACTTATAAGTGGGAGCTGAATGATGAGAACATGGACACAAAGAGGGGAACAACAGACACTGGGGCCTACTGGAGGATGAAAGGTGGGAGGAGGGAGAGGTTCTGGGAAAAATAAGTAATGGGTGCTAGGCTTAATACCTGGGTGAAGGCCGGGCACGGTGGCTCACGCTTGTAATCCCAGCACTTTGGGAGGCCGAGGCGGGTGGATCACGAGGTCAGCAGATCGAGACCATGGTGAAACCCTGTCTCTACTAAAAATACAAAAAAAAAAAATTAGCTGGGCGTGGTGGCGGGCGCCTGTAGTCCCAGCTACTCGGAGAGGCTGAGGCAGGAGAATGGTGGGAACCCGGGAGGCGGAGCTTGCAGTGAGCTGAGATCACGCCACTGCACTCCAGCCTGGGAGACAGGGCAAGACTCCGTCTCAAAAAAAAAAAGAATACCTGGGTGACAAAATAATCTGTACAACAAACTCCTGTGACATGAGTCTACCTATATAACAAACCTGCACATGTACCCCTGAACTTAACAGTTAAAAAAATTGTCCTTTGACCCAGTTATTAAAAAAAATGATGGTGGGTTGTGAGTGGCCAGGGGCCAAAATAAGCACATGGGAGAGACAAACACAGAAACACACACACAGACACACACACACACACACACACCCCCCCCCAAGCAAAAAACCACAAAAGGTATGTCATGAATGCATAAAATTTTTGTAGATACTAGTCTATCTTATTTATTCTTGTAAAATATACACAAATCTATTATAAAAAGTTAAAATGTATCAAAGCTTACACAAACGCAGATAGTACATGGTACCATTCACAGCCAAGGGAAATGTAAACAAACGTAAAGATGCAGCATTCAATCATAACTGTAAAGTTAACTGTGGTACATACTGTGCTACTGTAATAATTTCACAGCCACCTCCTGTTGTTATTGCAGTGAGTGAGGATCTACTTAAGATGCCGTGTGGTGCTGATCATCTCCATGAGTGGTTAATCCCTTCAGTAAATTGCCTATTGCAGTAAAAAGTGATCTGTCAATTCCCGTGTATTTCTTGTGTTTCCTGCAATGCTTAAACCTTGAATGACACATGGGACCCATAGCAAGTGCCATTAGTGATGCTGGAAGTGCTCTAAAGAAGCAGAGAAAAGTCATAACATTACAGGAGAAAGTCGAATTGCTTGATATGTACCATAGATTGCGATCTGCAGCTGCAGTTGCCTACTATTTCTGACAGATGATTCACCTTGTAAACAGATGATGTAAACTTATGGTATTGATAAATATAGTACAGTACTGTAAATGTAGTTTTTGTTTCTTATGATTGTCTTAATAACATTTTCTGTAGCTTACTTTATTGTAAGAATACAGTGTATAAGACATATAACATACAAAATACATGTTCCAGGAGTTTGAGACCAGCCTGGGTAACATAGTGAGACTTCATCTCTATAAAAATATTAAAAAATTAGCTCGCATGGTGGTGCATGCCTGTAGTCCCAGCTACTCGGGAGGCTGATGTGGGAGGAGCACTAGGAGCACTATGCTCCTGGGAGGCTGAGACTGCAGTGAGCCATGACTGTGCCACTGCCCACCAGCCTGGATGACAGAGCAAGACCATGTATCAAAACAAAACAAAAGAAAATGAAATATGTGTTAATTGACTTTTTATGTTATTGGTAAGGCTCCCAGTCAATAGTAGGCTGTTAGTAGTTAAGATTTGGGGGAGTCAAAATCTATACACGGATTTTCGACTTTGTAGGGAGCTGGTGCCCCTAAAACCCACAATGTTTGAGGGTCAGTTTGTGTGTGTGTGTGTGTGTGTTTGTGTGTATCTTTCCTACAATTCTTTACTTCTTTGTGTGGATTTAAGTTGCCACATGATGTCAGCCTGAAGAATTTCCTTTAGTATATCTTGTAAAGCAAATCTGTTGGAAACAAATTCTCTCTTTGTTTATATGTGAATGCCTTTATTTTGTCTTTTTAAAGTATAGTTTTGTTTCACTTATATAGAATCCTTGATAGTTTTTTTTTTTTTTCTTTCACCAGTCCAAATCTGTCATTCTGACTTTGGGTCTCCATTGCTTCTTATGAGAAATTAGCTGTTAATCATTGTTTCCCCCCTATGCACATTGAGTCATTTTTCTGTTACTGCTTTTGAGGCTTTACTTTGTCTTTCAATAGTGTGACTATTATGCATCTAGGTGTGGATCTTTTTGTGTTTCTCCTACTTATGTGTATGTTTTTTGAAAGTTTTAGCTTTTAAGATCTTTAGATTAATTTTGAAATTAATTTTGGGTATTTGGATAGTTTTTGGTTACTATTTTTCACATACATTATTCTCTCTCTCTCTTTTTTTTTTTAAATTATTCTCTTCCTTTTCTGCAATTCCTATTATAGACATGTTGGTTTGCTTGATTGTGTCCCATAGATTTTGATACTTTATTCATTTTTCTTCATTCTTTTTTCTTCTATGTTCTTCAGATTGAATAATTTCTGTTGATCTATTTTAATTTTTGATGAGTAATTTTTATGTCATCTCAAATATTATATTGAGTCCCTCTAATAAATTTTTCTTTTCACTTGTATTGTTCAATTCCAGAATTTTCATTCTGTTGTCTTAAAAATAATTTTTATCTCCTTGTGATATTCTCTACTTAATGCGTCATTGTTATCATTTTTCAGTTTTTAAAGCATGATTCTTTAATTCTCTGAACATATTTAAAATTCTGCTTTGAAGTCTTTCCTAACTTCAGCATCCAGGCACCCTCACAGATAGTTTCTATTGGCAGTTTTTACCCCAGAGCAGGGGTCACACTTTCCTTTATTTTTTGCATACCTTATAATTTTTGTAAAAAATTAGAAATTTTAGATAATGTATTTTAGCGACTATAGATGCTGATTTATCTCCCTGAATTTGTTGTTGATTTCATTTATATGAAATCATAATAAAATGTCCTTCTTTGACCCTAAAAACAATTTTTGTCTTTAGGTCAGTTTTGTCTGATGTTAGCATAGTTACTCCAGCTCTTTTTTTGTTGTTGTCGTTACTATTTGTGTGGTCTACCTTTTTCCATCTTTTTCCTTTCAATCTATTTGGGTCTTTCAATCTAATGTGACAGCAGTAAACTCTTGTAGACAGCATACAGTTGAATCACATTTAAAAAAATCCATTTAGCCCATATCTGCCCTTTAATTGGTATGTCTATTCCATTTACAGTTTATGTAAATGCTAAGAAGGTAGTATTTATATCTGACATTTTTTCTATTTGTTTTTTTCCTTATCTTTGTCTCTTTCCCTAGTCTCTCCATTAAGGCGTCTATCTTTGCTGAGATCACATACAACCTTCAGGCTTCACTAATTCCCAGTTGATTGCTCTATTCAAGTCTTAAGTTTTTAAGAATAGTTTTAGGTTCACAGCAAAATTGAGGGGAAAGTAAAGAGATTTTCCATATACTCCAACCCCCACACATGCGTAGCTTCCCCCATTATTAACTTCCTCCATCACAGTGGTACAGTTGTTACGATTTATGAACCTAAATTGATGCATTATAGTCATCCAGAGTCCTTAGTTTATATTAGTGCTCATTCTTGGTTCTTGGTATTGTACATTCTGTGGGTTTGGACAAGGTGTAATGACGTGTATCCATCATTATGGTATCATACAGAGTAGTTCCACTGCCCTAAAATTCCTCTGTGCTCCACTTGTTCATCCCATCTTCTCCCCCAGCCCCTGGAAATCACTGATCTTATTCTTGTCTCCATAGTTTTGAATTTTCCAGAATGTCTTATAATTGGAATAGTACAGTATGTGGTCTTTTCACATTGGCCTCTTTCATTTAGTAATATGCATTTAACTTTCCTTCTTGTCTTTTCATGGCTTAACAGCTCATTTCTTTTTAGTTCTGAATAACATTCCATTGTCTGGATGTACCACACTTTATTTATCCACCTACCATGACTTAAGGACATCTTGCTTGCTTCCAAGTTTTGGCAATTTTAAATAAAGTTGCTACGAACATCTATGTGCAACTTTTTGTGTGGACCTAAGTCTTCAAATCCTTTGGTTAAATATGAAAGAGTATGGCCAGAGTGATAATTGCACCACCTAGAGCACTCCCAAGTTGCTAAAGTCCTCAGCATATATTCCAGGAGCTTATGGGATCGATCAGGACTATTCTTGTGTGTCTTTACTACCCAATACCTAGCACCTCCTCATATAATTGTGGGTATGAGAGTAATCATGATTCTTTGAGGAGAACTATATGATGTTTATCTTCCTGGCTATTTTATTTATACATCATGTTGGATTTCTTTAATTTTTTTCTGTATATCTTCTTTATAGCTTATTTCACTCTCCCTAATTGCCTCTTAATATTTTTCTCTTTTATCCATACTAACCTAGGCAATTAGGGGAACCAAACTGAGCATATTGATTCAGTTACCTCGACACTGGGAAAGGCTCTTTTGTCTTACTTCTCATTCTATTCGTTGTTATGCTGCAGTATCCTAATGATAAGTATCAGGCAGTTTCAGCATGTGAGCACTAAACTGGGACAATTTATCCACCTGCTTCCTTTAGGACTTGTATGCAATAGTGCAGGTACGTGTAGCATTGGTTTTATTCATATTGATAAGTCAGAATACAATTTTGTAAAATTTCATTCTGTTGATTTAAAAAAAGTTCTGGAAACTATAGGAATATAATATGTTTTCAACTAGAGCAAAACAAAGAATTTTCATTTGTGACTGAAACTAATGTCAACAAAACCAACCCAACAAAGTTGCTGCTTTCTAACAAAGAAAATTCTGAAACAGATGTTGATGTGGGTATTAAGTGAAAGAGGCAATTTTTGTTCAGAAACCAACAGGAAGGATTTCTGACTACAACTACGGGATGCATTCTTGCCTCAGTTTCCAACCTTCATGTTTTTATTTGGGTCCTCAGCAGAATATGTTAATCTATCATAATTACTTATATCTTCTTGAAAATCAAGAGGGGCTGGGCACAGTGGCTCATGCCTGTAATCCCAACACTTTGGGAGGCCGAGGCAGGTGGATCATGAGGCCAGGACTTAGAGACCAGCCTGGCCAACATGGTGAAACCCTGTCTCTACTAAAAATACAAAAATTAGCCAATCCCAGCTACTTGGGAGGCTGAGGCAGGAGAATCACTTGAACCCAGGAGGTGGAGGTTTCAGTGAGTTGAGATCATGCCACTGCACTCCAGCCTAGGTGACAGAGTGAGACTCTGTCTCAAAAAAAAAAAAAAAAAAAATCAAGAGGGAGCTGAGCTTATTATTATCGCATTAACTTTGCTTGTCCTGTAACATTGTATGAACTGTGGTTTTCCAAGATGTTCAATAATTCTCCAACTTGAGTAGTCTAAAGTGTGGGGAGTTGAGGAACAATGGAATCTTCATGAGGTGTAACCTTAAGGAAGCCAGTTCAGATGCTTGCCTTCCCCAGGCTTCCCTGAGGGGCAGCCTAACACTCCTTCTGAAAAGTGTTAGACTTTTCGACCCAAAAGGGACAATCAACTGGGCAAGATACTCTGACCCTCCTTTTTGAAGTAGGAAAAGCCCTGTTAGGAGCCATTTTGAGACCTGGATGCTTTCAACTCTGTTATTTTATCCTCAGATATTCCTGTTCATTTTGCTCCCACTCATCCTTATGTAACAGGTCCTCACCTTGCTTCTCCTCTCTGTGAGCAGTCTGACCATCATCATCAAGCTTAACCTGGCATAATGGGGAGATGGATGGGTTGGAAGCTTTCTCATGTGCTATGAATACCACAGGACCATGAGAGCACCACTCCAGTGGGCATGCTCAGAGATCTGCGCACCAGTCCAGGAAAGACTCTTCCAATTCAGGCAAACAGGTTATAGTTCACATGATGTTTATGAGCACAGGCTTTCACATCAGATGGATCCATGTTCAAAGCTCAGCTTTGCCACTTCCTAGTTCTAAAATTTTAGACAAATTACTTAATACCTCTGAGCCTCAATTTTCTTATCTTTAGAATAATATCTATAGAATATTAATCATGCTGCTTGTGAGAACCAAGAAGATCATATAGAAGTACTGAGCTCCATGTTGAGCTCCTAGTTGGCATTCAAAAAGTGCTGTAGCCTATTATTATTATTATCATTTTTAGTAATAATTTGATTCAAAAGCTTAATTCAACCAATTCATGTTCAAACTATTCACTGTTAGCCCCGAAGACAGTAAGGTTTGTATACAGAGGTCCTAGGCAAATCTCTGGGCCCCACAGATCTCACACACCCAGCTCCCCTACCCCAAGCAGCCATGCCCTTCAGAGTGGCCTGCCTTCATCTTCATGCCCTGGGCTTTCATCTCTTGTTTTGCATCTGCTATCTAACACCTACCCTAAGACCTCTTCCACATTTTGAGGTCTTCCTGGCCCTTTTCCTGCCATTTTGGACCTGAGTTCTCCAGCGTACATTTTGGGTCAAATCCTTCTTCTGTCATGTTGCAGTGGCTCTGAAACAGGCCCCACTCTGAAGCACATACAGTAGGTCAGGTGTGTTCTATTTTTTGGAAAACAGCTGGACACATTTGGGTCTATTAATCTATGTTGCACTGACCTTTGTTACTGAGGTCAGATTGTCTTCTAGAAAATTTGGTCAAACCATAGAGTAGTTGGTACGATGAAAACTGTAGACATCTTGTCCCCTGAAATTCAAGATCAATTTTGAGTATTTCTAAATTTGGATAATGGAACATATTTCCATAGATTTAGAAGGGCTTCAAAGTTAGTAATGAATAACCTGTGTTAAGGAACGTTGTTTTACTTGTCCTTTTGTTTTATAGGGATTTGAAATGCTAAGTGTCCTTTAAATTCATGTTTAAAAATTTCTGGATGATTCTTGGATATAGGGAGTCATAACATCAATATAAACATGTTTACCCTTAGAAGAAGAAAATTTAGAATGAAACTGTTAGGCAGGAAATGTCTTTTTTTTCTTTCCAACTTGCATTTTGTGTTCGGAGGTACATGTGCAGGTTTCTCACATGGGTAAACTGCATGTCATGGGGGCTTGGCTTACAGATTTTTTCATCACTCAGGTAATAAGCATAGGACCTGATACGTAGTTTTTTGATCTTTACCCTCCTCCCTCCTTCCACCCTCAAGTAGACTCCAGTGTCTATGGTTCCCTTCTTTGTGTCCATGTGTACTCAATGTTTAGCTCCTACTTATAATAATGAAAACACGCAGTATTTGGTTTTCTGTTCCTGCGTTAGTTTGCTAAGGACAATGGTTTCCAGCTGCATCCATGTTGCTGCAAAGGACATGATTTCATTCTTTTTTTGTGGCTGCATAGTATTCCATGATATGTGTCACATTTTCTTTATTCAGTCCACTGTTGATGGGCATTTAGGTTGATTCCGCCTCTTTGCTATTGTGAATAGTGCTGCGATGAATATATGCATGCATGTGTCTTTGTGGTAGAATGATTTATATTCCTTTGGGTACATACACAGTAATGGGATTGGTGGGCTGAATGGTATTCTTTGAGGATCTCCAAACCGCTTTCCACATTGGCTGAACTGACTTATACTCTAATCAGCAGTGTATAAGCATTCTCTTTTCTCTGCAACCTCACCAACATCTGTTATTTTTCACTTTTTAATACTAACCATTCTGACTGGCATGAGATGCTATCTCATTTCAGTTTTGATTTGCAACGTGATTAGCCATGTTGAGCATTTGTTCATATGCTTGTTGGCCATGTGTATGTCTCCTTTTGAGAAATAGCTATTCATGTCCTTTGCCCATATTTTAACAGGGTTGTTTGTTTTTTGCTTGTAAATTTGTTTACGTCTCTGATAGATTCTGAATATTAGACCTTTGTCAGATACATAGTTTGCAAAAATTTTCTCCCATTACATTGGTTGTCTGTTTACTGAGGTGATAGTTTCTTTTGTTATGCAGAAGCCCCTTAGTTTAATGAGGCCCCATTTGTCAACTTTCGTTTTTGTTGTAATTGCTTTTGGGGTCTTTGTCGTGAAATCTTTGCCAGGCTCTGTGTCCAAAATGGTAGGTCCTAGGTTTTTGTCTAGGGTTTTTATAGTTTTAGGTTTTAAATTAAAATCTTTGATCCATCTTGAGTTGATTTTTGTGTGTGATGGAAGGAAGGGGTCTGGTTTCAATCTTCTGCATATGACTAGCCAGTTATCTCAGCACCATTTATTGAATGGGGGGTCCTTTCCCCATTGCTTGTTTTTGTTGATTTTGTCAAAGATCTGATAGTTGTATGTGTGTTATTTCTGGGTCTTCTATTCTGTTTCATTGGTCCATGTGTCTGTTTTTGTACCACTATCATGATGTTTTGGTTAACTGTAGTCATGTAGTATAGTTTGAAGCTGGGTAATGTGATGCCTCCAGCTTTGTTCTTTTTACTTTAAACTTCCTTGGCTATTTGGGCTCTTTTTTTGGTTCCATATATATTTTGCAATAGTTTTTTTCTAATTCTGTGAAGAATATCATTGGTGTTTGATATAAATAGCATTGAATCTGTAGATTGCTTTGGGCATTGTGGCCATTTTAATAATATTGATTCTTCTTATCCATGAGCATGGAAAGTTTTTCCATTTGTTTGTGTCATCACTGATTTCTTTCAGCAGTGGTTTGTAATTCTTGTTGTAGAGCTCTTTCACCTCCCTGGTTAGCTATATTTCTAGGTATTGTATTTTTTGTATAGCTGATGTAAATGGGATTGCATTCTTGATTTGACTCTCAGCTTGAATGTTGTTGGTGTTTAAAAATGCTACTGATTTTCAGCCATTGATTTTGTATCCTGAAATTTTGCTGGAGTTGTTCATCTGCTGAAATAGCTTTTGGGCCGAGACTATGGGGTTTTCTAGGTATAAAACCATATTGTCTGTGAAAAGAGATAGTTTGACTTCCTCTCTTCCTATTTGGATGTCTTTTATTTCTTACTCTTGCCTGATTGCTCTGGTTAGGACTTCCAGTACCATGTTGAATAGGAGTGGTGAGAGAGGGTATCCTTATCTTGTTCCAGTTCTCAAAGGGAATGGTTCCAGCTTTTGCCCATTCAGTATGATGTTGGCTGTGGGTTTGTCATAGACAGCTCTTATTATTTTAAGGTATGCTCCTTTGATGCCTAGAGATGTTGAATTTTATCAAAAGCTTGTTCTGACTCTATGGCGATGATCATGTGGTTTTTGTTTTTAATTCTGTTTATGTGGTGAATCACATTTGTTGATTTGCATATGTTGCACCAAAGTTGCATCTAAGAGATAGAGCCTAATCATAGTGGATTAGCTTTTTGATGAGCTGCTGGATTCAGTTTGCTAGTATTTTATTGAGGATTTTTGCATCTATGTTCATCAGGGATATTAGCCTGAAATTTTCTTTCTTTATTTCTTTTTTTGTTGTTGTTGTTGTGTCTGTGCTAGGTTTGGTATTAGAAGAGGAGGGACTCTTCTCTAACTCATTCTATGAGGCCATCTCATAGAATGGTACTGGCTCATCTTTAGAAAATGTCTTCATCTGACCTGATGGGCACATTAAATACAGTATGTGAAGATTTTCATGGCAGTTTTGGCCCCACTTTCTTTCAGGTTGTAGCAGTCTCTTCTTATAACAAGGATTTAGCAGCATAAGGGGAATCTCTATTCAGTATTCCTATAGACAGAACCAACATATATATGAGCTCACAATCTAAAACTGCAAAACACATGGAGGAATAGTTTATCATGAATGAGAGCAAGCAAGACATTTTTGGATTATAATAATTTGACAATGATGGATAGCATTTTTAAGATGATGTATTTGATATATCTAATCTTTCTTTCTCTTGAAATGTTTTTTTTTTTCAAAAACAGGGAAACAAGGACATTTTCTTTTGAAAGAATTTTAGACTTATATAAATGTTGGAAAAAAGTATAGAGAGTCCACATTTACCTATCACCCAACTTCCCCTAAAGTTAAAAATTATACAACCATGATAAAATTATCGAAACCAGAAAATTAACATTAGTAGAATATTACTAAAACTACAAATACTGTTCAGTTTCTTCAGTTTTTTCCTAATGACTTTTTTTCTGCCCAATATTCTATCCAGAATCCCACATTTCATTTAGTTATCATATGTCTTGAATTTTGTCTAAATTCTTTAGTCTATCTTGACACTTTTGAAAAGTATTAGTCAGTTACCTTGTAGAGATTTCTCAATTTGGGTTTGTCTCATGTTTTCTCACGACAGTTTTGAGGCTATGAAGTTTTGGCGAGATCACAGAGGTGATGTGCCTTTTCTAGTGCATCATATTGGGGTACAAACATTGGCATGTGCTATTACTGAATGTGTTAACATCGATCACTTGGCTCATGTGGTGTCTGCCAGGTTTCTGTATTGTGAAGTGGAGCCCTGGCAAATTATCTTGTCAGGAAATACTTTGAGACTATACTAACATTGTGTTTTTCCTTTTTCTTACTGATGTTAGCATTTGTCAGTAGCTCTTTGCCTCTAATCATTATGACTGTAGAGTTTGCCTAATGATGATTTTGTATTATCCTTATTGCTTCTATTAATACATTTATTAACTGGAGCTTATCTGTAAGGAAGAGCTATCCTTCTCCTTTTATTTATTTACATTTGTAAAAGTTCATGGATGTTTATTTTATTCTATGTGTTGTAAGTCGGTACTATTGTTATTTATTTTGTTGCTCAGATTATTCCAGTTTTGACCATTGGGAGCAGCTTCGGTGTCCATTTGGCTCCTGTCTTCTTTAGACACATCCTCATCAATTTTCAATCAGTTTTTCATTTTCTCACATCATAAAATGTTCCTGAATCATTTTGCATTTTGTCTGCTCTTGCCCTGGAATCAATTGCCTCTCAAAAGATTTCTCATTCCTTGTATTGGAGAATGGTGTTTAGAATTCAAAATCCGGATGCTTAAGATTTTTCATTCCTTGTATTGGAGAATGGTGTTTAGAATTCAAAATCTGGATGCTTGGTGTGCGTGTAGCAATTTAGATGTCACTGAATCTAGGCCTCTGCAATCAGCATAGTTGGGCATATGTGTTCGTATACCAACACCCACATCCACACATGCATATCTGTATCTATATATTAATTTACCCATCTATGTGTTCAAAACCTTCAGCTCATATTGATTCCCTGAATTCCAATCCAACACCATAAGATTTGCCCCTTGCTCTATCCACAATATATACTCACTTATTTGTTCAATTCCTAGCATACACCTAAAGTAGTTACAGAATTGCTAACTCATATCTTTGTGAGAAATAGATTTACTAACTCAACTACAGTATTTGTGTAGACTTCTTTTTGTCTTTAGTCTTAAAGTAGCCTGTCAAAATATGGTTTTCCGAAATTTCTTAGATTAGTTCTGTTCTTCTCCATAGCCTTCAGTATGTTTATGTTTATTTATTTGTAATGTGCTTATTGGGGCTGGGATTGCTATGATTTGGATACTTGTCCCTCCAAATCTCATGTTGAAATCTGATCTCTAGTGTTGAAGGTGAGGCCTCATGGAAGGTGTTTGGGTCATGGGGGTGGATCCTCTAAGAATGGCTTGGTGCCATCCTCATGGTAATGAATGAGTTCTCACTCTATTACTTCCCGAGACACTTGGTTGTTAAAAGAGCCTGGCACCTACCCCTTCTCTCTTATTTTCTCCCTCACTTCCGCTCCTGCCATGTGATCTCTGCACACCAGCTCTCCACTATGAGGGGAAGCAGCTGGAGGCCCTCATCAGATGCAGATGCTGGTGCCATGCTTGTTCTACAGCCTGCAGAACTGTGAGCCAAATAAACCTCTTTTATTTTCTTTTTTCTTTTCTTCTTGAGACAGAGTCTCATTCTATTCTGCTTGAAGTGCAGTGGCACAATCACTTCAGCCTCAACCTTTCCAGGCTCAAGGAATCCTCCTACCACAGCCTCCCAAGTAGCTGGGACTACAGGCTTATACCACCACACCTGGCTAATTTTTGTATTTTTTGTAGAGACAGGATTTTGCCAAGTTGCCTGCAGGCTGTTCTTTTCTTTAAATTACCCAGCCTCAAGTATTTCTTTATTGCATCATAAATGGACTAAGATGGGATATTTGAACCATTACCATGGTTCTAAGAATCAAAGCCATATAGAAATGTATATGAAAGGAAGTATCACTCTCTCCTCATGCTTACTATCCTGTTCTCCTTCGCTTGTCTTTCTGCCTTACCCAGATCTTTCCTGTAAGTAGCTGATGTACCTGTCTTGTATTTCTTTTCTTTTTTCTTTCTTTTTTTTTTTTCTTTAGATGGGGTCTCACTCTGTCGCCCAGGCTGGAGTGCAGTGGCATGATCTCGGCTCACTGCAACCTCTGCCTCCTGGGTTCAAGCGATTCTCCTGCCTCAGCCTCCTGAGTAGCTGGGACTACAGATGCCCTCCACCACGCCTGGCTAATTTTTGTATTTTTAGTAGACGCAGGGTTTCACCACATTGATTAGGCTGGTCTCGAACTCCTGACTTTGTGATCCACCTGCCTCGGCCTCCTAAAGTGCTGGGATTACAGGTGTGAGCCACTGCACCCAGCCGTATTTTTTTTTAACATAAATAAGCACATACAACTGTTTATTTTGTATCCCTTTCTTTATTACTTGAAGAATAACATAGTGTAGATAATCTTTCACATTTTGCTTTTTATAAGCTTAATGGTATGTCTTGGAAATCACTCCTAATCAGTTCACAGAAATCTTCCCGATTCTTTTTTATAACTACATAGTACCCCATTTTGTGAATGCGCCATCGTTTATTCAACCTTCCTTCTACATAGAGGCATTTAGGTTGTCTTCAGTCTTTTGTAATTACAAACCACACTACAGTGAATATTTTTGTATTGTTAGAGGTGTAGCTTCAGGGTATATTTCTAGAAGTCAGATCACAGAGTCAAAGGTAAGTGCATATTTTATTCTTCATTGCCAGATTTCCCTCTGCAAGAGTTGTGCTGGGTTATACTCCCACTGGCATTATGTGAGTGTGGCCATTTTCCTAGTCTGCCTGACAGAATGTCATAATTTTTCATTTTGTCAGTTTTCTGAAAATAGTATCTCAGTGCTGTTTTCATTTGCATTTCCTTAATGATGAGTGACTTTGAACATTTTTTTTTCATGTTTGAAGGCCATTTTTGAATCCTTTTTGGTTAATTGTGCATTCATGTCAGTTTTCTGTTTTTCGATTGCGTCTTTGTTTCACAGTGTTCAAGGGTTCTTTATTTATTAGGGATATTAGCTCTTTGTGGTATAGACTGCAGTTATTTACTCCTAGTTAGTTGTTTTGTGACTTTTTATAGTGTGTCTTTGTTTATTTTGGTCATGTAATTTTCAAACACTTTTATGTAGACAAATTTACTAGTTATGTCTCTGGATTTTCAGTCTTATATAGAAAGGCTAAATAAAAAATCACCCATTACTTCTATGCTATCTTATTTTACATTTAAATCTCTAATACATTTGGGTTTTTTTCTTGCATATAGTGTGAAATATGGAATCTAATTTTATTTTATTTTTCCAAATGACTACCCGGTTGTCCCAGTACCATTTATTAAAGAGGACACTTGTACTCCAGTGATTTGAGATGTCAATTTTATCCTACATTAACTTTTCATATGCCCTTGGTCCTATTTCTGAACTTCCTATTATATTACATGTCTATTTGTCTGTTAATGGACCAGCATCAAATTGTTTGAGGCTTTATAATATGTTTTAATGTTTGGTAGGGCTAGTTATGTCCCCTTTTTAGTTTTTCTTTTTCAGTGCTTTTTGGGATATTCTTACACATTTCTTTTTTCTTGCGAACATTAGTATCAACTTGTGTAACTCAATTATGAAATAGCTTGCTGACATTTTTGATCAAGATTACATTGAATTCATACAGTAATGTGGCAATAGCTGTCATCTGTATATTGTTAACTAATTTAATCTGAGAACAGGATGTGTCTTTGTATTTTATCAAGTCTACTTCTGTGTCTTTCAGGAATGTTTTAAAATTGTGTTGTATAATATTTTGCACATTTTTTGTTAAATGTATTGTAAAATATTTAATCTTTGTTGATATTATGCATGTGGTTTTCTTTGGCAGTAAGTTCTCTACTGTTTTTTTTTGTGTGTGTATATAGAGGCCATTGGTTTTTGTAAGTTAATTTATCCTTAGTTGATATCCCTGTCTAATGTTAAATAGTAGCAGAAATAAAGGGTAAACACAGCAGGCCTATGACTGCCATGCTTAGAAAGGTCTACTTGCCAGGTTAGTCGTTGGCTGGCATCTGGGAACTCAAATTTCAGAAGTATTCCCACCATTATCTAACTGATAAGGACAGTTTACTGTGCCTAGACTGTTTATATAAGCAATTTGATTTATGCTAAACACCTGTTTTCTTTCTGGGAGTCTGGAATTTTGATATATGTTAGGCAGAGGATGATTATGTGTCAGACCCCAATAAAAACATGAGTCTCTAATGGGCTTATCTGGGCAGGAACATAACACTCATGTTGCTACATTTTCATTGCTGGGGCACTCTGTGAGCACCCCGGTGGGAGGAAGAGCGAGAAGGAAGCCTCACATGGATCTGTACTCACGTGGACTCCACATTCGTCTTTTCCCCTTATGATGTGGCTGTGTGTCCTTACTTCATGGCTGTAATGAATGGTAGTCAGGTGTGCAACTGCATGCTGACTCGCAGAATTCTTCTAGAAAATCTCCAAGTGTGAGGATGGTCTTGGAGATTCTGACACACTGATCATAGTGGAAATGCCTTTAGTATTTCCCTATTAAATATGATACTGGCTTTAGGATTAGATATATATACCTAATATAATTTTTTTTTATCACATTAACAAAGTATCCACCAACTCCTACTTTCTTGAGTGTTTTAAGCAAGAATGGGTGTTGAAATTTGACAAAGATTTTTTCCCCCCAGTATTTATGGAAATCATCATATTATTTTTCACTTAGATCTATTAATAGAGTGTATGGTACTAATGAATTTCCTAATATTGAACCAACCTTGAATTCTGGAATGAATTATCTTTTTTATGATTTATTATTTTCTTAATGTGGTCTTTTTGCTAATATTTCATTTTCTACTTGGCATTGATATTTATTAGTAATTCATGATATTCATAAGTAATACTTTTCTGTAGTACTCTTTTTTTTTTAATGAGTCTTTACCTGGTTTAGGTATCATTGTCACATTTGCTTCATAAAGGGAGTTAGGAAAATTTACCTTCTTTTCAATAATCTGAAATAATTTATAGATAATTGTGACTATCTGGTTTTTGAGGGCTTGGTACAATTCCCCTGTGAGACTGTCTTGGCCTGGCTCTTTCTTGGGAGTGGGCTAGTTATTTCTTCAATAACTTTTTATTTCTTTGGAAATAGGTCTGTTTAAGCTTTCTAAATCAGATGGGGTCAATAATGGCAATCTGTATTTCTCTAGGGAACTATCCATTTCACCTAGGATTTAAAATTTATTTTCACAGAAGTTTCCAAATTAGTCATTTATGACTTAAATTTTACTTCTGTTTCAATGATTATTTCCATGTTGTTCTTTCTTATTTTGAATATTTGTGCTTTCTCCCCCTTTTCCCCTTAATCAAATTAGATTGTGGTTTGTCCATCTTGTTAATTTTTTTCAAAACAACAACTGGGAGTTGGTTAATTAATATACTGTTTTTATATTCTCTATGTCATTAATTTCTGCTTTAACTTCATTATCTCCTTCCTTTATTTGGTGGACTTTGTTTTTTTCTAGTTTTTAGAATTGGATATTTAATCTTTTTTTGGTGTTGTTATTAAATGTGTTTAGTGCAATGATTTTCCTCTGATTACTGCTTTAAATGCATCCATTAAATTTTGATATGTAGTGTTTTCATCATTTTTTAAAAATTGTAATTTCTGTCTCTATTTCCCACAAGAATTGTTTCAATAGAACATTTTTAACTTTCCTCGCAGAAGGACCTTTCTGTTTTTCGTTTTTCTTAGTAATTTTCTAGCTTGGTTGCATTGGCAGCAAAGAGGTTTTTGTATTTCAAAATATTTCTACTTTACGGAAGTTACTAATTGCTATGGTTTGGATATTTGTCCCCTTCAAACCTTATGTTGAAATTTGATCTCAGTGTTGGAGGTGGGGCCTGATGGGAGGTGTCTGGGTCATGGTGTGGATCCCTTCTGAATGGCATGGTGCCATCTTTGTGGTAATGAGTTCTCACTCTATTAGTCCTTGTGAGAGCTGGTTGTTAAAAGAGCCTGGGGCCTCCCACTCTCTTGCTTCCTCTTTTGCCACGTGATCTCAGCATGCCCTGGGTCCCCTTTGCCTTCCCCAACAAGTGGGAGCAGCCTGAGGCCCTCACCAGAAGCTGAGTGGATATTGGTGTCTGCCTTTACTTTCAGAGGCTGCAGAACCATGAGCCAAATAAACTGTTCTTTGTAAGTTGGCTGGATTGGAATCCTTTGTTACACTTTTTTTTTCGTTGACTTATTTTTTAAAATGCTGCTCCATTGTCGTTTTGTTTATATGTTGATTTTGGAAGACCTAATGTCAGTCTGATTATTTTGCCTGTGGCCTTGATGATTTTTATCTTCTTCCTTGAAATCTTATAGTTTTACTAGAGCATATAACAGAGATTTTAGTTTTAAATATTAGCTTCACTCTACTATTTGATTTTTTCCCTAAGAGACTCCAATAAACATGTTATTCCTTCATTGCCCGGATTCCATTTCCACTACTATCTCTGCCCTTTTAATTTATCTATTTACTTATTCATTTTTATTCTCTCACTTGCTTTGATATCTTTATTTAGTGACCCTTGTTATATTTTCATTTTTGTCTATTGTCTTTTGGGCATCTTTTATTTCTCATTTCTTTTGTAAAGTGATTTCTCTGAGTACATAATAGTTGTTGCATATTTATGGGAGACGTGATATTTTGATACAATAATACAATGTGTAATGATGAAATCAGGGTAATTAGGATATCCATAACCTCAAACATTTATTGTTACTTGTTTTGGGAACATTCCAAGTCCTTTCTTCCAGTTATTTTAAAATATACAATAAGTTATTGTTAATTATAGTGGCCTTATCGTGCTATCAAACACTACAACTTATTACTTCTAACTAACTCTATTTTTTGTACCCATTAAACAACCCCTTATTTCTGAGGAAACTTGGTTACGTCGTCCTTGAGTTCAATCAACTTTTTATTTCTCCCTGTTATTTGCCCATTTCTGTTTTCAAATCTCTGATTTAAGGTGGGTTTGTATTTTTAATGCTTGCTTGAGGCTTGAGCATGGCGAATTCATCTTGAAGCGTGGGCTTGTAGTTTTCTTCTACATGCTTCACGGTTATTTTCAGAGGGGATTTTCCTCAACTGATATGTGTGACATTTCCGCTCCTGATAGCGTTTGCACTGGCTCTGTAGGTGTGACTTCATTTTTCTCTTGTTCATTTAATGCTGTTGGGCTTGCTTGTGTTTCGTAGGATTCCTGGCGCTCTTCCGTGGGCAGAGCACAGTCCTCCGACTCCTGTCTTGCAGAACTCCGCTTTTACCTCCTTTTCTTTTCCACTTGACCACTTGGTTGCCCAAAGGAGCTTTCCCTTCCTCTTTGCTCTTTCCTTCCCAAGGCTGCATGCCCCCAGATGGGCCTTTTCTGTGCTCCTGCTCCTTTCACAGCACCTCCCAGGGCCCAGTTCCCCCTGGCCCCTTCTGGTGGACCTTCTGATCACCTCAGCACCCCCTCTGACTTCCCTTAGGGCTTTCTGTCCATTTGCTGTAAAGCTTTGTGGCTGGGACAGCAGTGAGAGAGCAGCTGGGGTTTTGGTGGTATTTTCACTTTTCAGTTCAGATATTTTACACTTTGGGGGTTCTCTACCTTCACATTATGTGGAACGCATGGCTTTGTGTAGATTTTACTTTCTTTTCTTGTTTTTTTCTGTCTTTTGGGAGGAAATTTTGGGATAGAAGCAGTTATACCACTGCCATTGTCCTCAGCTATCCACGTTGAAATTTTTTTTTTTTTTTTTTTTTTGAGATGGAGTCTCATTCTGTTGCTCAGGCTGGAGTGCAGAAGTGCGATCTCGGCTCACTGCAACCTCTGCCTCCTGGGTTCAAGCAATTCTCCTGCCTCAGCTTCCCGAGTAGTTGGGATTACAGGCACCCACCACCACGCCCGGCTAATGTTTGTAATTTTAGTAGAGACAGGGTTTTGCCATGTTGGCCAGTCTGGTCTCGAACTCCTGACCTCAGGTGATCCGCCCGCCTTGGCCTCCCAAAGTGCTGGGATTACAGGCATGAACCACCATGCCCAGCCCCGTGTTCCCAATTTCTAAAAGGGAACCACTGTATGTTAATAAACAAACTGTGCTGTGGTGGCCACAGGCCAGGTCCGTGGAGATTTCAGAGGCCTACCCAGGCAGGCTTGAGGAGGTGGAGGTGCTGGGAATATGAAGAGCTGTTGCCTAGGATTCCTGGCCTTGTCCTTGTTACTTTGCAACTTGGTGTTCCCCAGTTTGTGCTGGAGTATTCCCAGGAGTTGGGGAGGATAGACTGTTGGCAGTAGAAGGAACTTTATACACTTAACCAAGCCCCATGATCAGTGAGGAGCTGAGCAGCTGCTCCATGTGTCAGCTGGTGTCTCCAGCCCACCCACTGAGCCGGCCCAGGTAGGACTGGGCTCCATCTTCTTCTCTGGGGCTGCCATTCTCAGCCACCCCTGCACCTCCCTAGTAGAGTTCCCTGAAATTGCCCTGTGTCTGGGCCAAGGATGCACCCCACACTGCAGTGTGCCATTCCTCCGTCCTCCAAAGCTCATCTGCGCATCTCTTCTGGTTCTCTTAGGCCCCAGCATGGTCGGGAGTCTCTCTCTGTCCCCCAGCGCTCCCAGCCAACAGCACTGCTCACTTCTGCCCCGTCCACCGGAATCTGCTGCAGTGGGCCCTGCTCTGGTCCTCCTGGGCTGGGTCGGGTGGATTTTGGAGCGAGTGAGGGAGCTGAACAATGCACTGTGGACTGGCTTCCCTTGTTGCTGCTCTGGCAGGACGGCATCTCCACAAAGGTTCAGAGGCGAAAGGAAATGAGAACCAGAGCTATGACTTGGATTCACAGGAAGCTGAATAAAGGGAAAGGAGAAAGTTTAAACTTATCTGCAGGCATCATGTTAAATGTAATGTTTTCTTGACAAATAGCCAGCACACTGCACTATTTTAAAAAATCCCCTCATTAAAAGCTAACACCAATTTCTTCCATATGGAAGAGTTTCTATGCTACAGGTTATTCTAATGAGAAAAAAAGAAAAGTGACTCACAATACTATACAATACCATCACATGAAATATTCATGTAAAAATTCACACTGAACCATTCTGAGCTTCTATTTCTTCTACTATAAAATGATCTATGTACTATGCAGATTGCAGATAGGAAATATAGAAAATATATCAAAGTATAATATAAATCCTATGCAATATATAGTTATATGCACACATAAATACATGTAAAATGGGATATTGTACAGCCATTCAAGATGATTGCAAAATTATTTTACTTTTTAAGTTTTTAAATTGTAAGATACTTCAAACAAAAGTACAGAATACTGTATGACACCCACATATCCATATGTAACAGATGTTAACATTTTGTCTTGTTCACTGCAAATATCATTTTTTGTTGTTTTATTTTCAGAAATAAAACACTGTAGAACCAAAAAAAAAAAAAGAAAATTCTTTTAGAACAAGAAGACACATTCTTATAGGTAAGAAATGCTATGCAGATATTAAAAATTAATTCCTGAGCACAAGAGTGAGCCAGGGTAATGCGAGTGCAGTTTGTCCCGAGTTTAAAAACCAGGACCTGCGGTTCCCAGGCCTTGAAGCCATCACTAAGGACCTGAGCCTCTCTCTCCACTCCCGCTAGGCCGCAGGGACCCGCTCCTGGGGGATGGAGGGCAGGAAGCAGGGGGCGAGGGGAGTTCCAAGCTCCTGGGGGAAGCCTGAGACTTTCCAGGGTTTTCTTCTCAGTAATAAAAGTGCCTCTGGGGCAACAGAGCAAGACTCCGTCTCGAAAGAAACCAAACCAAACAAACAAAAAAAAAACAAAAAGAAAGTGCCTCCTAGAGAGTGAGTGGGTGGGAGTTGGAAGTTGCTTCAGTCTTCACTTCCATCTCCCAAGCGACACTTTCTGAGCCAGGGTCCCCTGCACAGGCGTCCTGGAGCAGGAGGGGTGGCTGGTGGTGCCAGGAGAGGAGGGCAGCTGTGGGCCTGCGGAAGCACCACCGTGGCGGGCTTGGGGTTTCGGAGCACAAGATAACAGCTGTGTGAGAAACGGGGTGAGGACAGACAGTTGTGACTTACCCGAAAACCTGCTTTGAGGGTTCACGGCGCCGGTGACACAAAGGTGGAGTTTACTGCAGCCTGTCTCCAGCCTCACAGCAGCCCAGGGGAGAGGGGGCGCAGGAGCGCTGGGACCCCGCGGATCTCGGGGCTTCTCTCAGGGGCGCAGAGGGCTCCTCTCCTTCCCCTTGGCCTCCTTCCTTGCGGGGTGACCGCCCCTCGTGGCCTCCCTGACCCGGGTGCCCTGTGGGTGCTCCCGAGGGGATCGAGGTCGGGGTGGAGGATGTGAGCTCTGCAGGCCGCCCAGCCAGCGCCCACGTGCTCAGGTGCCAGCTAGGGACGCGGGTGTGAGTCAGCATGACTTGGAGGAATGCACTGTGCCTGGAACACTCTGACTCTGTCCTCTGCGCCTGCCAGCCGCCCCAAAGGTCAGGTCGGCTGCACGTAGTGTTTCTGCATATGGTGCATCTCCCTGTGGCCTCCCCGCCCCCAGCCTGCAGAGGAAGAGTTCCCAAAGCCTTTCCTAAATCTCCAAAGTCCCTCTGTTTCTCTGGTGGCACTTCACACTAGCTGTTTGTGTGAGGTGGGACTCGCCAGAGATGGACAGTTACTGCCAGGAGAGGCCCCTGCGTGTCCTGGGAACCTGGGATTCAGTGCCTGCTGAGAGACGTTTTAGGAGTGCAAGATTTACCATAGGCTTGGCGATGTCTTTTACTTCTTTTTAAATTAACTGAAACAACCCAGGAACTGGATTTCTTCAAATCTACCAATTTATACTTTAATTTGGGAAAAGGAAAAGCACTCACAAATAAATTTAATTAGTCAGTCTATGATTATGGTATGAATAAGTTCCACTTAAATATAATATTCCAAGCATAATAATTTGTTGAGTAAATCAAATCGTTGATACATCTTAGTGTTCCTAAAGTTAGGAAATCATCTAAGCTTCATAAAAAGAAAGCATTTCATGTATTTAAATTTTCCCCAGAAGTCCTTCTTTGTTAAAAATAGAAAAAAAAACAACAACATTTTTTTTTCATGACTTCAAAATTTGCAGATATTCTGTGCCTGGAAGGAATCAGTGGGGTTTCTCATGCTTTCCACACCGTAGTTCAGGACCGCAGCCTGGAAACTGCATGATGATGGAATTGCCATCAGAGGGAACATTAGAGGTTATTTAATCAAATCCTTTCATTTTATGAATACATTTCAGAGGTCAGATGAGTTGAGTGCTCTCCCCCTCCGCCCCCTGCCAGGACCCCTCTGGTCACAGTGGCTCTGGGTGGGCAACCCTGTTCCTCAGAAACCCCTGGCTCCTTGGGCACAACTCACTGAAGCCTTGTGTCCCCAGCCTCACATGGCTGCCCTGGATACTCCAGGTGAGCAGGGCCCTATTGGGTTGAACAGTTGTGACCTGCTACGTCTGGGGACTTACATGTGCATGTATTTCTATATCATCATTTAAAAATCTGTGCAATGTTGCATTGTAAGTGGATAGGCTATCATCAGCTTTTCCCCTTTTGTTGACATTTAGGTTATTGTCTATGTTTTTCCTCTTGAAACAGTCATGTAAGGAACATCTTTGAGCGTTGGGTGGTGACTATTTTCCACCCTCCTTGCTAGGTAGGGTCTTTCTCAGGAAAGAAAGAGATTATGTGCTCAAAGGTCAGGTTCGGGGAAAGAATGGGTGTGCTGAACTCCCGAAGAAAAGAGGCCATGACCTCATGGGCCTGAGGGGCAAAAGGGAGATGGGAGCTCCAGTGGCCTGTGATCACCTGTGGCCTGGCCAGAGGAGCCAGGAGATTCAGTGACCTTGTTCCTCCCACCATCAAGTCCTGCCAGGGTCTCCCATTGGCCAGACTTACCTGGATTCCAGAAGATGGGAGAGCTGCCAGCAGCAGGGCTGATGAGAAGGCTGGGGAGAAGACCAGGGGCAGGCCTAAAGGGCAATGAGCGATAGCCCCAGACAGTCCTCCACTTGTGCCTGTTAGGATTTTAAAAACATCTTTTGTCCAGTCCAAGAGAAAATCACTTGTCCTCAAAACAAGAGCTGTACAATATCCCATCAGCTACTGTGTGATATGGGGGTGATGTTGGTTCAGTAACACCTGAAACTTAAAATGTTAGCTATCCCAATGCTGTTCATATATGACAATGGAGAATAAGTGGGGGAAGAGAAGCAACAAAATACCATAAAACAGAGCTGCTGTAGCCCCGGCTTCCAGAGCTGATTCTGAAGTTTGAATTGTTAGTTAACTCACTTCTTTAATGCCACGTTCCCCTGACCTCTGCCACCACTTCAGATATGTGGTTTTTATCCACTGCTGAGGTGACCCAAACCATCATTCTCATAGGATCTGAGACCTTGGTGTTGTGTCTGTACTCGAGTGCCAAGGTGTGCATGAACTGGGACTACTGGAATGCAAGAAGGCACACCTGTGAACGCCCAGCTCCCGGCCAGTTCTTGCCAGTGTGAGGAAGCAGCAACCCAGTTCCCTCTGAGAATTGAAAGCAGTTATCTTGGACAGTAGAGGGACTCTCCTTGTCTGCTTGATGGTCATAAGGCATATGGAGCTTCACATGGCCAGGGAGGATTCTCAGCTTCCAATGAAATGCTGACACTTGTTGTAATACCTTGTTTCTTGTCTTCTTGGTTTAAGAGAATTTAAACAAGAGACACGTAGCAAAAGAAGTGCAGCATAGAGTATTGCAAAAGAAAAAGAATACTTTGAAAGTTAGATGCAGAATAGACAGTACACCCTGAGAGAGAGAGAAATTCAGGACGGGCTCCTCATAAGGATGAGACAACAAAGACCAGCACTAGGGAGTCTCCCATTGTGGGAGTCTTACATGATTATTTTTAAGGAGGTGGGAGAGGTGTTGCTAGTAAGAATGTTCTGGGTGGTCCTCTGGGTGCCCGTGTGCAGTAGCTGTACATGCTTGTTCATATATTGCATGTCTCATTAGCATCTTAAATCTCTACTCAGGGGTATGTTTTTGCTATTATAATGAGGGCAGGTAAAGTCAAAGTGCACATGCTCTCTAGAGGGGAAAGTCCCTACTGAAGATAGCTTTGCTTGAGTAGCTCAATTACAATGCAGATGCTGAGACTTACTGTGTTGACTGCACGGTCACCATGGTTGCCACATCCTGAGAACATGGTCACTGCCTTGACTGCCTATCCCGCCTCAGGTAATAAAGGTAATGGTACCTTTATTAGTTGTGTTTCCTTGGATATTAAGACCTACAAATCCCCTGAGCTCAAGATTATTAAGACAGGGGGCAAAAATTCCTGAAGTGGGTCACTGGGTGTAGTAATAAGGGACGGAGTGCTCCTATCTCGCTCCTTTGTTTCCCACACCTATGCTTCCCAGTGGGCTGTGACGGAGATAGTGACATTCATTGGTAATTTGTTTAAGCACATACTGCATGCTGTAGGGTGGCACCCCAACTTTGCAGACTTTTGGATTGCAGCAAATAGTACCTCTGAAGCTTTAGCAGGCCACTCTTCTATCCAGTCAGCTGCTTCTGGGTAATGGAGCACATGGTACGACCAGTGAGTTCTGGTGTGATGCACTGCCTTCGCTGTAGAATAAGCTCCTTGTCAAAGGAACTGAGTGAGAAACCAAGGACTGGAAAAGGAATTCTGTACATCAGTGAATGATGGGGCTGGATGAAGCTTTACAAGAAAGAAAAGGAAATCCTTATTTGTAAAATGTTTCTAACATTTCTAACCTAATTATAAGATTTCTAACCTAATCATAAATTTCTAACATAATCATAAGAGCCCTTGTGATTGGATTGTGCCCGCCTCTGTTGGTTAGAATAATTTCCCCTTCTCTGGGTCCTCAATCACTTCAGCAAAGTCCCTATTATCATGTGTGTTCATCTCCTATTGTTGCACAAATTAACAGAAATTGAGTGGCTTAACCCAAATTTATTCTCTTACAGTTTTAGAGGTCAGAAATCTAAACTCAATCTATTAGAGAGGGCTGTGTTTCTTCTGGAGGCTTCAGAAGAAAATAATATGGTTTTTCTTCTTTAGCCTTTTGATATGGTTAGATTACATTGATTAATTTTCAAATATTGAGCCAACCATGCATACCTGAAATAAATCCCCTGTGGTCATGGTGTATAGTTATTTTCACGTATTCATGGATTCAGTTTGCTAACATTTTGTTGGGAATTTTTAAGTTTATGAGATATATTGATCTGTAGTTTTCTTTATGCTAGCTTTGTCTGATTTTGGCTTCACAAAATGAGTTGGAAAGTGTTCCTTCCTGTTTTATTTTCTGGAAAAGATTATATAGAATTGATGCTAGTTCTTTACATGTTCAGTAGAATTTTTATTTTGTTGTTTAAGATTTGCTAGGATAATTTTATTAAGAGATTAATATGTATTTTTAGCAAGGTAAAAAATACAAATAATAATAACAACCCTTCTGTTCATAAATATCCCTTCAGGTGAAAACACTGGAAGTCACAACAATATAAAGAATGTGGCCCAAATAAAGCCCAAGTATTTTTTGCAGACTTTTATTTATTTTACCTACCATATGATCCATAATTCAACCTTTTATTCAGTTACTGGCTTTATTAGTCTGTTCTCACGCTGCTGATAAAGACATACCTGAGACAGGGAAGACAGAGATTTAATAGACTTACAGTTCCATGTGTCTGGGGAGGCCTCACAATCATGGCAAAAGATGAGGAGAAGCAAGTCACATTTTACATGGATAGCAGCAGGCAAAGAGAGAGCTTGTGCAGGAAAACTCCTGTTTTTACAACCATCAGATATTCTGAAATTCACTCACTATCACGAGAACAGTGCAGGAAAGTCCCATCCCCATAATTTAATCACCTCCCACCATGTTCCTCCCATGACTTGTGGGAGTTACAATTCAAGATGAGATTTGGGTGAGGACACAGCCAAACCATATCATTTCACCCCGGCCCCTCCCAAATCTAATGTCTTTACATTGCAAAACCAATCATGCCTTCAATAGTTCCCCAAAGTATTAACTAATTTCAGCATTAACTCAAAAGTACACAGTCCAATGTCTCATCTGAGACAAGGCAAGTCCCTTCCACCTATGAGCCTGTAAAATCAAAAGCAAGTTAGTTACTTCCTAGATATAATGGGGGTACAAGCATTGGGTAAATACAATGCTTGATGTTTTCAAGCATGGGTTCAAATGGGTTCAAATGGAGATGGGTTCAAATGGGAGAAATTGGCCAAAACAAAGGGGCTACAGGCCCCATGCAAGTCCAAAATCCAGCAGGATTTCTTAAAGCTCCAAAATGACCTCCTTTGACACCATGTCCCACATCCGTGTCATGCTGATGCAAGAGGTGGGTTCCTATGGTCTTGGGCAGCTCGGTCCCTGTGGCTCTGCAGGGTACAGCCTCCCTCCCCACTGCCTTCACGGGCTGGTTGAGTGTTGAGTGTCTGCGGATTTTCCAGGCT
Organism: Hylobates moloch; assembly: GCF_009828535.3. Classification (NCBI taxonomy): domain Eukaryota; kingdom Metazoa; phylum Chordata; class Mammalia; order Primates; family Hylobatidae; genus Hylobates; species Hylobates moloch. Next base: position 88,728,549 of record NW_026652289.1, on the reverse strand, counting down.
CACGGTGCAAGCTGTCAGTGGATCTACCATTCTGGGATCTGGGAGCTTCTCACACCTCCACTAGGCAGTGCCCCAGTAGGGACTCCTCTGTGTGGCGGCTCTGACCCCACATTTTTCTGCTGCACTGTCCTAGCAGAGGTTCTTCATGAGGGCCTCGCCCCTGCAGCAAACTTCTCCTGGACATCCTGGTGTTCCCATACATTCTTTGAAATCTAGGTGGAGGGTTCCAAACCTCAATTCTTGACTTCCGTGCACCTGCAGGCTCAACAGCACGTGAAAGCTGCCAAGGCTTGGGGCTTCCACCGTCTGAAGCAACAGCCTGAGCTCTGCCTTGGCTCCTTTTAGCCATGACTGGAGTTGCTGGAATGCAGGGCATCAAGTCCCAGGCTGCACAGAGCAGGGAGGTGCTGGGCCCGACCCAGGAAACTATATAACCATGACTGGAGTGGCTGGAATGCAGGGCACCAAGTCCCTGGGCTGCACAGAGCAGGGAGGCACTGGGCCAACCCAGGAAACTATATTTTTCTTTTAGGCCTCTGGGCCTGGGATGGGCTGGGCTGCCAAGAAGATTTCTTTTTTTTTTTTCTTTTTTGAGACAGAGTCTTGCTCTGTCGCCCAGGCTAGAGTATAGTGGCGCCGTCTCGGCTCACTGCAAGCTCCGCCTCCCGGGTTCACTCCATTCTCCTGCCTCAGCCTCCTGAGTAGCTAGAACTACAGGCGCCCACCACCACACCCGGCTAATTTTTTGTATTTTTAGTAGAGATGGGGTTTCACCGTGTTAGCCAGGATGATCTCGATCTCCAGACGTGGTAATCTGCCCACCTCAGCCTCCCAGAGTGCTGGGATTACAGGTGTGAGCCACTGCACCTGGCCTGCCAAGAAGATTTCTGACATGCCCTGGACACATTTTCCCCATTGTCTTGGGAATTAACATTCGACTCCTCATTACTTATGCAAATTTCTGCAGCTGGCTTAAATTTCTCCTCAAAAAATGAGATTTTATATTCTATTGCATTGTCAGGCTGCAAATTTTCCAAACTTTTATGCTCTGTTTTCTTTTTAAAGCTGAATACCTTTAACAGAACCCAAGTCACCTCTTGAATGCTTTGCTGCTTATAAATTTCATTTTTTTTTTTTTTGCTGTCAATAAGTTTATGGTCTTCATCTGAAAAATCATCATGGAAAATTGTTTGGTTTAGCTCTCAGAAGCCCACTTCTGAGCTCTGAGGAAGCTTGCATTCTTTTGAGCTACTCAATATTTCTTTTTTTTTTTTGAGACGGAGTCTCGCTCTGTCACCCAGGCTGGAGTGCAGTGGCACGATCTCGGCTCACTGCAAGCTCCGCCTCCCGGGTTCACGCCATCCTCCTGCCTCAGCCTCTCCGAGTAGCTGGGACTACAGGCGCCCGCCACCACGCCTGGCTAATTTTTTGTATTTTTAGTAGAGATGGGGTTTTACTGTGGTCTCGATCTCCTGACCTCGTGATCCGCCCGCCTCAGCCTCCCAAAGTGCTGGGATTACAAGCGTGAGCCACCGCGCCCGGCCGAGCTACTCAGTATTTCTTTTGAGCAAGGGACATTTTGGGACAGTTCCACTTCTTTTTAATTTTTTTCTTGGGCTTCTTCTCCTAGACGGGATTCTCTCATATAGCAGCATGAGCTTTCTTATACATCTCCTCTATCATGTCTGGAGTTACACTGTTCTTCCTGTATTGAAAGAACTGTTTCTGGTAAGCATCTTCATCTTCCTCCATTAAGTAGCACATGTAATCTGCAACATTCTGGCCCATGATGTGCTTCTGGTGTACTTCTGCATTAAATTCTTTGCTTTCAGAACCATAACCAGGGAATCATTTGGTACTGTGAGGGATAGACAAGCCTCTATCTACAGCTCTCTTCAAGGCACCAAAAACTTCATTGCCACTGGTAGTTCTGGCAAGGCCTGCATCCAAATAGCAGATAAAGGCACTTGGCTGACCATCAATGCTTTACACAATGTATTCCTCGCCAGTCACCTCCACTTGGCCTTCATAGATCTTTTCCATACCAAACCTATTGAGAAGGCTGCAGGCCAGTACAATACACTGCAGCGTAATTGGTCAGGCCAACCTTCAAACCATACTTTCGTAGTTCACATGCATATGCTGTGCATACTATCATATCCCCTTCTGTACCGGCATAAGCAACCTGATAAATAATATCTCTGTGTGTTACACAAGCTATCATCCTGTATTTGGGTGTGTTGTATTTATTTTTTGTCCTGTATCACCAAGCATTTCCAAGCATAATACTCAGTTTTACCCCCTTGCCATCTTCTAAATTTCACTTGATATCTCTTAAAAGTAGGCTTTATTCTTAACAACTTTACAAACCCCATCCTGTGGAACAGAGATCCCCATCCATGGATCAACAGAGACCTGCCCTCCTTAGAAATTTCTTCCTCCAGATACCCTAAGTCATGTCTTTCAAGTTCAAAGTTCCACAAATCTCTAGGGAAGGGGCAAAATGCCACCAGTCTCTTTGCTAAAACATAAGAAGAGTCACCTTTGCTCCAGTTCCCAGCAAGTTCCTCATGTCCCTCTGAGACCACCTCAGCCTGGACTTTATTGTCCATATCGCTATCAGCATTTTGGTCAAAGCCATTCAACAAGTCTATAGGAAGTCCCACACTTCCCCACATTCTTCTGTATTCTGAGCCCTCCAAACTGTTGCAACCTCTGCCTGTTACCCGGTTCCAAAGTCGCTTCCACATTTTCGGCTATCTTTTCAGCAGTGCCCCACTCTGCTGGTACCAATTTACTGTATTAGTCTGTTCTCACACTGCTAATAAAGACACACCAGAGAATAGGTTCTGGGCCCAGTGATATGTCACAATCACCCTTTGTGGCAGGTTTCAGTCAAAAAAGGAGAGTCACAACAGCTGGGTGATGGATACACAGACAGGTCCTTATGCTTCCTATAGGCAGGACCCAGCAAGGAGAGTTACATCGCCTACAGAAGACCCAGGAATTTATTCCTTTCTCTAAAAGTCTAGCTACAAATGCCAGCATCTCTCCTGTTGGCTGGTTTGTGGTATAAGTGTCGTCATCACAACTCTGAGCTGGGCTAAAGTATATGTCACAATCCAACCTTAAATATGCAAGGTCCAGGCAAAAGGTGAGAGTTACATCATCTAGGTGCTGAGTGCAGTGATGCATCACAATCCTTCTGTGGTAGGGTGCAGGCTGAAGAAGAGACACATGACTTTTGGGACCAGGCAGAAAAGTCAAGTCATTCAGGTTCCAGACAGAGGTGTATGTCACAATCACACATCATTTGGATGAAAGGCCCAGCCATATGTCACAATGCCACCTGTGGGCAGCACCAAGGCTGGAAAAGAGAGTCACATCTTCAAGGTGCAGAGTCAAACAATATGTCACAATCTCATCTGTGGGCTGGGCTGAAGCAGGAGAGTCAAATCACTAAGATGCTTAGCAGATGCATACAATCACACCTGGCTGTATGGCTACTGTCTCCTCACTCTTTTCTTTCCTTCAAAAAGGTCACCAGGTTTAGCTTAGAGACATCAAGACCCAGAGATAAGGTTTCTGTCCTTCTTTTAAACCACATCTCTATACAAATTCTGCTAAGCAGGTTCTAGTATTTCCACTCCTCCAGAGAGAATTCTATGGCCACATTCCTGAACGTAAACAGTTTCATTTCCCTGCTTTCAGGATGTCCTGGCATCTTAGCTATGCGTCTCCCAGTACCTGCAGATCACAGGGCAACAGAGGCTGTGACAAAGTCACTGGGGGCTCCAGAGGTGGTGGACGTGGAACAGTAGAGATAAATCCCAAGCTCTGGTGGGAGTGGGAGACAAAGGCCTGGTAGAATTTTCTAGTGAAACTGTATTGGGGGAACGTGCCCCCAATATTTCAACATAGGTTCTTTCTATTATCCATAAGTGTCAGCCGGCTGAGAAATAGAGACAGTATAAAGAGAGGAATTTTACAGGTGGGCCGCCGGGGGTGACATCACTTATCGGTAGGACTGTGATGCCCGCCTGAGTCTCAGACCAGCAAGTTTTTATTAAGGGTTTCAAAAGGGGAGGGGTTGTAAGAACAGAGAGTAGGTACAAAGATCACATGCTTCAAAGAGCAAAAAGCAGAACCACTAATAAGGGTCTAACAAAGATCACATGCTTCTGAGGGAACAGGACAAA
>NW_026652289.1:88471384-88723950 GCF_009828535.3 Hylobates moloch | reverse complement strand
AGTTCCACTTCTTTTTAATTTTTTTCTTGGGCTTCTTCTCCTAGACGGGATTCTCTCATATAGCAGCATGAGCTTTCTTATACATCTCCTCCATCATGTCTGGAGTTACACTGTTCTTCCTGTATTGAAAGAACTGTTTCTGGTAAGCATCTTCATCTTCCTCCATTAAGTAGCACATGTAATCTGCAACATTCTGGCCCATGATGTGCTTCTGGTGTACTTCTGCATTAAATTCTTTGCTTTCAGAACCATAAAGGGAATCATTTGGTACTGTGAGGGATAGACAAGCCTCTATCTACAGCTCTCTTCAAGGCACCAAAAACTTCATTGCCACTGGTAGTTCTGGCAAGGCCTGCATCCAAATAGCAGGTAAAGGCACTTGGCTGACCATCAATGCTTTACACATTGTATTCCTCGCCAGTCACCTCCACTTGGCCTTCATAGATCTTTTCCATACCAAACCTATTGAGAAGGCTGCAGGCCAGTACAATACACTGCAGCGTAATTGGTCAGGCCAACCTTCAAACCATACTTTCGTAGTTCACATGCATATGCTGTGCATACTATCATATCCCCTTCTGTACCGGCATAAGCAACCTGATAAATAATATCTCTGTGTGTTACACAAGCTATCATCCTGTATTTGGGTGTGTTGTATTTATTTTTTGTCCTGTATCACCAAGCATTTCCAAGCATAATACTCAGTTTTACCCCCTTGCCATCTTCTAAATTTCACTTGATATCTCTTAAAAGTAGGCTTTATTCTTAACAACTTTACAAACCCCATCCTGTGGAACAGAGATCCCCATCCATGGATCAACAAAGACCTGCCCTCCTTAGAAATTTCTTCCTCCAGATAGCCTAAGTCATGTCTTTCAAGTTCAAAGTTCCACAAATCTCTAGGGAAGGGGCAAAATGCCACCAGTCTCTTTGCTAAAACATAAGAAGAGTCACCTTTGCTCCAGTTCCCAGCAAGTTCCTCATGTCCCTCTGAGACCACCTCAGCCTGGACTTTATTGTCCATATCGCTATCAGCATTTTGGTCAAAGCCATTCAACAAGTCTATAGGAAGTCCCACACTTCCCCACATTCTTCTGTATTCTGAGCCCTCCAAACTGTTCCAACCTCTGCCTGTTACCCGGTTCCAAAGTCGCTTCCACATTTTCGGCTATCTTTTCAGCAGTGCCCCACTCTGCTGGTACCAATTTACTGTATTAGTCTGTTCTCACACTACTAATAAAGACACACCAGAGAATAGGTTCTGGGCCCAGTGATATGTCACAATCACCCTTTGTGGCAGGTTTCAGTCAAAAAAGGAGAGTCACAACAGCTGGGTGATAGATACACAGACAGGTCCTTATGCTTCCTATAGGCAGGACCCAGCAAGGAGAGTTACATCGCCTACAGAAGACCCAGGAATTTATTCCTTTCTCTAAAAGTCTAGCTACAAATGCCAGCATCTCTCCTGTTGGCTGGTTTGTGGTATAAGTGTCGTCATCACAACTCTGAGCTGGGCTAAAGTATATGTCACAATCCAACCTTAAATATGCAAGGTCCAGGCAAAAGGTGAGAGTTACATCATCTAGGTGCTGAGTGCAGTGATGCATCACAATCCTTTTGTGGTAGGGTGCAGGCTGAAGAAGAGACACATGACTTTTGGGACCAGGCAGAAAAGTCAAGTCATTCAGGTTCCAGACAGAGGTGTATGTCACAATCACACATCATTTGGATGAAAGGCCCAGCCATATGTCACAATGCCACCTGTGGGCAGCACCAAGGCTGGAAAAGAGAGTCACATCTTCAAGGTGCAGAGTCAAACAATATGTCACAATCTCATCTGTGGGCTGGGCTGAAGCAGGAGAGTCAAATCACTAAGATGCTTAGCAGATGCATACAATCACACCTGGCTGTATGGCTACTGTCTCCTCACTCTTTTCTTTCCTTCAAAAAGGTCACCAGGTTTAGCTTAGAGACATCAAGACCCAGAGATAAGGTTTCTGTCCTTCTTTTAAACCACACCTCTATACAAATTCTGCTAAGCAGGTTCTAGTATTTCCACTCCTCCAGAGAGAATTCTATGGCCACATTCCTGAATGTAAACAGTTTCATTTCCCTGCTTTCAGGATGTCCTGGCATCTTAGCTATGCGTCTCCCGGTACCTGCAGATCACAGGGCAACAGAGGCTGTGACAAAGTCACTGGGGGCTCCAGAGGTGGTGGACGTGGAACAGTAGAGATAAATCCCAAGCTCTGGTGGGAGTGGGAGACAAAGGCCTGGTAGAATTTTCTAGTGAAACTGTATTGGGGGAACGTGCCCCCAATATTTCACCATAGGTTCTTTCTATTATCCATAAGTGTCAGCCGGCTGAGAAATAGAGACAGTATAAAGAGAGGAATTTTACAGGTGGGCCGCCGGGGGTGACATCACTTATCGGTAGGACTGTGATGCCCGCCTGAGTCTCAGACCAGCAAGTTTTTATTAAGGGTTTCAAAAGGGGAGGGGTTGTAAGAACAGAGAGTAGGTACAAAGATCACATGCTTCAAAGAGCAAAAAGCAGAACCACTAATAAGGGTCTAACAAAGATCACATGCTTCTGAGGGAACAGGACAAAGGGCAAAAGCAGAACCACTGATAAGAGTCCAACAAAGATCATAAGGCAATGAATATGAAATCTTCACAATTTACGTTCCTCTGCCACGTCTCCAGCCAGTCCCTCCGTTTGGGGTCCCTGACCTCTTGCAACAAAACCAGGAGTCTGGAATCTTTTTTTAAAAGGAAACTTTCAAATTAGTAATTCAACTTCTTTCATGGCTAAAGGGCTATTCAGATTATAGATTTTATCTGTGTTTTCATACTTTGTGTTTTTTGAGGAATTGGTTTGTTTCTTTTTAGCTGCCAAATTTGTGAGTGTAAAGTTGTTGATAATATTCCTTTATTATCACTTTAATGTCTGAAATATATGTGGTAAAATTTCCTATTTCATTCCTGATATTGGTGATTTGTGTCTCTCTCCTTTTATTTTTGGTCAGTCTTTTTAGAAGTTCGTCAATTTAACTGATTTTACCCAAAGAAACAGCCTTTTCTCCTTTGATTTTCATTAGTATTGTCCTATATTAACTCTACAGATTTCTTCTGTGATCTTTATTGTTTCTTTCCTTGAGCTTTCTTTTGATGCGTTTTACTCTTTTTCGGCAAGTGTTTTTGAGGTAGGAACTTAGATTATTGATTTGAGATTTCCTTTCTTTTCCAATGTTAACATTTAGTGTTATAAAGTTTTATCACAGTTGTATTTCATTTGCACCCTATATGTTTCTATGTGTTGCATTTTCATTAAAATTCAGTTCTATATATTTTAAAATTTACTTTGAGACCTCTTCATTTACCCATAGACTATTTAGAAGTATGTTGGTTAATTTCCATGCATTTAGAGATTTTTCTATTGTCTTTCTGTTAGTTTCTAACTTTATTCCATTATAGTTGAAGAACATACTCTGTATGAGTTTATTTTTTTACATTTGTGGAATTTTGTTTCATGACTCAGAATATGATACATCTTGGTAAATCTTTCATGGGAACTTGAAAAAGACTGTATTCTCCTGTTTTGGGGTGAAGTGTTTTATATATGTGTGTTAAATCCCTTTGGTTCAGTGTTGTTCAGTTCTTCCATATTTTGAATTATTTTCTATGTAGCATTTCTATTAGTTTCTGAGGGTGAGTTTTTTATGTTCCCAATTACAAACATGAATTTGTTTTTTCTTTCAGTTCTAGCAGTTTTTCACTTCATGTATTTTGCTGCTTTGTTGTTTGGTGCATACATATTTAGGATTGTTGTATCTTCCTGGTGGATTGACCTATTTATCATTATTTAATAATTTTCTGTCCCTCTAGTAATTTTCTTTACTTTGAAGTCTACTTAGCTGGTATTAATATAGTCTCTTGCTTAGATTTTTTTTGTGTGTAACATATCTTTTTCCAGCATATAGTTGTGTTATTTTTACAATCCTTTCTGCCGGTCTTTGTATTTTGATTGATATCTTTAGAAAATTTACATTTAAGGTAATTATTGATATGTTAATGCTTAAATATGCCATTTCAATTAAAGTTGGTCTGTCATATCCATAGCTTTTGCATCCATGGGTTCAACCAACTACAGATAAAAAAAAAAATCCCATAATGTTCCAAAAAGCAAAACTTGAATTATCTGTGCACTGACTACTATGTTGAATCCATGCAAGTGATGAGATGCATAGGCATTGTATTAGGCACTATAAGTATTCTAGAGATCATTTAAAGCATACAGAAGAATGTGCTTAGTTTATATGCAAATACTATGCCCCTTTAAATAAGGGACCTGAACATCTATGGAGTTTGGCATCCACAGAGGTCCTGGAACCAATTCCCCATGGATACTGAAGGATTACTGTATTTATTTTCTCTTTGTTTCCTCTGTTTCCAGTACATACCTATGTTTCTTTTGTCTTGATTTTCTGTGTGTTACTTGAACATTTTTTACAGTTATATTTTGATTCATTTATAGTATTTTTTAGTGTTTCTTTTTGTATAGTTTTGAAGTGGTTGCTCAGAGGACTACAGTATATATACATGACCTACTAGAATTACCACTTTGAGTGAAGTGTGAAAATACCACTTCCATTAAAATTCCTTTATCTTTTCTTGAGTATCAGATGGTGACATAATTTTTGTTTAAATCATCAAATTGATCTATACAACTCTTGGGGAAAGGAATAATCTATTGTGTGTACACATTTCTGCTTTTTCAGTTCCTTTTGCTTCCTGATGCTCCAAAATTTGTCTTTTTTTTTTTTTTTTTTGAGATGGAGTCTCACTCTGTCTCCAGGCTGGAGTGTGGTGGAGCAATCTTATGCTCACTGCCACCTCTGCCTCCCGGGTTCAAGTGATTTTCCTGCCTCAGCCTCCCAAGTAGCTGGGACTACAGGTGCATGTCACCATGCCCAGCTAATTTTTGTATTTTTAGTAGAGACAGGGTTTCACCATGTTGGCCAGGATAGTCTTGATTTCTTGACCTCGTGATCCACCTGCCTCGGCCTCCCAAAGTGCTGGGATTACAGGTGTGGGCCACCACACCCAGCCTGTCTTATTTTTTATATTTTTCTTTATGTTTGAATAACTTCTTTTAGCCAATCTTTAAGGGTAGGTCTGCTAGTAAAAAATTCTTTTACTTTTTCTTTATCTGAGAGTGTATTTATTTCCTTTTTATTCCTCAAGGATAGTTTCACTGGATATAGAATGTGTGGTTGACAGTACTTTTCTTCAGTACTTGAAAAATGTTGTACCATTTCCTTCCATCTTTCCTGGTGTCAGAGAAGAAATTTGCTGCCATTTGAATTTGTGTTTCCCTGTAGGTAACACATAGTACTTTCTGGCTGCATTCAAGGTTTTTTTTGTCTTTAGTTTCTGAAAGTTGATGATTCATTTTGATATGGATTTCTTTGGGTTCATCCTGTTATCCTGTTCCTAGGGTTTGTTCATCTTCTTGAATTTGTAGGTTTGCGTCTTTTGCCAAATTGGGAAAATTTCAGCCTTTATTCCTTACGGTACTTTTCCAATCTCACTCAAATTCTTTTCTCCTTCTAGTACTCCAGTGACATGAATATTAGATTTTTTTTTTTTTTTTTTTGAGACGGCGTCTCGCTCTGTTGCTCAGGCTGGAGTGCAGTGGCGCAATCTCGGCTCACTGCAAGCTCCGCCTCCCGGGTTCACGCCATTCTCCTGCCTCAGCCTCTCCGAGTAGCTGGGACTACAGGCGCCCGCCACCACGCCCAGCTAATTTTTTGTACTTTTAGTAGAGACGGGGTTTCAATAGTCCTACAGTTCCCTGAGGCTCCATTCCACCCCTGCCCTTTTAAAAAAATTATGTTTTCTCTTTGCTGTTTAGATTGGGTGAATTCTATTGATTTGCCCTCAAATTCACTGATTCTTTTCTTTATTATCTCTACTATTGAGTGCATATCAAGAAGCTTTAAGAAATTCTGTTATTGTATATTTTAGATCTATCATTTCCATTTGGTTCTTTTTTCTGTATTTTTTGTTTCTTCCCATAGTTTTTCATTTTTCACTTGTTCCAAGAGAAGTTGTAACTGATTGTTGAGACATTTTTATGAAGGCCGCTTTAAAATCCTTTTAAGATAATCCAGCATCCGATATATCTCGGTGTTGGCATCAGGTGTTTGTCCTTTCCCATTCAAGTTGTGATTTTCTCGGTTTCTGATATGACAGGTGACTTTTGATTGTATCCTGGATATTTTATCTATTATTTTAGGAGACTCTGAGTCATAAATAACTTTTATTTCAGCAGGCAGTCAACCTGTTTAAGTTTAGCACACAGGTTATAGACTATTTACATAGCCTGTTGTTCAAATGAAGATTTAATTTTCAGAGATCTTGCAGTGCTACTTTGATCTGTTTGGTTTCTCCAGTGCTGCTGGGTGCTGCTTTGGTGGCTGGAAGGGATTTGTCCAGGCTGGGCTGCCCAGATGTCTCTTCCTGTGGAGAGGAGTTTCAGGTCTGCAGAAGTGAAGAGGCTTCCATGGCTAAGTGTTTGTTGAGATGGCATCCCCCTTCCTGTGGGGGCCTCAGAATATTTCATGAGCCATGTGCTGTTGATGAGCACATGGCTCTTGACCTGGGTGTCTCTTGGCCTGAGATGCCAGGTGTGAGGTGTAGTGGGGTCCCTCCTCAGGTTCTGTCCACTCACCACATATCTCTTTGTAGAGGATTGGGTGCCCCCCATGATTACCTTTGCTGGCAGAGCTTTTATTAATCTTACTTGCCAGGGGGACGTGTTCCCCTGGTATTGTTTCATCCAAGGGAGGAACAAGCCCACCTAGCTGTCTTCTCTTGCTATGTTGGGAGTTGGTCTGGAAATGCTGATTTTGAGGGACAAAATGCACCCTGCAGCTGTGCTGTTCCCATTTTCCTGGGCTCCTGTATTAGTCCATTTTCACGCTGCTAATAAAGACATACCCCAGACTGGGCAATTTACCAAAAAAAAAAAAAGAGGTTTACTGGACTTACAGGTCTCCCAGTAGAATACCATAGCACATGGCTCTTGACCTGGGTGTCTCTTGGCCTGAGATCCCAGGTGTGAGGTGTAGTGGGGTCCCTCCTCAGGTTCTGTCCAGTCACCGGTATCTCTTTGTAGGAGATGGGGTGCCTCACATGGTTACCTTTGCTGGCAGGGCTTTTATTAATCTTACTTGCCAGGGGTGCATGTTCCCCTGGTATATTTTCATCCAAGGGAGGAACAAGCCCACCTAGCTGTCTTCTCTTGCTATGTTGGGAGTTGGTCTGGAAATGCTGATTTTGAGGGATGAAATACACCCTGCAGCTGTGCTGTTCCCATTTTCCTGGGCTCCTGTATTAGTCCATTTTCATGCTGCTAATAAAGACATACCCCAGACTGGGCAATTTACAAAGGAAAGAGGTTTAACGGACTTACAGGTCAACATGGCTGGGGAGGCCTCACGATCATGGCAGAAGGCAAGGAAGAGCAAGTCACATCTTACATGGATGGCAGCAGGCAGAGAGAGATATCTTGTGTAAGGAAACTCCCATTTTTAAAACCGTCAGATCGGGCCGGGCACGGTGGCTCACGCCTGTAATCCCAGCACTTTGGGAGGCCGAGACGGGCGGATCACAAGGTCAGGAGATCGAGACCATCCTGGCTAAAATGGTGAAACCCCGTCTCTACTAAAAATACAAAAAATTAGCTGGGCGTGGTGGTGGGTGGCTGTAGTCCCAGCTACTTGGGAGGCTGAGGCAGGAGAATGGCATGAACCCGGGAGGTGGAGCTTGCAGTGAGCTGAGATTGCGCCACTGCTCTCCAGCCTGGGCCACAAAGCGAGACTCCATCTCAAAAAAAAAAAAAAATAAATAAATAAATAAAATAAAATAAAACCATCAGATCTTGTGAGACTTATTCACTATCATGAGAACAACTGGGAAAGAGCAGGCCCCCATGATTCAATTATCTCCCACAAGGTCCCTCCCACAAGGTCCCTCCCACAACACGTGAGAATTATGGGAGCTACCAGATGAGATTTGGGTGGGGACACAGAGGCAAACCATATCAGGTCCCAAACAGTTTCCTCTCCTCTTACCACCTTTCAGAATTCTCCTTTAGTTGCCTCTTGCTTTATTCCCAGGGTTTATAGGTGTGCTTGGCAGGAGTAAGCAGGGAGTTTGGGGTCTATATCATTTTGTCTGGACTGGAAGTTCTGTGGAATTGCCCATTTCTTTATTTTTAATCCCTGTCATTTTGTTTTTAATTTGTTTCTAGTAGAGAACATATAATGGGACCTAATTTTAAAATATTTGCTGTTATGCCTTATATTCGCTATATTGTATTTCCTGGATACTTCCTCTTCCCATGTGCTGATGTTGTATATTGTTAAAGTTTCTTTGATCTTGTTTTTCAGTGTTTTGAAGTTATAAATAATAGTTGCATTCTCTTAATTGTTGGCTTAAAAATTTACAAAATCATATTTAAACCTGCCATTATAAATACTAGGAATAAAACGAGTTGCCATGCATTTTAGGGTTCTGCTAGAGATTAAGGAGCTTTATTGGCTTCTCAGTGGGCGTTTGGTTTGAGAACCTTGAATGAGACACTGCTTCCTCTTTTTCCTTGTGATGTTGAAAAGTTATACCTAAAGGGCTGCTTGGATCTTTTGGTGCTTTTGATAGCAGCATGTTGTCCTTCTTTCACTTGGAATAAAATCCAGAGCCTCAACCATGACTTATAAAGCCACAAATGACCTGGCTGCACCTGCCACTTACATATAATTTCCTTCCTCAGGGGGCTGGACCCCAGACACAGTGGTCTTCTTGCTAGGTGAATGTGCATTTGTACTTGTTGCCTCTACCTGGGATGCTCTTCCCAAGCACGCTGGCAGTGGTTCACCTCTCTAGAGTCTCCTCAAATATCCATCCTCAGGGCGGCCTTCCCTGGCCCTGCGGAAGGAGTTCTTCCATCATTGCTGACTACTTTCCTGTGTTCCTTTTCTTCCGACAGATTATTATCTATGACACATTGTAATAATGCTCTAATATATATCTGTGGCAAATATATGAATATATAAACTTTTTCTCTGTCTCTCTTCACCAGAATATAAGCTCCAGGAGATCAGCAAATGTGTGTCTATCTTGGTCACTGTGGAATACTCAGTGGTCCTGACAGTGCTGCCACATAGTAAGCACTCAGTACTGATCAGACAAATAAAGGAGTGAATGGAGACTAAGCAATATGGGATGTTGGCTCATGAGGACTGCACGTTTTTGAAATATGTGTACTTATATTTAGAAATCAAACCATGTATCAAGTGGTGTAATAGTCATTCACATAATTTTCACAGGTTCTGTGAGGAGAGTGGTTCTCACATGGATTCACCAAAGAAGGCTTCTTGTGAGGATATTTTAATCAGAATCTTAAGCTGAGAAGAAAGAGAAAAAGATAACTTTGTTATTTCTCAGCAGTGTTAGGAAGCTTTGGGGATTTCTTGGTTCCTAAGTGATGAATTCTCCATGCAGGCCAGTTCATGCCTTTGTATTCATTTCCTCCTTTGGGTGTGAAGGGGGTTTGGAAAGCCTTCCCGTGGGTCTGGATTTATTTGTGTCTCTGCCAGTGGGACATCTTTAGCCATGCCAAGACTCTGTCATTGAAAGTAAGAATAGTGCTGATAATAGGCAGGATAAAGGCTCTAATTTATAGGTTGCATATAATAATTTCATGTTAATAGTTGATAACTCTTGCCAAATCCTAAATCAGGCTTCCCTGCTGCCTTCCAAGTTCTTCCTGGCTAGCCGTCATTTCTGGTATATGTTATTTTTTGATATTAGTTACCTTTCCTCATAAAGTATAGGGCTTATAACATAAGTCATGTAGCTTTTATATTCTTAACTGTCTTGAGAAATGTTAAGATCCGAGAAGTGACATAATGTAAAAGAATGAAAGGAAGTTCATTCACTGCAAAGGTTCATCACAGGAATGCTGGCGAAGGGCACGGTTGCCCTCATGTGCTCTACCCCAGAGGCAGAGTGGCCACCGATCTGCGCAGTCTCTAAATTCACTGACACAATAGCTCATTCTTCTTGCCTTTGGGGAAATAAACAGCAAAAAGAGAAAATACTCCCTTAGCAGTAAAACTAAACAAATGAGAACAGAAAAATGAAACTAAACAAAAAAATACATATCACTATCAAAATCCCCCCAAAATAAATTTTATTTTCTTCCTTTTATTTAGTGCTTTTCAATAATGATTCAAGTCACTTCTAATATCTCTTTTTCATGGAATACAAAAATAGGATTAGTTTTTAAATTACAGATGATTCTAAATGGATCTCTGATTCCAATGTGAATGAACAACATAACAAGAAGTTTATTTTTGGAACGAGAGTGGTCACCTAGCTTTTCTGCCAGGCATATAAACATGAGGGTCATTTAACTTACTTTATCTTGTATCTGAGTCTTTAAGGAAGTGCTGCCTTGCAAACAGAATCATTAGTAAGTTTACTGGGAAGATGCATGCAAAATTTTGGAGGAAAATTGACACACAGGCATTTTCATTTTTATTTTTACTTATTTATTTATTTTGAAACAGAGTCTCACCCTGTCACTGAGGCTGAAGTGCAGTGGTATGATTTCGGCTCACTGCAACCTCTACTCCCTGGGCCCAAGTAATCATCCCACCTCAGCCTCTGGAATAGCTGGGACTACAGGCGTGCGCCACCATGCCTGGTTAATTTTATTTTTTGTAGAGACAAGTTTCGCCACATTGACCAGGCTGGTCTTGAACTCCTGAGCTCAAGTGATCCGCCCACCTTGGCTTCCCAAAGTGCTGGGATTACAAGTGTGAGCCACCACGCCTGGCACGTTTTTATTTTTAAATGTCTGCAGCAACAATGATTTAAAATGAGCCTTTTACTAATTTTGATAGTCTTTCTAACCTTGCTCTCCAAAGATAATGCCATTCTCCAAAGATAATAAGTCAAGTTCATTTAAAATAATTCAATTATAATATATTTGAAATGTTTGTGAAAATTGCTAAATATGTCAGCTGTTAAACATGTAAGAACTTTCAGTATATTTTGAGGTTCAAAAAAATCAGATTTTTCTTTTTGCTCAGGTCAGATTTTGATGAAGATGATTTTAAAATGAGACAGGACGTCATGAGCGGAAGCATCAGCACAGAAAGGCAGCTGCAGGGCATCTGATAAAAGGAAGCCCAGAGATCCCAGGGACTGTCTACCTGACTTCCGAGATATCAGCCTGCTTGTACCTCTGCCATGGTACACCTGATGGTCATGGAGACTGTTCAGGTTCTCAAATGCTGGCTGAAGGCAGGCAGCCCTGCGCCCTTTCCTCCTTATCCAGAGTTGTGTGATGCTCACTGATCTCCCTCGCCCTGATGAGGGATCTGCAGGGGGCGTGAGGTCCCAGGACCCTAGGTGGTCAGTTGGGGAGGATTGGACACAGGAAAAGTAGCCGACTTAATTTATTTTAAAATTTAGATATGGCAGAAAAAGAATATTTTAACTGGGTGTCATAATGAGAGAGTGTTGAATTCCAATCTGCTAAGGGCATGTAAACCTACTAAAGCTCACTCCTCCCTCTGATTACAATGAAAACTGGACAAAAATCAACTACATATGGACTCTGAAAAATATAAACAGGTAGATTGTGGAGAATGTTAAAACCTGGAGAAGGGACCCTCTCGGGGTGGTTTTCCTGTTTTCTTCTCTCCTAGATTTCTCCCTAGAGCGGGCCTTCATCATGTAGTGGCATGGTGGCATAGATAGATAGTACTCCTGAAGCAACCCCCTCTTTTGGCCCAGAGGAGTCAGAGAGAGCAGCACCTGCAGGCCAGGGAATGTGGGGGAATCCCAGAAGAGAGAGCCAGAGAAGCCCCCCAGTTCTATTCATGAACTTGCACCAGCCTCAGCCTAATTTCAGAGCAACAGCATCTGGGGACAGACTCAAACCAGCCCAGCAAAGGCCCAGAGGACTGACTGATGACTGACTGAGGTTAGAACCATCCATACAAGTCTCTGACTAACTCTTGAATGGTATATGTGCTAGACGGACATGAAGCAAGATGGCAAGGCTTAGAGAACTCAACTGAGATTTGAACCATCTGCACAAGCATGTGGCTGGCTACTGGATGATACACGTGTGAGACAGGTCCAAATGATGACAGGAAATTTGAATTTGAACCACTTCCCTTAGAAAGTGCGACAGAAATTGTGGTCAGAAGCTAATTAGCTTATAAGTAAAAAAAATTAATAATCTCCAGAAGATTAAAACAGAATCCAGAGTTTACATATTTTAACACTGACAGTATCCAGGAGACAGTACCAAAGGACTCAATGTACAAAGAATAAGAAAAAAATGTAATGAATTTCCAAGGGACAATGACAGTCAACAGATACCAAACCTGAGAGGACCCAGATATTGAAATGACCAAAGAATTTAAAGCAGCTTTTATAACTATGATCAATGAGGTAAAGAAAATGCACTTGAAATGAATGAAAGGTTGGGAGTTCTCAGGGGAGAATAGGAATTATACCAGAAAATCTAATACAAAGGTTAGAAATTAAAACTACAACACCTTAAATAGAAAAAGAGTTGCTTGATGGGTTCAGTAGTGGAGTGACTATGACAGAGGAAAGAGTTAGTGAACTGAAATAGATCAGTGTAAATTATCCAATCTAAAGAACTTAGAGAAAATTTTTTTTACATTGCCAGAGCTCATACAGCTGTGGAACAAGACCAAAAATTGGAGTTTCACTGAAGAATAAGAAACTCGCTCAAAACCACACAACTACATGGAAATTGAACAACCTTCTTCTGAATGACTCCTGGGTAAATAATGAAATCAAGGCAGAAATCAAGAAGTTCTTTGAAACCAAAGAGAACAAAGAAAACCTCTGGGATGCAGCTAAAACAGTGGTAAGAGGGAAATTTACAGCACCAAATGCCCACATCAGAAAGCTAGAAAGATGTCAAATCGACACCCTAAGATCACCACTAAAAGAACTAGAGAACCAAGAGCAAACAAACCCCAAAGCTAGCAGAAGACAATAAATAACCAAGATCAGAGTGAAGCTGAAGGAGCTAGAGACATGAAAAGCCCTTCAAATAATCAAAGAATCTGGGAGTTGGTATTTTGAAAGAATCAATAGGACAGGCAGACTGCTAACTAGACTAGTAAAGAAGAAAAGAGAGAAGAATCAAATAGGCACAATAAAAAAATGATAAAGAGGATGTCACCACTGACCCCACAGAAATACAAACAACCATCAGAGAATGCTATGAACATCTCTATGCAAATAAACTAGAAAATCTAGAAGAAATGGATAAATTCCTGGACACATACACCCTCCCAGGACTGAACCTGGAAGAAGTTGAATCCCTGAATAGGAAGTTCTGAAATTGAGGCAGTAGTGAATATTTAACAGCCTACCCATAATAAAAAGCCCAGGATAAGAGAATTTATAGCTGAATTCTACCAGAGGTACAAAGAGGAGCTGGTACCATTTCTTCTGAAACAATTCCAAACAATTGAAAAGGAGGGACTTCTCCCTAACTAATTTTATGAGGCCAGCATCATCCTGGTACCAAAACCTGGCAGAGATACAACAAAAAAAGAAAACTTCAGGCCAATATCCCTGATGAAAATGGATGCAAAAATCCTCAAATACAGGCAAATTGAATCCAGCAGCACATCAAAAAGCTTATCCACCACGATCAAGTTGGCTTCATCCTTGAGGTGAAAGGCTGGTTCGTTGTACTCAAATCAGTAAATGTAATCCATCACATAAATAGAACTAAAAATAAAAACCACGTGATTATCTCAATAGACACAAAAAAAGGCCTTTGATAAAATTCGACATCCTTTCATGCTAAAAACACTCAATAAACTAGGTATTGATGGAACTGTACCTCAAAATAATAAGTCATTTATGACAAACCCACAACCAGTATCATACTGAAGGGGTGAAAGCTGGAAGCATTCCCATTGAAAACTGACATAAGACAAGGATGCACTCTCTCACCACTCCTATTCAACATAGTATTGGAAGTTCTGGCCAGGGCAATCAGGCAAGAGAAAGAAATAAAGGGTATTCAAATAGGAAGAGAGGAAGTCAAAACTGTCTCTGTTTGCAGATGACATGATCCTACATCTAGAAAACTCCATCCTCTCAGTCCAAAAGCTCCTTAAGCTGATAAACAACTTCAGCAAATCTCAGGATACAAAAACAATGTGCAAGAATCACAAGCATTCCTATACACCAACAATACGCAAGCAGAGAGTGGAATCATGAATGAACTCCCATTCACAATTGCTACAAAGAGAATAAAATACCTAGGAATACAGCTAACAAGGGAAGTGAAGGACTTCTTCAAGGAGAACTACAAATTCACTGCTCAAGGAAAACAAAGAGGACACAAAGAAATGGAAAAACACACCATGCTCATGGATAGGAAGAAGAACCAATATTGTGAAAATGGCCATACTGTCCAAAGTAATTTATAGATTCAATGCTATTCCCATTAAACTACCATTGACATTCTTCACAGAATTGGAAAAAAACTACTTTAAAATTAATATGGAACCAAAAATGAGCGCATATAGCCAAGATAATCCTAAGCAAAAAGAACAAGGCTGGAGGCATCATGCTGCCCAATTTCAAACTATACCACCAGGCTACAGTAACCAAAACAGCACAGTACTGGCACAAAAACAGACACATAGACCAATGGAACAGAATAGAGATCCAGAAATAAGACCGCACATCTACAACCATCTGATCTTCAGCAAACCTGACAAAAACAAGCAGTGGGGATAGGATTCCCTATTTAATAAATGGTGCTGGGAAAACTGGCCAGCCACATGCAGAAATTGAAACTGGACTCTTTCCTTATACCTTATACAAAAATTAACTCAAGATGGATTAAAGACTTAAATATAAAACCCAAAATTATAAAAATCCTAGAAGAAAATCTAGGCAATACCATTCAGGACATAGGCACAAACATAGATTTCATGACAAAAATGTAAACAGCAATTGCAACAAAAGCAAAAATTGACAAATGGGATCTAACTAAACTAAAGAGCTTCTGCACAGCAGAAGAAACTATCAGAATGAACAGACAACCTACAGAATGGGAGAAAATTTTTGCACTCTATCTATCTGACAAAGGTCTAATATCCAGAATCTACAAGGAACTAAAACAAATTTACAATAAAAAAACCAACAACCACATTAAAAAGTGGGCAAAGGACATGAACAGACACTTCTCAAAAGAAGACATTTATGCAACCAACAAACTTAAGAAAAAAATCTCAACATTACTAATCATTAGAGAAATGCAAAGCAAAACCACAATGAGATCTCCCATCAGTCAGAATGGCAATTATTTAAAAGTCAAGAAACAACAGATGCTGGTGAGGCTGTGGAGAAATGGGAATGCTTTTACACTGTTGGTGTAAATCTAAATTAGTTCGATTGTGGAAGACAGTGTGGTGATTCCTCAGAGACCTAGGGCCCAAAATACCATTTGACCCAGCAATCCCATTGCTGGGTATATACCCAAAGGAATATAAATCATTCTGCTATTTATAAATGTATACGTGTATACATTTATAAGTGCATGTATAAATGTAAAGATGCATACACTCATATGTTCATTGAAGCACTATTCACAATAGCAAAGACATGGAATCAAGTCAAATACCCTACAGTGATAGCCTGGATAAAGAAAATGTGGTACATATACACCATGCAATACTCTGCAGCCATAAAAAGGAACAAGATCATGTCCTTTTAAGGGACATGATGGAGCTGGAAGCTGTTATCCTCAGCAGGTTAGCACAGGAACAGAAAACCAAGCTCTGCATGTTCTCATTTATAAGTGGGAGCTGAACAATGAGAACAATGGATAGAGGGAGGGGAACAACCCACACTGGATCCTGTCAAGGGGGAAAAGCGGGAGGGAGAACATCAGGATAAATAGCTAATGCATGTGGGGCTTAATACCTAGGTGATGAGTTGATAGGTGCAGCAAGCTACCATGGCACACATTTGCCTATGTAATAAACCTGTACTTCCTGCACATGTGTCCCGGAACTTAAAATAAAATCTAAAAAAGAATAAATATTTTGAAATGTTAAAAACAATTGTAGTTTCAGAGGAGCAAGAGATTAAGAGAAAAAGATATTTGAAGAGGTAATGACAGAATTGTCAATCTTTGCAAAGACACATTTACAATTTCACAAAATTCAGTGAAAACACAGGATGAAATAAAGGAAATCATGCCTAGACACATCATAATCATAGTGCTGAAAACTAAAAATAAGGAAAATTTCTCAAAAACAGTGAGAGAAGAGTGATACATTACATACAAGGGACTATGAGTTGAATGACTGCAAATTTCTGATCAGAAATCCTGGAGGCAAATGGAGCACCTTCTTTAAGTGCTGAAAGAAATGAACTTTTAAGCCAGAATTCTCTATCCAGCAAAATAATCCTTCAGGAATAAACGCAAAAAAGAGAGACATTCTCAGATGAAGGAAATGACTGGAATTCATTTCCAGCAGACCTGCTCTATAAGACATGTTAATGGAATTTCTCCAGGATGAAGCAAAATGATACTACAGAGAAATTAGATCTTTAGGGATGAAGAACAGCAGAAATGGTAAATAGTAGGTAAGTGTAAAAGATAACGTTTTTCCCTCTTAAGTTCTTCAAAATAGGTTTGATGGTTGAAAGTATAAATTATAATATTGTCTGGTGGGAGTTTTAATGTATATAGATGTAATATGTATGACAACTATACCATAAGAGGAAATGGGAGAGGTAAAGTGACCTATATCATTTCAAGGCTTGTACATTTCACTTGATGCAATAAAACTTTGTAGAGAAGTTATGAATGTGTATATACATATATATATATATATTTGAGACAGAGTCTCGCTCTGTCACCCAGGCTGGAGATGAATGTATATTTTAATTCATGGAGTAAGTATTAAAAATATAATAAGAATTATTAAAATAATAATATTTAATACTTAATAATAAATATTATTATTATTAAAAGCCAGCTGATGAAAATAAAATAATATTCAAGTAATCCAAAAGAAAGCAAGAAAATGGGCACAGAAATGAACAAAAAAAAGAGACAAACAGGAAATAAATGATAATTTTGTTGACCTGAATGCAGCTATATCAATAATTCTGTTAACTGCAAACATTCCCGTTAACAGAAAAATATTGAGAAAGCAGATAACGAAGTAAGGCTCTAATATATGCTGCTCTTAAGAGACATACTTTTACCCTTGATCTTAGCTGAAAGGCCGAGCAATGATATGGGACATACTTTTAAATTAAGCATAGAGATACGTTGAAAGTAAATGAATGGAAAAATACACAGCATGCAAGTAATAAGCATAAAAGGCCAAAGTGGCATAGAATAAACTTCAATACACATAATGTAATTGGAAATAATGAGGGACATTTAATAATAATAAATGGGACAGATTATAAGGAAGATATAACAATTATAAATGTCCCTGGTAAATACTCAAGATGCAATTGATTCACTAAAGTAAAACAAAACAGACAATTCCACAATCATAGAAGAAGATTTTTTCACTCTTCAGAAATTGGTAGAACACCTAGGCAAAAAAAAAAATCAGGAAAGCCATAGAAGCTATGAATAACATTATCAACCACCTTGATTCAATTAACATTTGTAGAACACTATATCTGACAACCACAGAATTCAATCTTGTCATGTGTGCACGGTCAATTCACCAAGATTATAATATTACATCATAAGGATTATATACTCTGACCACAACAAATTTAAATTAGAAATCAATAGCAGTCTAGGAAAACCTCAATGTCTGGAAAGTCAACAATACACTTCTAGTTAAATCATGAGTCAAAAATGAAATCACAAGGGAATAAGATAATATTACAAAGTAAAATGTTGATGAAAATATATAAAAAATTTTTGAGTGCAGCTAAAGTTAGCTTAGAGGGAAACTTGTAGATGAAATACAACAGAAAATAAGAAAGATCTAAAATCACCTATCTAATGTTCTACTTTGAGAAGCTGAAATGGAAAGTAAAACTAAAATACATAGGAAGAAGAAACTAATAACCATAAGATCAGAATCAACAAAGTAGGAAACAGACAATGCAGAAAAAAACCCCACTAAGCCAAAAAGCTTGTTCTTTGAAAAGAAACAGTTGAACACACATCACCAGTATCGTCAAGAAAAGAGAGGTGACCAAACATAAACCCTACAGGAATTAAAAAAACAGTAAGAGAATCTATTAACAAATTTATACCAACACATTCAACAACCTACATGAAATGGAATAGTTCCTTAAAAAATACAACTTACCAAAATAGACTCAAGTTTTAATAGAAAATCTAAATAGTTATATCAATAAAGCAGCTGAATTAGTAATTAAAATTATTTACATAAGGAAAAGTCCAAACACAAATGGTTTCCCTGTTTAATTTTCTCAAATATTGAGTAAGAAATAATGCCAATCCTATAAATCTCCTTCAGAAAATAATGGAGGTGGAGGACAGTTCCCCACTTATTTTGTAGGTTTAGTATTACCCTGATATTAAGACAAAGGTATTATGTGAAAAGAAAATTACAGATCACCATCTCCCACTCACATAGATCCAAACAAGATATCAAATCAAATGCTACGGTATATAAAATAGTACAGCATAACCAAAGAAAGTTTATTCCAGAAATCCAAGGTTGATTTAACATTCAACAATTAGTATAATTTTCCACATTAACAGATTGCAGGAGAAAAACCATATGATCATTTCAACAGATGCACAAAAAGCATTTGAGAGCAAACCATGAATTCTCAAATTGATGAAAGGCATTTTTGAAAAACCTAGAGCCAACCTTGTACTTCATGTACTTCAATGTACTGAAGGGCCTAGTTCTTGTAATATGACAATATAAAGAAATAAAGGGCAGAAAAATGAAAATGAGAGAAGTAAAACTGTTCTTGTTTGTAGGCTATGTGATTGTTTATGTAGAAAATCTCAGGTAGTCTACAAAAAAATCCAGTACTACCAGAACTAATATATAAATTTAGCAAAGTCAGAAGATACAAGATCAGTATCCAAAAATCAATATATTCTCATATACTAGTGCATAATTGGAAAATATTTAAGGAACAATTGCATTTATAATGATACCAAAACCCTAAGAAACCTGGGAATAAATCTTAAAAAAAAGTATGCTCAAGATTCCTATACCAAAAATTACTGAGATATTTTGAAAAGAAATTTTTTGTAAAAGATCTAAAGATCTAATGAAGAGATGTAGTCTGTCCATAGATCAGAAGACTCAATGTTGTTTAGTGTGCAGTTCTTCCCACATTGACTTACAGATTTAAGTGCAATTCTAATAAAAATTGAACTAGGTTTTTCTGCAGAGAGTGACAAGCTAATTATACAATTTATGTAGACATTCAAAGGACTAAATTCAAATAACTAAAGCATTTTTTTTTTTCCAAAAGGACAACTTTTGGAGCACTTACCTGATTTCCTGACTTACTACAAAGCTATAGTAATCAAGACTGTGGTACTGGCAAAAGATAGATATAGATTAATGGAACAGAAGGGAGAGTCCAGAAATAGACTCTGTCTATGTGTTATGTGTTATTTAAATATACAACTGATTTTAAACCATAGTGGGAAAGCAATTCATTTAGGAAAGAAAACATTTTTTCAACAAATGGTGCTGAATCAACTGGATATTTGTATAAAAGCAAAAAGAAAGCTAGAGTTGATTTGTAGTTTTACTCCATTATCTGTTTATTGTAGTATCTTTATAGTGATGATCTCTTTTTCATTGTTGTTTTTGGTGACTCTCTCTCTTTCCCACTTTCTACTTAAAATTATCATTTTCTCTTCACTTCTTTGGGTTCAATTTGTTGTTCTTTTCTTGACTTACAAAGATGGTTACTTAGCTTTTGATTTTCATGCTTCATATTTCCCATTGTGTATATTTAAGACTATAAATTTCCCTTTAGCTGCATCCCTCAAGTTTTCATGTGCATTTTGATTGTATTTACGTTTTATTTATTCAAAATTATTTTAAATTTCTATTATGATTTATTACCTTAGTTTTCTTGATTAGCCAATTTTTGACTATTTGATTTGATTGAGAATTATTTAAAATTTGATTTCCCCTTTCCTGGCAGTTATATACTCACTCTTTTAGTATTTTTAGTGGTTTAATGTCATCTGGAGATGATGGCCTTCATTCTTAACTCATTGAGGGCCCATGTTAATTGGTACTTTTAAACTCTTCAACCCCTAATTTCTTTAAGCAAAATTCCTCTTTTATATTCAGTACCTATGAATTCTCATCCGTGTGGTTTTGGGGTCTGGCTAAATCTGTTTTGGTTGTTTCTGCTCTCATTCATGCTGCTTGTCTTCTTGTGTCCCTGGAGATCCAAGACTATAATCTTATCACTTCATCTTATTCTGTGGGATTCCTGAGGGCCTGCAGGCGGGATG
This sequence comes from Hylobates moloch, assembly GCF_009828535.3. Lineage (NCBI taxonomy): Eukaryota > Metazoa > Chordata > Mammalia > Primates > Hylobatidae > Hylobates > Hylobates moloch. Next base: position 88,703,336 of record NW_026652289.1, on the reverse strand, counting down.
CTTTCCTCCAGAAACTGCTGTGTCTGCTTCTGCTGGATGCCAGGGAATAATTTTAGTGCATTTCAAGGATCTTAGCTCAATGTGAGAAACCTTAGTGGAGCCTACGACCTCACAGGTGTTCACACCTCCTCTGACTTCAGTGCTTCATCAACCTCGAGCTTCCAGGCAGTTCCATCCTGTGCCACTCAAGTCTTGCCGCTCCTAGACAGCTGCAGGAAATGTTTTCATGGGGAGAGAGATTCCTTGGAAAACCATACATTGTCTTGCTAATCTAGAATGTGTTAAAAAGTATGTTTTATCTAGGGTCCATTTGTTTGGCTGAAGAAGGGACTCTTAGACCTCCTAGTTTATCATTTTGAAATAAGTGGTAACAATGATTTATTGTATTGGCTTATTTCAGTGGGACAAGGATGTCAGGTCATTGCTGAATCAGCATTTCTGTGACAGACTAATGATGTTTCACATCCTGATTTATACCACACAATCATCTTTTCACTGTATAAGCTGATGAAGGAGACAAGTAATATGTATAATCTTCAACTGTACATAAACCTTGAATACTGTAAAATACACATTGTATACCTGCAGTGTTAGGCTTGATAGATAGAAATGTGCTAGATAATTACTTTGTAAAAGTGTATTTGTATTTTCTTCATATTTTGATTTTTTTTAAATTAAGAGATCATGTATTTTGAGCTGAGTTATTAGGTGCAATATTCAAGTTTTTTTGAAGATTTTACTTTATTTTGTCTTCTTAACACTACATAACTCAGAGCATGATATTTAGGATAATTATATGACACTAAATGTGTAAATATAAATGTCTATAGGTACACATCAAGAGGTGCACTCCATACTTTGTGTGCATGTGGGGGGTATATACACATAGGACCATCTCTATTTCGTATTTGGCAGAACATTTTAATCTGGTTTAGGCCTCTGATTTTTCTTTCAACTGATGATATCAAACAAAATAAAAGGTATAGCTACATTCAGTATTTTTTCAATTTTAAAGTGTCATTTAATAAAATTTGGATTATGATATTCGTTCTTTAACAGTGGGTGATTTTATCCCCCCAGGGAACATTGGTTCTTAACAGGGGGTGATTTTACTCCCCCAGAGGACAGTGGCTGTGTCTGGAGACATCTTTGGCTGTCACACTGGTGGTGGTGAGGTGCCACTGGCATCTAGTGGGGCCAGGCCAGGGCTGCTAACGCAACATCTCATAATGCACGGGCCAGCCCCACAGCCAAGAACGATCTGGCTCTAAGTTAGCAGGGCGAGGGTGAGAAACCCTGCTCTAAAGAGATTCGCCTTATGACTTAGTTGATATAAAAGCAAACTTTATGGAGAATCGTGATTGAAGACCCAACATTTGGGCTCCATAGCTTTTAAATGAAGGTCAGCTAACAACTGTACATGCAGATTGAGATTCTGAAGCTTAATTTAAACATGGACAAGCTGGCCGGCACGGTGGCTCATGCCTGTAATCCCAGCACTTTGGGAGGCCGAGGCAGGCAGATCACCTGAGGTCAGGAGTTCGAGACCAGCCTGGCCAACATGGCAAAGCCTTGTCTCTACTAAAAATACAAAAATTAGCTAGGCATGGTGGTGGGCACCTATAACCCCAGCTACTCGGGAGGCCGAGGCAGGAGAATCACTTGAACCCGGGAGGCTGAGGTTGCAGTGAACCTAGATCGTGCCACTGCACTCCAGCCTGAGCAATAGAGCAAGACTCTGTCTCAAAAAAATAAATAAATAAATAAATAAAATTAAAAAATTAAAAAATTAAAAAGGCGCAGACAAGCTGCTGTTTCCAATATCTGCAGTCTTTCAGCATGATGGAATCACAGTGAAAAGGCCACACCCACAGAGGTGCTGGGCAGCTGAGCCACCGGCACCTGTTGCTTTCCGGTGACCTCCCACGGTGGCTCAGTCGTGGGCCTCTGGGCATCCCTGTGCGGCACCTTGGCCGCCTGGGCAGAAGGCTCCCGTGCCTCATCTTCTCTCTTCTACTCTTTCCTGCCTTTCCCTGAGTACAGTTTTCTGAATCTGCCTAGTACTGTGAAAATGGTTACATGTGCCAGTTAAATAGACTTTTCCTTCCTTTCTTTGAAGATTATAAAAACTGCATTAAAAATGTCTTTTAAAACTCTGTAATGTTTAACTTTAAAAAGAAATTGGAAATGCGACTTACTTGAAAGATCTATATGGAGTGGTATTTCATTATGTACGATTGAACAGTATCTTTATACACAGGTCTTAAAGAGAGTCTTCCATTCGGATTTGAATTTAACATGGACATTAACTCAAATCAACGAGGGATTTCTGCCACTGGACTTTTTCTCCATCTTCATTATGCATATATGATAGTAAATTATTTATAGACTGTGTATTTGAGTCTGATCTTTTATAAGAAGCAGGAGTCTGGGCCTACCTTATGTTCATGTCTTTTCATTTTCAAGACTTTTTTTTTAAATCTTGCATATATTTTTGGTTCTAAACTGATTCTCACCACACATCCTTTCTTCTAGGCATTGGCACATCTCCACTTAATAGAATATGTTGGAGAACAAACTGCTTTGCTAATAAAGGTAAAATAAATGCTATAATAGAAGGCACTCCAGCCACTGTTCTTTGATTTTGTGGAAAAAAAAAAAGAATTCTGGTAAGAACAGGCCACATTAATTATGTAAAAAGGCACAGCAGGGAACCTGTTCTATCTTGTGCAGCCCAGAGATGAAGGGAGACTTTTTCCGAAGAATATGTAATTACAGATGCCTGCTATTTTGCTTTTAGCCTTTATTTAAAGCCTGTCTGAGAAGGAGTGGGATTGACACCAGCCTCAGTAAATGAGTGCTGCAGGCACCCCAGCCCCAGGGGTCTGCTGGGCCATCGGGTCAATGTGACCAGTGTGCGCAGCCACCACATGTGGATGAGGGGCAGGGTCAGTCTGCCTCCCTGTCCAGGAGGCTGGTGGGCCTTGGCATGGCTGGGCGTTGCTGGTAGAAACCCAGCGGAGGCTCCTGGTATGGGTGTGGCCCTGGCTTGCACACCTGTGTCTGCCTTGGTCTTGTGATGGGTAAGAGGAAGGACTAACACCCTCGGGCCCCTCTGAGTCTCGCAGCTGGTGGGATCTGACCCTATGTGCATGCGATGGAACACTGCAGCTGCTATTGTCCTCCTTCCAGATGGTCCCAGAGGAGCAGCGCCTCACAGCCGCCATTGTCCTGGTGGTGTGGGTCTCAGCCCTGGCGTCATCCCTGATTGACAACATCCCGTTCACCGCTACCATGGTGAGTTGCATGTGTCCATGTTGAGGGCTCAGCTTTAGCCTGGACATAGCCTGGGGCTCACCCTCCCTTCCTAAGGCAGCAGAGGATGAAGCCTGCCCCTCTGCTGCACTCACAGGTGTAGAGGACAAAAGTGAGCAGAGCCCAGGGCAGCTGGGTGGGGAGCGCCGAGAGCCCAGACTGCAGGCTGGGAGCCGAGGCTCGGCAGCTGCTGTGGACAGCACGTCCTGGGGTGACTGGTGAGCTCAAGGTCAGCCCCACTGAGAGCTGCCACCCCTCCCAGAAAAGGCTGTGCTTGCTTGCTTGCTTGCTTGCTTTCTCTCTGTCTTTCTCTCTTCTTTCTCTTTCTTTCTTTCTCTTTCTTTCTTTCTTTTTTCTTTCTGTCTTTCCTTCCTTCCCTCCCTCCCTCCCTTCCTTCTTTCCTTCCTTCCTTTCGAAAATTGTGAGACATCAAAAGATAGAGACTTCCATCTTCATTTGCGGCGGATGCAGAAGCTATTCTAACCAGCCTGTGTGTCTCCTAGTGCTTGGCCTGGGCAAGATCTTTCATTCTCTATGTGGTCTTGAGCCCCAGCCAGGACTGGAAGTACACATTTTAGACCTTTAGTTGGGCAGATGAGCCTGTTCCTGGTGTGACTTCTGCTGTCACTGATTGCTTGGCTCGGGGCAGGAACTGGGAACCCACGTGCGGCAAAGTAAAGATAGGCCCAGGGGCTTGCACACAAGTCGCTGGGGTCCTCTCACAAACATCTGAGGTCCCAGGTGTGCAGGGCACAGGCCAGAAGCCTGGTGAGCACTCCCCATGGCAGGACACAGGACAGGGGAGAGCCCTCTGTTCTGACTCTGAGGGCCTCCCCCTTCCCCGCAGGGAACATCCCATGCAAGGGGGTCCCAAGACATCCCACCGCCCTGTATCGTATTCTGAACAATGGCACCCCCGGGCTGGAGCAGCAGGCCTGGCTGTGTGGGGAGAAGGGCAGGCCAGGCTCATGCAGCACTGACCTTAGGCGGCTCTGGGAACCTGCATCCCTCGCTTGCAGCCTGGAATTTAGTTTCTGCCTAGGTTGGCCCTCTAGTTGCTTGGCTGTTGTTCTCCTTCCAAGGCCTGGGTGTGGTAATCCTGAACTAACTCGGTGGCTGTTGTTATTTTTTTGGTGAAGTTCCAAATTGGAGAACTCTTGCGGCTGTTGTCAAATGTCCCGGCTATGGCCCAGCTGGCATCACCTCTCCCCGTGCCCCAGGCAGGCTGACGCCTTCTGGCAGGGCTGCCCTTACCCAGTCCTCAGCTTCATCTTGTGCATTCATCCTGTTCTCCAGGGAAACACAGTCTACAGGAGACCCCGCACTGTCCCAGCCAATGAGGCCACAGTTTCGGACCGAGCGCAGGACCCTGACACAGCCTCCATCCATGCTTCCTTCTGGCTCTGCGCTCACAGCTGAACCCCACCTCTGGGGGGCTTTGAGGTTTGCACCCAGATCCTTTCTGGGACTGAATTAGAAGAGCCCTAGCATTGATGATTTAAGTTGCTCCTTTTTCTGAGAATAGGACACTTTCACAGTTTTGTTCCATAAATTTTTATGACTACCTAAAATTTAACTTTAAAAAATGGAATCAGAGACAATAGTACAACAAATATCCATATGTTCACCACTCAAAGTGAGAAAGTGTCAACATTTTATCCTCTTTGCCTCAGAATTTGTTGTGTGTTTTATTAAGAAATACAACGTTACAGATAAACAGGCAGCTCTCTGTTCTTCCCCTGGAGTCTCAGGACCATCTCTGCCCTCATGAATGTGGGTCCCATCCATCTCTGCAGCGGCCGCTGTGGGGGTCCTGAGGGTGGGATGCTGGCTCCTGTGTGTCCATAGGGGCGGAAGCCACATACAGCATGACCACAGCAGCCACAGGGTGCAGAGGCAGACACACAGCTCTTCAAAGCCCATGCATCTCCCCTGAGTGACTGTGCCACGCTAGCATGAGGTGTCTGCAGTGGCCACATCACGTGAGGGACATGGGGAGCCACTGGGGTTTGCTGCCTCAGGCTGGAAGTGGCATGCAGCGACGGTCACAATCCTTGGGTGGGAAGGGGACACGTGGCCCTTCCCTGGGGCAGGGATTTGCGAAGTGGGTGGGCGTCGAGGTCTCTCCGCTTTCCCTCACTCCCTTCTCCCCTCTTTTCCTTTGAGTGTCTTTTCACCACATTTTTTTAAAAGTTGTATTGAAGTCATTGACAAAAATCTGCACTTGTCGAATGTATAAGTTTTCATGAATTTGGACATATGTGTATACCTGTGATACTATCACCACAATTGAGGTACTGAACGCATGCATCATCTCCATACATGTGCTTATGTGTATGCATGTGTGCTTCATGGTAAGAACACTTAACACCCATCTGACTTCTTAATACACTTTGAAGTGCATGATACCATATTAACGCTAGGCACTGTGTCATACCACGGCCTCTGGAATGTACCTGTCTGGGATAACTGAAACTCTACCCACTGAGCAGCCTCTGCCCATCCCCCTCCCTCCACCTCCGACAGCCACCATTCTACTCTCTGCTTCCGTGAGCGTGACAATTTTAGATTCCACACATGATGGAATCAGGCGGTATTGCTCCTTCTGTGACTCGCTTATCTCATGTAGCATAATGCTCTCTGTGTTCATCCATGAACGCAGGATTTTCTGCCCTTTTAAGCCCGAATCACTTTTCATTGCATATATATTCATATACCACATTTTCTTTATCCACATGTCCATCAGTGGACATGCAAGTTTTTCCCATGTCTTGGCTATTCTGAATAATGCTACAGTGAAAATGGGAGTACAGCTATTTCTTCTTCGAGAGCCTGATTTCTGTTGCAGGTGGTTAGAGGATATGGTCTATAGGATTTCATGCTTAGAAACCCCCAGAACATCATCTGACTTACCATGTGGCTGTTTTTCTCCAGCTGCATGCCTAAAAAGCTGCGTGTCAGCTTCTGCACACTGCAGCTGCTTCGGTCACTCCGTGTTTGGCTTCTGCCCCTGCTGACACACAGGAGCCAGGATCCTGCCCCAGCTCCTCCCACAGTGGGCTGCTGCATGGGTGGTTATGACTCGAATTCATGAAGGCAGCTCCCTGATGAGAGGGAAAGATGAAAACAATCCTGGGGCCTGAGGGAGGAAAGGAGCTTCACATTTATTTATAATATTTTGTTCCTTAAAAAATAAGCAAAAAGGAAATCCTGCAGCAAAGGAGATGAAATGTTCAAATTTTCTCAGTGTATGTGAGCAGTTAACATACATATATATCGCTCATATAATGTGAGCATTAACATACATAAGCATGTCATTGTGTTGTTATCCTCTCTAGATTCACTTATCTCTTTTAAATCAATCTGTTTTGATACAGCAGAGAACTTTGTTAATTGGTTTGTTTCTGCTTGCACTTCAGCACGTTTTTGCATTGTTTACTTTGTGATCATATTAGGTGTTAAAGGTTCATTATCTAGTAACTTCACAGCAGCTGGTTTCTTTTACCTTGTGTGAGGTCTCCATCTCTGCTTTGAGCCTCTGCCAGGTTTATCTTTTTCTAGTCCTTTATTTATTTATTTTAAATTCTTTTTCCAATTGCATTTTTAAGCAGCATGCAAGTAGATTTTTAAAATTCAAAGCAGATAATCTTTATCTTTTAAGAGAATAGTTTAACATGTTTACATTTATTGTAATGACTTATCGACTTGAACTAATTACCATCATTTCATTTTTTAATGCTTTTTCCTTGCTAATTCTTTTTTTTCACTATCATTTCCTGACTTCTTTAGATTGATACATCATACCTCCCCACCCATCAACTGGTTTTGAAGGTACTGATTTTATTTCTAGACCTTTAGTGGAAATCATTCTGTTTGTAATGCACATAGTGGTATCAGCATTTCAAACAACAGTTGCAGTGAACAGAACCTATTTTAGTTAGTTTAAGATGAGAAGGAGTTTATCTAGGGATAGTACATAGTTCTTGGAATTTCTGAGAATTTTTCAACTGCACAGTGGGAATGGAGAGTGGCTGCCCACAAGCCCCCAGCTTTTGCAGCTTGGCATGAGTGCTCAGGATCACTGCTCTGACTTCTGTCACCCTGCTCTTGAGTATGCCTTGTTACACCTCTCCTCCAAATTCTCCAGACTGGCCTCTGGAGCAGGTGTGTCTGATTGGAGGAACCCATGCCTGTTCTAGCTGCAATGCAAGTGGCAAAACTGTGTTTCCGGCTTCTGCCTTGGAGGCCTAGAACTCACATAACAGAGCTCCGAGGAGGCTTCAAAGCCTTTCTTCATCCCTACCTCAGTGCCTTCTCCTCGATGCTTCTGTGCTTCCTGGTGCAGAGCCTTGCTTGCCCTTTGGGTCCCACAGTACTGTGCACCTACATCCACCAAGTCGCTTGACAAGCGGATTGTCAAGAGTGTCTGCAGCTGTCTGCAAATTCCAACTGTTTGTGTTTGTAGCGTCATTCACTAGCATTATACCTGGCACCAAGAAGATATTTAGCAAATGTTTGCAGATGAATAGGAAAGTGAACTAACTGCAGTAGATTAATTGTCCTGGAATATAACTGTGTCCGCCTCCTCCCTGGTCTGCCATCCTCTGCTACTCTGTTACTGAGGGAGCCGGACACCCCATGCTTGCTGCATGTCTCAGAGTCGCAGACCCTACCTGTGCACCTCCCTCCTGCCAGACCACCTGCCACTCGAGACACACCCTCATCTTCAGTGATGTGGTGCCACCTCTTCAGCACGATGCTGGGGCTCTTGTACCTTTGACAGTGCTGTTCTTTGCCACTGGTAACAGCTGTCCCTCTCAACTCCCTCCTTCCCTGTCCTGGGAGCCAGCCTCACCAACCCACAGCCCTCTACATTGCCTGGGTGGGAGCTGGTCCTTTCTCTGGATCTGCCTTCCCTGTGACAGCCTCTGGGTATGATGGCCTGCCCTCTGGGTGGAGGTAGGGTGTCCTGCTCAGGCCCCCAGTCGTGTAACGCAACTCATTTGTAGTAAATCCTCATGTCTACAGTTTTCTCCCACTTGTTCTGGCTTCTGACAGATGCAGTGATAGGAATGGCTCTTTGGGAAGTGATCTGGGTTTCCTGCCTACAGATGGGCCCCTTTGACTGGGAGGACCTTTACACTGCACAGCTGTGGAGTCCTCTGAACCTAGGGAGTGACCAGGAGAGTATGTGGGTGGCAACGGGGGTCTAGTTCAGGCCTGAGATCTTTGCAGTCATGCGTCCTTCTGCACCTGCTGCTGATGTAGAGAGAAGGCAGTGCTGCCTCTTCGCCATCCTGTAACGTTTGTGCCCTGGCCTGGCTTATGTAGATCTATAGAGTTCAGGCATCTGAGCTTCTGCTGTAGTTGGCCAGTCTTCTTGGACCATCCCCAGGGTTGGCTCTAACCAAACACCCTTAGAGTAACTGGTCCTCTCTGCACCCACTCGGGAGGCCCGCTCAGTGTTCAGGTGAGAAATGGACAAGGAGACCAAAGAACATTCGTGGAAATGCATCAGGAGAGACAGGTGTACCTGCAGACACAGCATGAACACAGAGTGCAGTGCCTGGGCTCTCGCTGCCCAGCCAGCAGAGCTGCCTGCCTTCCCTGCCTCCTCGCCAGCCTCTGTCAGATGCAAAAACACACCTCTGGCTAGCATCATTGGCCAGGTCAACAGGACACTCTTCACTGGGGATTTTAACATGAATAGAACCTTAAAAAGGGTCAGAGAGTGGGCAGGTGCAGTTGCCACCTCCAGTGACATAAATGCAGGCCACTGCGTAGGTGGGGAGAGCTGGCGGGAGCCTGGGCTGTGTGGGGCGTTTCAGCAGCCTTCGCCTGGTATTCCAGGGAATTGAGTCTCGAGACAAAACAGAACCCATCTCTTCTCCGATGGCATCATCTCTCCAAGCGTATCTTCAGCTTCAGGTTGTTTCTGCTATATTTGCATTGTCAGCTAGGAGCTGAGAGCAACAGGTGAACTCTGTTCACATTTTTTCAGGTTATTTCTCTTCCTATTTCTTTTCTTGGCATGGAGATGTTTAACCAATATTTCCATACAGGGAAATCCCTTTCACACCTGCTGCCCCTTCTTCCTTCCTCTTGCCCTCTTGGTGGGCAGGCGGCCTCTGTGGGCAGTGTTCTTAGGACTCCATTGCATGGTCCTAAAGACCGAGTTGGAACCGCTGAGAAACAGCATAATGACTGAGAATTCCCTGACAGTCTTTCTCCATTTAAACCTTAACTTTTCAACCTCATTTGCTTGAACAGGAAGAATTCTCAGGCAAATTCTCAGGCAACTTTCAAGTTAAAAGGTTATTACTCTTGTCCTGAATGTTGAATTCAAAGGCTAGTAATTTATGCACATAAATCTGTGGATTTCCTTTAACTGACTTGTTGGCACTCATCGTTATCTATGCTGTCACCCAGCCTCTGGGTGGAAGGCAGTTTCTCAGGCATCTCCTTTCCCTTGCTTTCTTTGCAGTCTCGCCCCATCCCACAGCCCTGCGGGAGGTATCAGGGCAGACATCCTGGGCTGTCACACCTGGCACAGGAGAGCACTCTTTCAAAGGGTGTGAAAGTCAAAAGCATTTTGTTTAAGCTTTAGCTTTACAATTTTTTTAAAACTTAATCTCATTTTTGTTTTAACTCCTCCTGTCCTGACATATCCAGAAACATAATTATGTGGAGGATCAAACCCAGCCTGGCGGATTGCAATTAGGTTTGATAACATGAGCAGTTGGCACTATTAGCAGCTCAGGTTCTGCAGAAGGTGGATCTGGGCTTGAATCCCAACTCTGCCATTGTGCAAGCTAAGGAGGTGCTAGAGTTAGAGAAACAGAAATGGGAGGAGCACAGAAATGCCGTTTTCCCCCATTTGCTTGGTACTGGGCCTGATACTGATGGGCTGTGTGGGTTACAAGTCTGCCCCAGACAGGTGCACAGTGGATGCCCTCTGGGTGGTTGGGGAGCAGCCTCAGAGGGGCACTGCCGGCCCAGAAGTGAGGGTCTCCCACCTTCCATGGTCCACAGACCAGCCACTACACAGCCGGACCCCAGCTCCATGGCACCCTGTGAAATCCAAGTGGCACATTTAGGGGACCAGTAGTGTGAGAGAAGATTATCCACTGTGTCCCACCGACACAATACAACAAATGATAAATTATGAGGACACTCAGAGATTTAAGCACAGCACAAAAAATAGTTTCTGGAACTAAAACCTGTAATGTTTTCAACAAAAAATATTGAATAATGAATTGAAGAAAAGCAAAGTGTTAGGCCTGAGTTGCTGTGCATGCAGTCAAGTGAGAGACATATGTGCAGGTACAGAACAAAAGCATAGAGAAGCAGAGTCGTGAAAAAGGGTGAGAGATTTGGAGGTGAGACCCAGGGGACCCAGCGTGGCCATGATAGCAGTTCCAGAATGGGGAGAAGAAATGCATTGTATTGAAAAAGCACAGTCCTTCGCCCTCAGATGGGGCTTGGGCACTGGCAGCATCACAGCACTGGGAACTTCTAACAGGTCAGGGTCTCAGATGCTCAGACCCTTGAGTCAGAGCCTGCATTTGGACAAGGTGCCAGGTAACCCACTCCACACATTGGCATTGTAGAAGTGCTGGTCTAGGACCGGCCCGTCGGGAGGACTTGTGCCCCTACCAGCTATAAATAGCTCTCCCCTGCCTCACCGCAATCCATATCTCAGCTCTCAGAATCCCAGTGAGGGTGCAGCCTTCCCCATGCTTACCTGAGGCACTTGTACACCTTCACCAGGGGATCTGCCCGGAACTGCTGCTGGGTGGCTGCTGTGTCCCATACAGCCAGGAGCCAACTGCAGCATCCCTCACCCATGCCCCAGGCAGCTCTGCCCTCCTCCCACTGCTGCTGTGTGCTTGCCATGTGCCTAGGCTACCTCTGCCCCTGCCCAGGTAGTTGCAGCCTCAGGGGACCTCTCTTTCCTGACCTGTCAGGTCAGCCCTGCCAGCCTCCCGCTGATGGTTAGTGCCTTCTGGGCCAGCTTCCCAGGCCTCTGAGTCAGACCCATTGCCTGGGCCAGAGGTCAAGCAGTGAGGACCATGTGCCTTCTGGCTGTCACACAGCAGAAAAGAGCTTCAGATGTATTTTTAGATGAATTATGATGTTGCGGTATTTAAATTTAAAAGTATACGTTTAAAAGAATGATGGAATGCCTTTGTTTAAGAATGTGGATATAGACTATGTCCTTGGACACTATTGTAAATTGGAATGGCAAATTTGACATACGAACTTAAAATGTCTGAGGAGGCTGGGTACGGAGGCTCATGCCTGGAATCCTAGCACTTTGGGAAGCTGAGGCGAGTGGATCACCTGAGATCAAGAGTTCGGTACCAGCCTGGCCAACATGGTAAAACCCTGTCTCTACTAAAAATACAAAAATTAGCTGGGCACAGTGGCACACGCCTGTAATCCCAGCTGCTCGGGAGACTGAGGCAGGGGAATGGCTTGAACCCGGGGGGCAGAGGTTGCAGTGAGCTGAGATCGCACCACTTCACTCCAGCCTGGGTGAAAGAGTGAAACTCCAGGCCGGGGTGGTGGTCCGTTGTAATCTCAGATTTGGAGGTCGAGGGGGGGATCAGAGGTCAGGATATCAAACCAGGTGAAACCCCCTCTTATAAAATACAAAAATTAGCGGGGTGGTGGAAGGCCTGTATCCAACAACGAGGGGTGAGGCAGAGAATGGATGACCTGGAGGGGTGCAATGACCGAGATTCCCACTGCACCAGCCTGGTGACAGAGAGATCCACTCAAGTCTGAGGAGGTCTACTTTTTTTTCAAAGTTCTTTGGCACTGGGCAGGCAGCGTGTCCCCCTGTATGGGTGCTGTGCACTGTGCATGCCTCTTGTGCCCTGTCAGGCCTCCAGCACTGCCCCTCCTTCAAGGCTGATGACCATGCTTTCTGTCCGTGAGGACTCAAGGCTGATGACCACGCTCTCTGTGAAGACTCGAGGCTGATGACCACGCTTTCTGTCTGTGAGGACTTGAGGCTGACGACCACAGTTTCTGTGAGGACTCGAGGCTGACGACCACACTTTCTGTCTGTGAAGACTCGAGGCTGACAACCATGCTTTCTGTGAGGACTCGAGGCTGACGACCACACTTTCTGTCCTTGAGGACTCGAGGCTGATGACCACGCTTTCTGTGAGGACTCGAGGCTGACGACCACACTTTCTGTCCATGAGGACTCGAGGCTGACAACCACAGTTTCTGTGAGGACTCGAGGCTGATGACCACGCTTTCTGTCCATGAAGACTTGAGGCTGATGACCATGCTTTCTGTGAGGACTTGAGGCTGATGACCACGCTTTCTGTCCATGAGGACTCGAGGCTGATGACCACGCTTTCTGTCCATGAGGACTTGAGGCTAATCATCACACTTTCTGTCCATGAGGACTCAAGCCTGATGACCACGCTTTCTGTCTGTGAGGACTCAAGCCTGATGACCACGCTTTCTGTCCATGAGGACTTGAAGCTGATGACCACGCTTCTGTCTGTGAGGACGTAAAAGCAACCATGTGGGCACTTCCCACGTGATGCCATGGCCACCCAGTGCATCCTGCCCGCATTCCAGGTGTGTGGGGGCATGTCTGGCTCCCAACGAAGGCCTGTGCCTTCACCCAGGACCACACGCCACTGTCCTCCCTGCATCATTTATTCTTCACTCTGCTGATCATTCGCAGGAGGATCCAGACTTGCTGCCGTGTCTCCAGGCCTTCCCACCACTCCCCTACTTCCTCAGTTTCCTGTAGCCAAACACTTTGAAAGGGAGTCTGTCTTGCCACCCTCTCTTCGTTGGAAACTTTCTTCACTTTTTCTTGGCTTTACTGCAATTGAGTTTTTCTTCCATAATCCATGGAAATAGTTCTCTCCAAGGTCACTAAGGACTAGTGCCCGCCCTCGAGACAGACCCCCTTGGAACCTGCCCAGTCAGCAACATGACATGGAGGCCACCCCTCAGAATCTTTCCCCGCCTGACACCTCAGGTACTCCTCCTCCCAACAGGGGGCTCCTCCTCCTCACCTCCTTCCATGACCCTCTCCATCTTCCAAGCCCAGAACCCTGGAATCAGCTCTGACCTGCACTCTCTAGACTCACAGCTGCAGGGGTCTCATCCGAGCACTTAACTCCAAGTGCCATCCACAGCAACCTCTCCTGGGATGCTCCCCAGAGCCTAGCCCAGGGTGTCTAGCTGCCTCTCCATTTCTCTCCTGGGGCATTGCAGTTGTCACAGACTTAACGTGTCCCAAACTGAAATCCTTATTCCATCTTTCCCCACTCTTCCTTGCCCTCATAAATCGTGACTCCATTCTCTCAGTTGCTCAAGCCCCTGAGGCTGAGAGCCAGCTAACACCTCACCTTCTCTGACACCCCATGGCCAGCTGCCCCTCAAAGGTTTGGAATCTGATCCATTCTTGCCATCTACACTCCTGTCCCCTGAGGCCCCATCAAGGACCACATGCCCTCCTGCTGTCACACAGTGGAAAAGGAGCTTCAGACGTATTGTTTCCGAATACATTCCAAATTGTTCCTTTTGTTTCCACTCTTGCCCTACTCCTGAGAGCCTATGGTCCACAGAGGCACCCTGCTTTGGTATAGCCCAAAGTCTTGGCAGTGGCCTGCACCTCTCATAGGCCTGGCTGCTGCTTCCTCCCTGAGCTCACTTCTTACTGCTCTTCTCTCTGCTGACTTCGCTGCAGCCATAGCGGCCTCCTTGGATTTCAACCTAGCAATCCCACTGCTGAGTATGTACCCAAAGGAGATGGAATCCTTCTACCAAAAAGACACATGCCCTTGCATGTCCATCACTATGCTACTCACAATAGCAAAAACATGGAATCAACCTAGATGCCCATCAATGGTGGATTGAATAAAGAAAATGTGGTACATAAACACTGTGGAATACCACACGGTCATAAAAAACAATATCATGTTCCTTGCAGCAACATGGGTGGACCTGGCGGTCATTATCCTAATCGAATTCACCAGAAACAGAAAACCAAATACTGCATGTTCTCACTTGTAAGTGGCAGCTAAATATTGGGTACATATGACACAAAGAAGGGAATAATAAACAGTGGCATTTTCAGAAGGGAGGAGTGAGGGATGACGACAAGGGTTGAAAAACTACCTAGCAGGTACTATGCTCACTTCTTGGGTGACAGGAACATTTGAAGTCCAAATCCCAGCATCACACAAGATATCCATGTAACAAACCTGCACGTGTGCTCCCCTGACTCTAAAATAAATTGATTATAAAGGCTTTTGCACTTTGTATGCTTTCTGTCTGAGATTCTCTTCACACAGATCATTAGAGCTTGGTCTTGCTCCTTCACCTTTTATTGAGTTTTGCAAAATTGCTCTTTCCCAGTGCTAAATTGACAACCTCATCCTCCCTGTCTCCCTTTTTGCTTTATTTTTTTCTCCATAACACTTAATACCACCAAGCATACTGTGTACTTTACTTCTTCATTATTATTTTGAGCTGCTTAGTTATTCAATGTTTGCTTTTAAATAAAATTATACATTCATAGAGTTTAAAGTGCTAAATCAGCCTGGAATTCTTGTTTAAAAAATAGCACCTTTATAACTTTCATCACGTTTCTTTTTCTCACAGAAAACCTTTTTTATCCTTTGCCACTTTTTATTTTATTTTATTTTATTTTATATTTTGTTTCCTGAGTGCCGCTATCTGCCATCTTTTTTCCCAAGCCCTGGGGTCTTTCCATCGATCTCATGTTTGTGGAGGCAATGGCTTCCTTCTGTTCCTTTCTTCTTGTAAGAATGTTGGTATAGACTACACCCAAATTTCATCAGGAACATTGATCTGTAGTTTTTTTTCTTGTAGTGGCTTTGTCTGACTTAGTATCAGAGTAATGCTGGCCTCATGGAATGAGTTACGAAGTATTCCCTCTTCTTCATTTTTTGAAACAGTTTTTGGAACATCGGTATTAATTTTTCTTTAAATGTTTGGTAGAATGCACCAGTGAAGCCATCTGGTCCTAGACTTTTCTTTGTTGGGAATTTTTTGGTTACTGATTCAGTGTCCTTATTAGTTACAGATCTAATCAAATATTCTATTTTTTCATGAGTCAGTTTTGGTAGATTGTGTATTTCTAGAAATTTATTTATTTCACATAGTTAACACAATTTGTTGGCATGTAGTTCATAGCATTCTCTTTTACTCCTTTTTATTTCTATAAGATTGGTAATAATGTTTCCACTTTCATTTTTGATTTTAGTCATTTGTATTTTATCTCTTTTTCTTAGTCAATCCAGATAAAATTTTCACAATATCGTCGATCCTTTCAAGGAATCAGCTTTTGGTTTTATTGACTTTCTCTATTTTTTCTATCCTTTATCTTATTTATCTCTTCTCTAATCTATCTTATTTCCCTCGTTCTGCTAGCTTTAGGTTTAGTTTGCTTGCCTTTTTATAGTTTCTTATGGTGTGAAGTTAGGTTATTTATTTTAGATAGTTCTTCTCTTATAATATATGCATTTACAGCTATAAATTTTCCTATTAGCACTGCTTTCATTGAATTTCACAAGTTTTAGTATGTTGTGTTTTCATTTCTCTTTGTCTTAGGTGTTTTCTAATTTTCCTTGTAATTTCTTCTTTAACTCATTGATTGTTTAATATTTGTAAATTTTCTCTTTTTCCTTCTGTTACTGATTTCTAGTTTCATTCTATTGTAATTAGAAAAGATATTATATATTATTTTAATCTTTTAAAATTTATTGAGAATTGTTTTGTGCCCTACATATGGTCTATCTTGGGGAATATTTTATGTCTCCAATTTTTGTAGTAGAAATATCTATTTCTCCTTCAATTATGCCAATTTTTGTTTCATATATTTCCATGTTCTATTTTTAGGTGTGTAAATATTTATAATTGTTATATCTTCCTTCTGTATTGAATCATTTATAAATATATAATGTTATTCTTTGTCTTTTGTAACCTGTTTTTATTTAAATTCTATTTTGTCTGACAATAATGTACCCACCTCAGTTCTATTTTGGTTACTATTTACATGTAAAATCTTTTTTCTTACTTTTAACTTATTTGTGTCCTTGTATCTAAAGAGAGTCACTTGTTAACAAAATGTGTATAGATGTATCCTGTTTCTTATCCAGTCTGCCAATTTCTGTTTTTTTTTTTTTTTTTTTTCTTTCTTTTTGGAGGCAGAGTTTCACCCTATTCCCCAGGCTGGAGTGCAGTGGTGTGATCTCGGCTCACCGCAACCTCTGCCTCCCAGGTTCAAGCGATTTTTCTGCCTCAGCCTCCTGAGTAGCTGGGATTACAGGTGCCCACCACCACACCTGGCTAATTTTTGTATTTTTAGTAGAGACGAGGTTTCACCATGTTGGCCAGGCTGGTCTTGAACTCCTGACCTCAGCTGAACAGGAGAATTTAATCCACCTACAATTAGTGTAATTTCTGATAAAGAAGGAATTATTCTGCCATGTATTTCTTTTCTGCATATCTTAGATTTTTTGTTTCTCAGTTTCTCCATTACTGCCTTTTTTTTATGTAGTTGATTTTTTGTAGTGTACAATTTTGATTACCTTGTTTTAACTTTCTGTATATTTTAATAGTTATTTTCTTAGTGGTTATCTTGCAAATTTCAATTAACATCCTAAATATGTAACAACCTGTCATGAATAATACCAAGTTAGTTTCAATAGCATACAGACTATTTAGTCCTTACTTCCTTTACAGTTCAGTCCTTACTTCCTTCACAGATTACATCTTTATTAGCTGAATGCCTATTAAATATTTTTCCTGTCTCTTTCTCTCCATCTTCTCTTTCTGGAAATCCTATAATGCATATGTTGGTAGATTTGATGATGTCCCACAGGTCCTTTGGGCTCTGTTTATTTATTTTTTTTCTTTTACTTTCTGCTCCTCAGGCCTGAAATTTCTTCTTTTTTGACATTTTAAATTATATATATATATTTTTAAATTGTGGTAAAACACATGTAACATAAAATTCACCATCTTAATCATTTTTAAGTGTACAGTTTAGTATCATTAAGTAAACTTACATTATTGTACAACTATCACCATGATCCATTTCCAGAGCTCTTTTCCTTGCAAAACTAAAACCCTGCACCCATTAAAAATAATTCCCCATTCCCTAGTCCCCCAAGGCCTTGGCAACCACCATCTTACTTTCTGTCTTTTATGAATTTAAATATTCTAGATAAGCCCTGATAATTTCAAACGTCATATCTTCAAGTTCACTGATCCTTTCTTCGGCTTCCTCAATTCCGCTGCTGAACTCTTGTAGTGAGGTTTTCATTTAAGTTATTATACTTTCAGGTCCAGAATTTCTATTTGATTCCTCTTTATAATTTCTGTGTCTTTAGTGATATTTAAATTGTCTGCACATCATTTTATTGATTTCCTCTAACTCTTTGCCTATGGTTTCCTGTAGTTATTGAACCTCTTTAAGATAGCTGAATTAACATCTTTGACTAATAATTCTAATGCCTAGACTCCTTCAGGGATTATTTCTGTCAATTTTTTTTCTGTGAATGGGCCACACTTTCCTATTTGTTTGTAATGTTGTGTAATCTTCTTTGTTGAGAGCTGGACATTTTGAGTATTATGTTGTGGTAATACTAGAGATCTAATTCTCCCATTCCTCAGATGTTGCTGAGTCTTGCTTGTTGAGTGCTAGAGCCATCCATTTATGACTTTTCCAAACTTTTTTTGAAAAGTGTATGGTCATTGAAGTTTTTCTTCTATTATCTCTATAGTCAACTAGTAGACTGACAAAGATTTCCTTAAATTTCTGGCCTGTAACAAATGTGTGTGTATGTGTGTTAGGGGTGTGTGTTTGTGTGTGTGTCTACAGAAATAATTACTGCCACTTTAAATTCCCTGGAAGCTGTTCCATCACTTGGAGGTTGAAACAATGGCCACCCTCTGTGCTGGCCCCTCAGTGATCAAAACAGTGGCCAGCAATCAACATACACAACCTCAGTTTTTGGAGGACAAGATCGTTATTGCCTGCGCTGATATCAGCAAGTCACATCCTAAACATGAGCTGCCACCCCCACAGCTTCCTGCCACCCCCACAGTTTCCTGCCACAGGGAGAGAGATGGGGAGTGACAACCACTATAAAAAAAGCCAAAATTCACCAAAACCCTTTTTATCAGTCTTTCCTGTGGTTGCTGAAGGTGTTTGACTACACTCTAGACTTCCAAAATAGTTACTGTTTAAATTGAATTGTCTCCCCAAAACATATACTGGGTCCTAACCCCAGGTACTTTGGAATGTAACCTTATATGAAAATAGGGCCTTTACAGCAGACACCAGCGGGGCAAGGAAGGACCCTCCCCTAGAGCCATCAGAGAGCACCGCCAGGCTAACACCTGGTTTCACACTCTCGCCTTCAGAGCCCTGCGGCAATGAAGTCCTGTTGTTTTCAGTACCCAGCTCGTGGTGCTTTGTGACAGCAGCCACAGGGAGCTCATACAGTAGCTTCAGACAGTTCCTGCCAGTTCAGTCATCCTTTAGGCAGAGGTGGATTCCTGGAGCTTCCTGCTCTGCCATCTTCTGTGCTGTCATTCATTAGTTTTAAATTTTTCTCTGTCTGCCACTGTAAAGCAAGCTCTATGAGGGCAGGGATTTTTGTGTCTTATATTTACTATTCCATCCCTTGTATCTAGAGCAGAACCAGACACAAAATGGAATATTCAGAATAATTATTGACTGAACTAAGAATAAATGAGCATAGACAAGATAACATGGTCCCATCCAGTGGAGGAGGGATAAGTGTTAAATGCAATGATGAAAGTAAGCTCTGGGCATAGTGTGTTATAAAATAGCAGCCACATTGAGGAACTCAGGGAGACTTCTCAGAGGAGAGATGCCCAAGCCTCTTATGGGCTGAGCGGGAGGCTACGTGAGGGCAAGAGTGACCACGTGCCTAGGTGGAGACGTGGGCATGGGCAACTGCACAGAAGTGGCAGGTGGTGCTCAGGTCAAGGCCTGTGAAGACTGGAGGGTGTGAGGCAGAGGACAGCCTGGCGAGGGAGGGCTTGCCTTGGATTGAAGGGTGTGGAGTCAGGTCAGTTGCATGGGCAGACTTCAGAGATGGAAAGGTCATGGCTGGCTGCATGGAGGACAGAATTAAAGGGGCAAGTGGTGCATCTATGTTGTGGGAAGGGGAGCTTGATCAAGGCAGGGCCTGGGAGGACAGGCCACAGAGCTGCGGGGAGATCCTTGGGCTCTGGAGTTTAAGGAGCTGGTTCTTATCAGAATTGCAAATCCCAGAGAGGGCTTGCTTTGAAAACAATGTCAGAGCATACTTTTTGAAGCAATCAGCCTGTAACAGAATGTGGCACTTGTAAGTATGCAGTTTGGAACTTGGGGTAGGTTTTCTCTGGCTTTGGGTGATGGACCTCACAGCATAGGAGCACTTGCTGGAATTTCGGCATCACTAAGCTTGAAGACATTGCCCCCTCCCTTGATACTGCAATGCCCCCACAAGGGCCCAGGGTCCTGTGCTTAGTTGTTCTGACCCTGTCTCCTTGTTCCGGGTGGCATGCGCCATTCTGTAGGGTGGAGGCTGGCTTTGCACCGACAGCATGGTGCTCAGTGCCTAGGGGCCCTGTGGCCTCACAGTGACGTGTGTGTGTTAGCTCTGCTCATTGATGACTGGCTGTTGTGAGAAGTTGCACTTCTCTCAGTCCTCCAAAGAACGAAGACATCAAGTCTAAAGGTGCCTCTATGATAATTGCGTTTATCATAAGACAACAAAAGCAAAGCTTGAAAAGTGCCTCAGGGACTGCACGGGAGCACCCTGCTGTCAGGAGTTTCTGATTCTGCATCAGATCGATAGACGCAGAATCAGATGCTTTTCCTAGCGTGCTACTTATTTCTCTTCCAGTGTATATTTGACGCTACTGACAACAAAAAATTGAGCTGTTCAACATGCCCCTTGTGACCCAGCAAATATGAAGGGCTCCTTCTCAGACCCTGCAAGGCAACTCTTGAGAACCAGACCCAGGGCTGGTGGAGACGTGTGCAGTAGCAGGCACATGGGTCAGCGGCCTGGCTGCAGCTTCCTAGTCTGGACTCTGCTGGGGCTGGGGGGACCCTGTTCCACATGTCCTCCCCATGGGGACTCCCCAGGGCAGCAGCAGTGCCCAGGCTCCATCTTCTGTTGTGGCGGAGAGCCTGAACCTCCAGAGGGGCATGCAGAAACACAAGATCTTCTGTCCAACCCACCCACATTCCATTGGTCAAAGGAAGCCACTAGGCAAGCCCAGAATCTGGGGTGGGGAGGAGGACCCACCTGCCCCAGTGGGATGCAGCAGAGGGCACACACGAAATCCTGCTGCAGCGGTCAGGAGCTGAGAGTGAATGGATCTTCCCAAGCAAGCCCTAAGGCACCTCTTTCATGACACTGGGGGACTGAGCACCCAGCAGAGGGTGGCTCTTTTGCCCCTTAATTCTCAGCATCAAATAATATTGCACATCACTGACATCTCCACACTGGGGCCCACTTTCTGTTTGTGTTTTTGTGTATTGTTTTCCAGATCAGCCACCATTGGCGCTCTCCTCCTCCTGCTGCTCTTTAGAGTGGTTGACATACGCAACTGCCCGAGGTGGCGGGCCCGGAGGTCTCTCCTTCACACCCTGTGGGCTCTCTGAGGTGTCTGGTGGGGACAACACAGCTCTCCATACTCCGGAGCCTCCCGGAGGCAGGCTCAATGGCTGTGTCCTTCCCGGCTCCTTCTAGCAACATAAGCCGAAAGGGGGCATGCTCTTTGAACACAAATTTCTTACAGAAACTTCACAGTCACTGTGTTTCATTGATAACAATAATGCAAAGTGCATCAACGTCAGAAAGGTGCACCAGAGGCTGGCACAACTGACTAGAGAATGGTGCTTCCTGGCTGTAGAATCTGGTACCTGTTGTCATGCTGTGAATGTTAGCAGGCTCAGGGTGCCTGGCAGGGAGCAGCCGTGAGAAGTGTCTTAGCACAGGGGACCCAGCGTGCAGTTTAGGGTCAGGGGACTGTGTGTGAGTTCCAGCTGGGTTGCTTTCAAGGTCTCTGCTCCTGTGCCTCTCTGCATCCTGGTCTCCTCATCTGTCAAAGGAAGGAGTAACAGCACACTTGAGGGACGTTGAGGATTGAAGATGATGTGTGCATAGTTAGCACAGCACTCCAGGGTTCTATGAGCTCTGTTTTAATGGCCGCGTTCTCAGGCCCTGTGTCAGACTCTATGTGCCTTTACCCCGTATAAGAGCCACAGCAGCTGGTGGGGCTCAGGACCAGGAGGACCAGTTGGTGGCAGCTGGCATCAAAGACATACAGATGAGTTCAAACTCAAGTTTCTGTGGATTCCAAAGTTTGCTTTGGTTTCTTTCCACAAATCCTATGCTCCTTAGAGTTTGAATGCTGAGAAAACATTTGGATTTTCTAAAGTGGTCACAGTATGGCAGCTTCTCTGAGCTTCCATGGGACGTGGCATCAATGTCCTCTTCCTCCACAGATTCCCGTGCTCCTGAACCTGAGCCATGACCCTGAGGTTGGCCTGCCCGCACCGCCGCTCATGTATGCCCTGGCCTTCGGTGCCTGCCTGGGAGGTAAGGGCTGCTGACTGCATTGGGGGTGGGGGTGCACGCCCACACTTTTGTCCAGCCCAAAGTGACAGTTAGTGTGTATCAAATTAAAAGCAAATGAAGGAGAGTCTGGATGATTTCCTGAGTGGACACACATGTTCAGCTTTGACGGAGCAATTCCAGAGCAACTCTGTTCTTTCCATTCTTTGCAGAGCTGCCCCCAACTTCCGGGGCCCATTGCCTGGGGATGACTGGTTCTGATGCCTCCCAGCTAATGTGTTCCCACCCTGTGCCCGTGTGGGTCGTGCTTAGGTTTAGAAACAGATTTTGAATCAGAAGCCATCCTCAGTTGCAGTTCTCTTTCTCTCTTAGTCCCTCCGTAAGCAGTGGAGGGACAAGTGGGTCAGCTAAAAGTAGAGACTTTAACCCATAAGAGTGGGAAGAAAGATTAAAGAATTTTTTGGGGGGTAGGCATTGTACTTTGGAGACAGTGAGGAGTGGATTAGAGAGAGTGTTGGGAGAGATTGACCTCTGGTGACCAGACACAGGGTTGTGGATGCAGTTGCCGTGGAGAGAATCTTACATCTAAGAAGCCTGATCACCTTTGGGAACACAGGGGGATTGTGAAGAATCTTAGATCAACACATCAGATACACTTTAAGTCTTTATTCTTATATCCAGGTATGCTTAGATAATCCAGCTTTCTTTGTTCTTTGATTGATTTCTGACTATTAAATCAATACCTCTCTGGTTAGTTTATCTCCTTGGCTGAAAAGGGGGATTAATGTCCTTCAGTGAAGTTTCTGTAATGTCAGTGGACAGCTAATTCATGTAAGTCAGTGACTGATGCCTCAAGTTCTTCCGAGAGTGTAGAACTGTTGAAATTGCCCCTAAGAACCAGTCCCAGGAAGGCAATGCAGAGCTACATTTAACATCAACAATAAGGAACAGGATCCGAGGACACCTGGAAATGCATCTCCTATGAGGATTCTGTTCATTTGAACTTGCTGAGCATCTGCTATACCCTGACATTGTAACAGACAGTGAATTCACCCCCCTGCTGTCGAGTGGGGAAAATGTTCACCTAAACTAAGATTACAGCATAGACTGACACGTCCTGTAACGGTGGTGTGCCCTGAGTGCACGGGGCCCCAAGGAGAGACTGGAGACATCGGAGGAGGTTCTGCAGACAGGGAAGTTTGAAGCCAGGTCATACAGAGTGAGAGGCCTCATGAACTAATTTGGATTTCCCCAAAACATGTAGGATCAGTGTGGAGGAGATTTCTCTAGGAGAGACATCAATGTGTGCCATTTATAGGCTAATTCCTAAAATAGGATTAGACACTTATTAACTGAGCACACTTTGGAAGCAGGGATTCAGCGAATAATGAATGTATTCAGTCTTGGGAGCGTTTTAATCTAGTAGCTCTGGCGATTGAAAGGCACCTGTTCCTGGCACGGCAGGAGTGCGGTTGTGTTGGGAGTTAACTCTACACTTATTCTCTCAAGGCCCTTTCTCATTGACTCAAGGTTTGGCATTTTACAGAAATTATGGTAAAATATATGTAACCTAACGTACCATCTTAACTGTGTGTAAGTGCACAGTTCAGTGGCATTAGGGACATTCACAGCATTGTGCAGCCGTCACCACTGTCCATCTGCAGAGCTCTTTTCACCAGCCCAGGCTGAAGCTCTTTCCCCATGCAACACCAGCTTCCCATCCTCCAGGGCTGGCATTCTGAGGAACACTTTAAATAGAAGTTTTCATTTGGTTTTAGAAATGGCATTTGCTCTATAAATTGGAGGTGATTCACTGGATACTTTGAAACAACTTTTTTTTTTTTTAACTGGTCTGGCCCCAGTACTTTTTGGTTGCTCTTTTCATGAAGAGCTAAGAACAATTCAAATAAGCCTTCAGAAAAACCTGCCTTCACCTGAGTTTCCTGGAAAGCAGAGGTGGAGGCAAGTGCATGTGCTAAGGTGTTACTGGCAGGTGCAATCCTAAGGCAGAAAATCTGTGGGGAGGAAGTGAAGTGAGCCTGGAGAGTGAAGAAATCTTCCCTGCTGTGGTTATCTAGAGGCTGTGGGCAATTCAGGCAGCATGTGACTATTTTCTCAACAACTCAGGCAGCACGTGGCTGTGTTCACACCAACCCAGGCAGCACGTGGCTGTGTTCACACCAACCCAGGCAGCACGTGGCTGTGTTCACACCAACCCAGGCAGCACGTGGCTGTGTTCACACCAACCCAGGCAGCACGTGGCTGTGTTCACACCAACCCAGGCAGCACGTGGCTGTGTTCAGATCAATCCAGGCAGCACATGGCTGTGTTCACACCAACCCAGGCAGCACATGGCTGTGTTCAGATCAATCCAGGCAGCACGTGGCTGTGTTCACACCAACCCAGGCAGCATGTGGCTGTGTTCAGATCAATCCAGGCAGCACGTGGCTGTGTTCACACCAACCCAGGCAGCATGTGGCTGTGTTCAGATCAGTCCAGGCAGCATGTGGCTGTGTTCACACCAACCCAGGCAGCATGTGGCTGTGTTCACACCAATCCAGGCAGCAAGTGGCTGTGTTCAGATCAATCCAGGCAGCATGTGGCTGTGTTCACACCAACCCAGGCAGCACGTGGCTGTGTTCACACCAATCCAGGCAGCATGTGGCTGTGTTCACACCAATCCAGGCCACACGTGGCTGTGTTCAAACCCTAAGACTGCTGCTTTCCTTAGGTTATATCCAGGTCTTGAAGGACTGGTGGCTCTTCAACTCGCCGAAGGGAATGTCCATGCATAGAGTTAATTTATATGTCTTCTGTCAAGTGGAAAATATCACTGTTCTGAGAGTGTGGCCTATTGAGTGGAATGTATACTGCAGACATAGGAGTTACCCTGGAGATTCGATCCTTTGTGTGCAGCATTCGTCAAAAACAGAGCCAGGCACGGTTTTGAAAATGCCCTTGTTCTGCCTCTGGATCCATGCGTTGTCTTCCCATGCAGGATTACCTGGGTGTGCCAGGACAGGCAGGGCTGTTCATGTGCAGGCCCGACCCCCCTGTGCTTCCCTGTCAATGGAAACTGGGAGAGAGGGTTGAGCTGGGGAACTGACACCTGGGGCCTTGTTCTGCCCACCACTTGGAGCTCATGCGACATGGAATACCCTTAAAACCCCACTGGTATCTTATTAAATGGCTGCAACATTGTTGGCATCTGAATAATAGGCTCACATTCTTAATCTCATGTGAACCCCACAACCACCCCAGGAGATGCTGGGAAAGGTGGTGACGGTCCTCATAAACACAGAGGAAGCAGACTCCCTGCATTTCTGCCCCTGCCCATGATAGGGAGGGATGGGCAGCTGGGTTTCTGGTCTTGGCCAGGGACTGGCATAGGGATGGGCAGACCAAAGCCATGTGGAGTCCAGGTGACATGAGGGAGTGTCTTCTGTGGGAGAGGGAGGAGCTTCTGATAATGATTTTCCTGGCCCTGAGACCAACTTCAGGAGACATAGGGGTCCCGCTCCCTCCTCTGGCCACAGTCATGTCTGGATGCATGGTGAAGAGATGCCTGCAGCATCTGCAGCTCGAGTGTGGGCTGGCTCTGCGTGTTGTTGGCAGGGGGCAGAGTGCATAGGTGCAGGGAGCAGGTCCTGATGGTGCCACAGAGCTCTGCTGTTGCCGCGTCTGGACTTGGACTTGTGCCACCTGGGACTGCCTGTCCCCAGGAGGTAAATGCTTCCTACGGCTAACACCGGCTGGTTTTGCATCTTCCTGTCCCTACTATCACAAATACCTCAGTTAATATAACAGAAATGGTGGTGGATTTGCTCAGCTTACAGAGCTTAGAAGGTTTGAGACTTCAACTGAGGTCTTCTGAATTTAAATCTAGCATTCCTTCTGTTGCACTGGCGGACACCCTCTATTTCCAATACGTCTGTGCAGGACCTGCCAGGGCTGACCCATAACCTCCAGGCCTCTCTCCGGGGCCTCTCCAGCCTCCTTTCTGGAGCCTCCTCTCCGTGGCCTCCTGTTTTTGGCCTCCTTTCCAGGGCCTCCTCTCCACTTTGGTATCAGCCTTGCTTGTCTCATTTTGCTGACCAATAAGGCAGGAGGGGCCTGTGTAGGAGCCTTTGCCATAGCCTTTGCCTTTGTCATCAAAATGTGTTGTTGCCAGTTCTCCTCCCTGCCCTCCTGCCTTAGATGTGGCTGGGAAGCCATCCTGTGAGGGGAGAGAGATGCCAAGAACAGTGGAGACCTGCCTGACAGTAGCAGGCCTAGCAGCAGCTCCCCACCGTCTGTCTCCAGGCTTCTCCTTACAGGGGAGGAGGTGGTCGCCCACGTGTCTAAGGGCTGTTCATCAGGTTTCTGTTGCCCATAAAGCATTCTTTAAATAAACAGGGCTCTGTGCGACTTCACAAGTTGATGTCCTGCCTCCCAGGCTATGAGTCTGTGAGAAGGCCGAAGGACTTCTGCAAGGGGATGGCTGAGAAGGAGGGTCCTCGGGGAGGGAGGCCAGGCAATTCAGACACATCCGGTTGCAGGAGGACCTCTGGGGGAGAGCAGCCCTCTGGTGTCACCCACACGACACTCCTGAGAAGATGGGTGGATGTCTGATGTCTAAAGGCTGAGCAGTCACCCCCATGATATAAGCCAGCCCTGCCCTTGTCTGTCCTCAGCTGCATCTCCCCTTCCAAGGAAAGAGCGGTGTCCACAGTGCTCCCCACTTGCCCCCCATCCTCACCCAGCCTTCCTCATGCAGGCCCCAGGTGGTACGCAGCCCCTCCTCCAGATCCTTCAACATCCTTTCCTCCTCCCCATTCCTTTCCCTGAGTCCAGAGTGCTCAGGACCAAAATAGCCTCCTGAGCAGCTCACCTTGGCAACCTGCAAAAGGAAACAGAAAGATCCTTCTGTTTCCTGGGAAGTGGTCCCTCGCAGATCAGGAATCCATGCCCACAGCAGACAGGGTGAGATGCTCTCCACCTGGGCAGGACCTGCCTGCAAAACTATCATTTTAATTGGAAAATGGGCATTTTTTCAATCACTAATCCTTAATGGGAGAGAAAATAAGTGGAGTCTTTTATTTTCAGCACTCACGCAAGTTGCTGAATGTAAACTTGGACCATGGGTTGGGCTCCACTCGTGACGTCCTGGAGTTAGCAGGGTTTAGGGTGCAGGCTGATGCTGTCCTGGTACCCAGGTGTGTTCATGGGGGCCGAGCAGGGCAGGGCCTGCCGAGGAACATCAGCTTCTTTGTGGGAAGAGACTTGTCGGACAGTGAGAAATGATGGCCATGTAAGATGGCTTGGCAAGGGTGTGGAGTCTCACTGGGCAGGTCTCCTGGCCAGGGAAGGAGTGGGGTTGGCAGGCAGGACAATGGGATGGAAGCGTTGGTGCAACAGTGCCCAGAGGGGGCTGTCTGGGGCAGCACTGCCCCGAAGACTCGCATATTGCAGTTGCTCCAGGCCTTTCAGACACTGCATGGCTGTCTATGGAAAGGCCTGGGGCAGCCTGAGCCCCACCTCTCACTGATCTTCCTCTGGAGCCAGAATGGTTCACCACCAGGACTCACCACTTCCTGGCCTGACACCTGGGCACACTGCTCACCCTGTCTGTGCTGTGTCTTCATGGGGACGTGGGGCCTCCACCTGCTCTGTTATTCATGTTGTCCAGCCTCTGAAAGGTCGCTCCCTTACACTCACATGCTGTAGGAAGCTCCAGGGCAGTGTTGCACAGTTCACCTACCCTCCATAGAAGGAGAGAGAGATGGAGATGGAAGGTGACTCTTCCTCAACTGTGTGTGCACGGACGTCAGGACTCAGCTAAACTGGCTGAGCCTGAATCACGCGCCTGTTTGTGAACACTGACCACGATGGCTGGGAGTGACGGAGAAGGCTCCTGGGCCTTCCCTGGGTGTGAGTGTGTGTGGGGGTTGGATCTCATGACCCAAGTGGCCACCTTGGCCCTATTGCTCACCAGGCTGCGAGGATGGCATGCATGCATGTGTGCACAGTCATAAAAGCTTACCCAGAGAGGCATTTTCTGTCAAGGAGATGCCATTGGTGAAGACGTGAAGGAAAGGGGTTCCACCTGGTTGTTTTTACCTATCCTTTCATCCACTGAAAGAGTTTCCTAGTGTCTGGGCCTGGAGTCCAGAGGAAGGTGGTTCCTGTCTGAGACTGTATTCCCGAGGGACACACATTCTGGGCTTTGCTTATTGGCCCTGCTTGTGTTTTTCTCTAAAAGACACGCAGCCCCACAGTGACTTGCCCATTCTCCTTAGCTTTCCTCCACTCTGTTAAATACAACAGCCATGGTCTTATCCATAAATGAATCGTGGTATTTGCAATCAGTGAGCTTATTTTTTGCTTGCGTGTGTGTGTGTTTCCAGATATTTACAAAGCGGTCACTTTGACTATAAAATAATCATCAAATCAAAGCCTGTGAGATGATCTAAATATTACAAACCAAAGAGAACAGAAGCTTACCACCAAGATGAACTGGGATTTTGTTTTTAAATTTTGACTTTAGGTAACGGGACGCTGATTGGCGCGTCGGCAAACGTCGTGTGTGCAGGGATCGCAGAACAGCATGGATATGGATTCTCCTTCATGGAATTTTTCAGGTACTTTTAAACTCACTTTAAATTTTCTGTTAAACTCTCTAGTTCCTAAGCTTACTTAATTAAAAAAAACACATTAAATGCTAAAATAAGCATATTTTTAGCAAGTAGAGAGACTGTGGTGTAGGGGAGATTAGCTCAGAAAAAAACACATTAAAAATTTATTGCTGGTGGCTCACGCCTGTAATCCTAGCACTTTGGGAGGGCGAGGCGGGTGGATTGCCTGAACTCAGGAGTTTGAGACCAGCCTGGGCAAACATGGTGAATCCCCAACATGGTGAAAACACACAAAAAATTAGCTGGGCGTGGCAGCATGTACCCGTAATCCCAGCTACTCGGGAGGCTGAGGCAGGAGAATTGCTTGAACCCGGGAGGTGGAGCTGAGATCGCACCACTGCACTCCAGCCTGGGCAACAAGTGAGACTCTGTGTCAAGAAAAAAAAAAAATTGCTGGGATTAGCTCCATAACACAGAGGATGGTTCAGACATCCTGGATGAGTCAGGTTGAGTCAGGGGGCCAGGAAATGACTGTGGGCTTGCCAGGTCATGTGGCTGTCCTCTTCAAAATTCCAGTGGGAACTTGTGCCCTGACTGTCCACGAAGACGGTGCTGGATTGCACAGTCCCTGCTAGCAAAGACTCCATAATGTTGCATACTGAAGCCAGGGTGGTGGAATGGGGGCAGCCTGGCAGTGGCATCCCTCTCTTGTGTGGGCACCTCTCAGGACGACTGCACAGAGATAAGGCCCTCGGTGGGGGCATCCAGCGGATGCCTGCAGAGTAGAGCCTGCTCTAGGAGGAGCTGGGTCTGCACTGGGGCCCTGACTGCTGGCACGTCTGTGTGTGAGTCACACACTGCCCATTGCAAACAGGTGAGGGAGCAGAATGCAGGCTGCAAGCCCCTGTCAAATGGTGCTGTTAAAATGAACTTCATTCATTTGGTGTCGAGCAAGGTTTCTGTGGAGTTCTTTGTACATTCGCACGGGGTGTATACACAATGATGGTTCTCAGAACCAGCCTCGGGTAAAGATTTGGAACCTCAACTTTGGCTGAGTGGCAGAGAACCCTGTAGCCAGTGGAGACAGCGATCCCAGCACCAGGCACTGCTGCCTGGGGCTGGCTTGGGAACAGAACCCTGGCCATCATACCCGGGTGAGGACCCACACACAGCAGGCTCTTTGGACACTAGCACGCTGGCTTTTGCCAGACTTACTATGTTGGCCATTTCCATGGTTCGTAAGAAACTAGTAAAACCTGGTAATTTTGCTGAGGCATTAATTTGAATGACACTCCTGGGTGACTTGGGTGTGAGTCACAGGGGATGCTGAATGTGCATCTCCCAGTGGGACTCTGGGCATATCGCTGACCCTGCCGCTAAGGGACAGGGTTCAGAACTTAATGCCTGACCCACTTCTTTCTGTGTGGACTCTCATCTGCCTCTGCTGAGCATAAAAGAAATCACCCTGTCAGTTAAACAAGAATCATCTTAATGAGAACAGCATTTATTACAGCAAATATAGCAGTGGCCTTTGCAGAGTGACCTACCGCACACTGCTGTCTTCTCATCTTTGCTCTATGGTCAGTGAGGGTCAGACCCAGAGCACAGCCAAGAGAGGGGATCAGAGACAAGCATGCTGAGTGGGCAGCAGGGGGAGATTCAGTTCACCTACCAGCTCTGCTTCCTTCATTTGGGCCGGGCCCGTAACTTCTGCAGCGCTGGAAGGCCGTCATTCTCACGTCCTCCATCTCCTCTTCTTTGGTTGGCCAAGCGTACCATACAGTGGCCCCTCTACTTCCTGGCAACCCATAGGCTGGATTTCAGAGAGCAGGAAAACCTCATAGCTTTTTGCAACACCAGTTGGTCTCACAAGTAGGCATGGGAGGCCTGGCATTAGTATTTTTTTTAAAAGAAGGTTTTTAGGGCAACCCCAGTCTGATCTTTTCCCAAGTAGCGCTTCAGAATAATAACCAGGGCATCTGCCCAACTGAAAGGGTTTGCGTCCACTCCAACCAGGACACGTAAAGTGCCTGAGGTTCAGCTCCAGTGGGTGATGCATGTGGGCACTGAACTTTTCACCCTGGGACATGTAAAGTGCCTGAGGTTCAGCTCCAGTGGGTGATGCATGTGGGCACTGAACTTTTCACATAATTCTTGGCATTTGGTGTGCAGTGTGTGACACACATATGCGTGTGTGTGTGTGCGTGCAGTTACTGTGGTGAATGGCTATTATGACAGGGAGTCGGTGGCCTCAGAAAGCTTGGGCAAGACTGCCAGTTGTCTCCCTGAAAGCTCATTAGTCCCAGCCTTATGAATCAGATGCATCTTCTTGGATGGAGAGTGTGTCCCTGTGGTGAGTGGTCAACAGAGTTCCTTCCTTGTTTTTGCCTGGTTCCAGTTCTTCCAGCTCTGACTATCCTTCTTGCCAGGTCCTTGCTGTGCAGAAATCAGAGCAGTTTTTGCCCAGGGAATGGCTATCTAATTGTGGTAGGGCCTTTATTTGCATGAATTGCTTAATTTGCAATTATACATGTACTAATTTGACTTTTATCTAACTCAAAGATTTATTTTCATAAAAGCGGGCTTCCTGTGATACACAGTACAGAATGTTTTAAAAAATTACTGTTTCTCTCATGATGTAGATAAGTATTTAGTGGAAAATATGTAAAGAAATAAAATACAAAAGTGACCTATAATTTTGCTACCTAGAAATAGCCACTGATCATAATTTAGTGTGTTTTCTTACATTTTTCCTGCCTACCATAGATTACATAATTTTTACAAAGCCTTTGAATCACATTGTGTCCTACCTTTTATTTTTTATACTCTATTGTGAGCATCTTACCAGGACATAAATTGTCCTTCCAAAATAGAATAGCTATGCCTACAACAGGCAGATATATCCCGGTTTATTTTACATTGAGGCATTGAGGTTGCTTGCTGTTTCTTGTTATGGTGTGATAAATGTCTTTATAGATAAAACCTTGTTTCATTTCTGATAATTGAAGATAAATTTTCTGACATAGAACTGCTGGTTAAATGAGTGATGTTTTAAGAATCCACATAAATATTGACAAGCTGGCATCCAGAAATGTTGCTCTCCACGCATTTTATTGAACTTCACTGCTGAAACTCGTCACTGCCATTTGAAACACTCAAGGTTCATCTGGCTGGCTAACAATAGACTCGTGTTTTGTTTTAATTAATTCTACTGGGTTTATACTCTTTCTGTATAAGCATTGAATATTTGCATTTCTTATTTTGTAAACTTTCTATTCATATCCTTTGCCTTTGTCTTTCTCTTGAGAGATGAATTTTCCTATTTTTCAGAAGCTCTCTTGCATCTACAGAAATCAGTTCTGATATATATGTTGTGACTATTTTTAAGCTTAATTTTATATATATATATATTTTTATTATAATTTAGGTTTTAGGGTACATGTGCACAATGTGCAAGTTTGTTACATTTGTATCCATGTGTCATGTTGATTTCCTGTACCCGTTAACTTGTCATTTAGCATTAGGTATATCTCCTAATGCTGTCCCTCCCCCCTCCCCCAACCCCACAACAGTCCCCGGAGTGTGATGTTCCCCTTCCTGTGTCCATGAGTTCTCATTGTTCAATTCCCACCTATGAGTGAGAACATGCGGTGTTTGGTTTTTTGTCCTTGCGATAGTTTACTGAGAATGATGTTTTCCAGTTTCATCCATGTCCCTACAAAGGACACGAACTCATCATTTTTTATGGCTGCATGGTATTCCACGGTGTATATGTGCCACATTTTCTTAATCCAGTCTATCGTTGTTGGACATTTGGGTTGGTTCCAACTCTTTGCTATTGTGAATAGTGCTGCAATAAACATACGTGTGCGTGTGTCCTTATAGCAGCATGATTTATAGTCCTTTGGGTATATACCCAGTAATGGGATGGCTGGGTCAAATGGTATTTCTAGTTCTAGATCCCTGAGGAATCGCCACACTGACTTCCACAATGGTTGAACTAGTTTACAGTCCCACCAACAGTGTAAAAGTGTTCCTATTTCTCCACATCCTCTCCAGCACCTGTTGTTTCCTGATTTTTTTAATGATGGCCATTCTAACTGGTGTGAGATGGTATCTCACTGTGGTTTTGATTTGCATTTCTCTGATGGCCAGTGATGATGAGCATTTCTTCATGTGTTTTTTGGCCTCATAAATGTCTTCTTTTGAGAAGAGTCTGTTCATGTCCTTTGCCCACCTTTTGATGGGGTTGTTTTTTTCTTCTAAATTTGTTTGAGTTCAATGTAGATTCTGGATATTAGCCCTTTGTCAGATGAGTAGGTTGCAACAATTTTCTCCCATTCTGTAGGTTGCCTGTTCACTCTGATGGTAGTTTCTTTTGCTGTGCAGAAGCTCTTTAGTTTAATTAGATCCCATTTGTCAATTTTGGCTTTTGTTGCCATTGCTTTTGGTGTTTTAGACACGAAGTCCTTGCCCACGCCTATGTCCTGAATGGTATTGCCTAGGTTTTCTTGTAGGATTTTAATGGTTTTAGGTCTAACATTTAAGTCTTTAATCCATCTTGAATTAATTTTTGTATAAGGTGTAAGGAAGGGATCCAGTTTCAGCTTTCTACATATGGCTAGCCAGTTTTCCCAGCACCATTTATTAAATAGGGAATCCTTTCCCCATTTCTTGTTTTTGTCGGGTTTGTCAAAGATCAGATAGTTGTAGATATGCGGCATCATTTCTGAGGGCTCTGTTCTGTTCCATTGATCTATGTCTCTGTTGTGGTACCAGTACCATGCTGTTTTGGTTACTGTAGCCTTGTAGTATAGTTTGAAGTCAGGTAGCGTGATGCCTCCAGTTTTATTCTTTTGGCTTAGGATTGACTTGGCGATGTGGGCTCTTTTTTGGTTCCATATGAACTTTAAAGTAGTTTTTTCCAATTCTGTGAAGAAAGTCATTGGTAGCTTGATGGGGATGGCATTGAATCTATAAATTACCTTGGGCAGTATGGCCATTTTCACAATATTGATTCTTCCAACCCATAAGCATGGAATGTTCTTCCATTTGTTTGTATCCTCTTTTATTTCATTGAGCAGTGGTTTGTAGTTCTCCTTGAAGAGGTCCTTCACATCCCTTGTAAGTTGGATTCCTAGGTATTTTATTCTCTTTGAAGCAATTGTGAATGTGAGTTCACTCATGATTTGGCTCTCTGTTTGTCTGTGATTGGTGTACAAGAATGCTTGTGATTTTTGTACATTGATTTTGTATCCTGAGACTTTGCTGAAGTTGCTAATCAGCTTAAGGAGATTTTGGGGTGATACAATGGGGTTTTCTAGATATACAATGGGGTTTTCTAGATATACAATCATGTCATCTGCAAACAGGGACAGTTTGACTTCCTCTTTTCCTAATTGAATACCCTTTATTTCCTTCTCCTGCCTGATTGCTCTGGCCAGAACTTCCAGCACTATGTTGAATAGGAGCGGTGAGAGAGGGCATCCCTGTCTTGTGCCAGTTTTCAGAGGGAATGCTTCCAGTTTTTGCCCATTCAGTATGATATTGGCTGTGGGTTTGTCGTATATAGCTCTTATTATTTTGAGATACGTCCCATCAATACCTAATTTATTGAGAGTTTTTAGCATGAAGGGTGGTTGAATTTTGTCAAAGGCCTTTTCTGCATCTATTGAGATCATCATGTGGTTTTTGTCTTTGGTTCTGTTTATATGCTGGATTACATTTATTGATTTGCATATGTTGAACCAGCCTTGCATCCCAGGGTTGAAGCCCACTTGATTATGGTGGATAAGCTTTTTGATGTGCTGCTGGATTCAGTTTGCCAGTATTTTATTGAGGATTTTTGCATCAATGTTCATCAAGGATATTGGTCTGAAATTCTCTTTTTTGGTTATGTCTCTGCCAGGCTTTGGTATCAGGACGATGCTGGCTTCATAAAATGTGTTAGGGAGGATTCCCTCTTTTTCTATCGATTGGAATAGTTTCAGAAGGAATGGTACCAGTTCCTCCTTGTACCTCTGGTAGAATTCAGCTGTGAATCCATCAGGTCCTGGACCCTTTTTGGTTGGTAAGCTATTGATTATTGCCACAATTTCAGAACCTGTTATTGGTCTATTCAGAGATTCGACTTCTTCCTGATTTAGTCTTGGGAGGGTGTATTTGTCAAGGAATTTATCCGTTTCTTCTAGATTTTCTAGTTTATTTGCATAGAGGTGTTTGTAGTATTCTCTGATGGTAGATTGTATTTCTGTGGGATCGGTGGTGATATCCCCTTTTTCATTTTTTATTGCATCTATTTGATTCTTCTCTCTTTTCTTCTTTATTCGTCTTGCTAGCGGTCTATCAATTTTGTTGATCTTTTCAAAAAACCAGCTCCTGGATTCATTAATTTTTTGAAGGATTTTTTGTGTTTCTATTTCCTTCAGTTCTGCTCTGATTTTAGTTATTTCTAGCCTTCTGCTAGCTTTTGAATGTGTTTGCTCTTGCTTTTCTAGTTCTTTTAATTGTGATGTTAGGGTGTCAATTTTGGATCTTTCCTGCTTTCTCTTGTGGGCATTTAGTGCTATAAATTTCCCTCTACACACTGCCTTGAATGTGTCCCAGAGATTCTGGTATGTTGTGTCTTTGTTCTTGTTGGTTTCAAAGAACATCTTTATTTCTGCCTTCATTTCATTATGTACCCAATAGTCATTCAGGAGCAGGTTGTTCAGTTTCCATGTAGTTGAGTGGTTTTGAGTGAGTTTCTTAATCCTGAGTTCTAGTTTGATTGCACTGTGGTCTGAGAGACAGTTTGTTATAATTTCTGTTCTTTTACATTTGCTGAGGAGAGCTTTACTTCCAACTATGTGGTCGATTTTGGAATAGGTGTGGTGTGGTGCTGAAAAAAATGTATATTCTGTTGATTTGGGGTGGAGAGTTCTGTAGATGTCTATTAGGTCCACTTTGTGTAGAGCTGAGTTCAATTCCTGGATATCCTTGTTAACTTTCTGTCTCGATCTGTCTAGTGTTGACAGTGGGGTGTTAAAATCTCCCATTATTATTGTGTGGGAGTTTAAGTCCCTTTGTAGGTCACTCAGGACTTGCTTTATGAATCTGGGTGCTCCTGTGTTGGGTGCATATATATTTAGGATAGTTAGCTCTTCTTGTTGAATTGATCCCTTTACCATTATGTAATGGCCTTCTTTGTCTCTTTTGATCTTTGTTGGTTTAAAGTCTATTTTATCAGAGACTAGGATTGCAACCCCTGCCTTTTTTTGTTTTCCATTTGCTTGATAGATCTTCCTCCATCCCTTTATTTTGAGTCTATGTGTGTCTCTGCACGTGAGATGGGTTTCCTGAATACAGCACACTGATGGGTCCTGACTCCTTATCCAGTTTGCCAGTCTGTGTCTTTTAATTGGAGCATTTAGCCCATTTACATTTAACGTTAATATTGTTATGTGTGAATCTGATCCTGTCATTATGATGTTAGTTGGTTATTTTGCTCGTTAGTTGCTGTAGTTTCTTCCTAGCCTCGACGGTCTTTACAATTTGGCATGTTTTTGCAGTGGCTGGTACCGGTTGTTCCTTTCCATGTTTAGTGCTTCCGTCAGAAGGTCTTTTAGGGCAGGCCTGGTGGTGACAAAATCACTCAGCGTTTGCTTGTCTGTAAAGTATTTTATTTCTCCTTCACTTATGAAGCTTAGTTTGGCTGGATAGGAAATTCTGGGTTGAAAATTCTTTTCTTTAAGAATGTTGAATATCGGCCCCCACTCTCTTCTGGCTTGTAGAGTTTCTGCCGAGAGATCAGCTGTTAGTCTGATGGGCTTCCCTTTGTGGGTAACCTGACCTTTCTCTCTGGCTGTCCTTAACATTTTTCCTTCATTTCAACTTTGGTGAATCTGACAATTATGTGTCTTGGAGTTGCTCTTCTCGAGGAGTATCTTTGCGGCGTTCTCTGTATTTCCTGAATCTGAATGTTGGCCTGCCTTGCTAGATTGGGGAAGTTCTCCTGGATAATATCTTGCAGAGTGTTTTCCAACTTGGTTCCATTCTCTCCGTCGTTTTCAGGTACACCAATCAGACGTAGGTTTGGTCTTTTCACATAGTCCCAAATTTCTTGGAGGCTTTGTTCATTTCTTTTTATTCTTTTTTCTCTAAACTTCCCTTCTCACTTCATTTCATTCATTTCATCTTCCATCAGCGATACCCTTTCTTCCAGTTGATCGCATCTGCTACTGAGGCTTCTGCAATCTTCGCGTAGTTCTCAAAACTTGGCTTTCAGCTCCATCAGCTCCTTTAAGCCCTTCTCTCCATTGGTTATTCTAGTTATCCATTCTTCTAAATTTTTTTCAAAGTTTTTAACTTCTTTGCTATTGTTTTGGATTTCCTCCCGTAGCTCAGAGTAGTTTGATCGTCTGAAGCCTTCTTCTCTCAACTCGTCAAAGTCATCCTCCATCCAGCTTTGTTCCGTTGCTGGTGAGGAACTGCGTTCCTTTGGAGGAGGAGAGGTGCTCTGCTTTTTAGAGTTTCCAGTTTTTCTGCTCTGTTTTTTCCCCATCTTTGTGGTTTTATCTACTTTCGGTCTTTGATGATGGTGATGTACAGATGGGTTTTTGGTGTGGATGTCCTTTCTGTTTGTTAGTTTTCCTTCTACCAGACAGGACCCTCAGCTGCAGGTCTGTTGGAGTTTACTAGAGGTCCACTCCAGACCCTGTTTGGCTGGGTGTCAGCAGTGGTGGCTGCAGAACAGCGGATTTTCGTGAGACCACAAATTCAGCTGTCTGATAGTTCCTCTGGAAGTTTTGTCTCAGAGGAGTACCCGGCCGAATGAGGTGTCAGTCTGTCCCTCTTGGGGGGGGGGTGCCTCCCAGTTAGGCTGCTCAGGGGTGAGGGACCCACTTTAGGAGGCAGTCTGTCCGTTCTCAGATCTCCAGCTGCGTGCTGGGAGAACCACTACTCTCTTCAAAGCTGTCAGTCAGACAGGGACATTTAAGTCTGTGGAGGTTCCTGCTGAGTTTTTGTTTGTCTGTGCCCTGCCCCCAGAGGTGAAGCCTACAGAGGCAGGCAGGCCTCCTTGAGCTGTGGTGGGCTCCACCCAGTTCGAGCTTCCTGGCTGCTTTGTTTACCTAAGCAAGCCTGGGCAATAGCGGGCGCCCCTCCCCCAGCCTCACTGCAGCCTTGCAGCTTGATCTCAGACTGCTGTGCTAGCAATCAGCGAGACTCCATGGGCATGGGACCCTCCGAGCCAGGTGCGGGACACAATCTCCTAGTGTGCCGTTTTCCAGGCCCGTTGGAAAAGCACAGTATTAGGGTGGGACTGACCCGATATTCCAGGTGCCGTCTGATACCCCTTTCTTTGACTAGGAAAGGGAATTCCCTGACCCCTTGCGCTTCCCGAGTGAGGCAATGCCTTGCCCTGCTTCGGCTCGTGCACAGTGCACTGCACCAACTGTCCTGCACCCACTGTTTGGCACTCCCTAGTGAGATGAAACCGGTACCTCAAGCAGAAATGCAGAAATCACCCGTCTTCTGTGTCGCTGGGGCTGGGAGCTGGAGACCGGAGCTGTTCCTATTCGGCCATCTTGGCTCCACCCTCTAATTTTATATTTTAAATTTGGAAAGGAATTTTAGATATTCTGTAGTCAAAATGGATAAACTTTAGCTCCATTTTTATCTATACTTTTTGCTTTCATTAATTTTTTAAAACTTTTTCTTTCAAGATAATTGTAGATTCATGTGCAGTTGTAAGAAATAATTCAGAGAGATTCTGTGATCCCTTTGTGCAGAAACCCCTGATAGTAAAATCTTGACAAACTATAGTAGAAGATCACAGCCAGGATGCTGCCATTGATGCAGTCAAGGCACAGAAGAATTCCATCGCTACAAGGCACCCTTATGCTGGCCTTTTCCAGCCAGCTCTGCATCCCTCCCACCTCTACCCCTGCCCCAATCTCTTCTCCATCTCTGTATTGGCTGTTTTCACTCGGCGTCATTGTCTAGCAATTCATCCAAGTTGTTTCACATGCCAGTATTTGATTTCTTTGCATTGCACTCCATGGTGTGGATGGACCACAGTTTGTTTAGTTATCTCCTCACTGAAGAACACCTGACTTGTTTCCACTTTGGGGCTTTTACGAATAAAGCAGATAGGACATTTTCTCCCAGTCTGTAGACTGTTCATCCACTTAACAGGTTCTTATACAAAGCAAAAGTTTTGAATCTTAATGAGACTCAATGTGTCAAAAAAAATTTTTAATGTGTTGTGTTTTTGGTGTCAAAAGCATGACAACAGGAGAACTTTTTGCCTAGCCCTAGATATTTTTCAAAGATTATCTCCTATGCCCTTTTCCCCCCCAAAAATTTATTGATTTACATGTTACATTTAAGTTCATGTTCCATTTTGAGTTAAGTTTCATATAAGGTGTGAGGTTTAGATCAAGGTTTTATTTTATTTTGTTTTTGCCTATGGATATCACTGCACTCTAGCACCGTTTGGTTCAAAGGCTATGGCTCCTCCGTTGAGTTGCTGTTGCAGCTGTCACTCATCAGCTGAGTGCATCTTTGTGGATCTGTTCCTGGGTTCTCTGTTCTGGTGTATTGATCTGGATGGCTGTCCCTCTCCAGTAGCGCACTGTCTTGATTAGTGGAGCTACGAGAGACAACATACTGGATTACAGTTTTATTAGGATCAGAAATATTGGAATAGACACATAATTTAAAATTACCCTGAAAATATTGGTATCGAGAGGTCTGCAAATATTTTCTTAGAATTATTTTTAAATTTTGTCTGTTTTAGTGGTTATTTCCCCTTTGTCATTTCTTATCTGTGGATTTGTTTTTGATTAGTGGCTTGTGATTCATCTAGTTCTGTTTTATTTTTCAAAAAATAAGATTTTGATGTATTTCTTAGGTCTAGTTTTCTATTTTCTGCCTTGTTCATTGCTACATTTTTCTTTATCATTCCCCTTCCTAGTGCTTTCTCTTAGTTTACTTTGCTGTTCTTTAGTTTTTTCAAATTTCGAATTTATTTTATTTATTTTTATTTGTTTGTTTCATTTGCCATAAGTGTTTAAGGCTGTGCTTTTTCCTCTGAACACTGCTTTAAATGTATTCCATGGAGTTTAATATATAATGCTTCCATTATCATTATTTCTAGGATTTCTGTATTTTCAGTGTGGCTTGCCTTTCAGCTGAATTGGATGTTTAATAACAGTTCTTTTCAGTTTCCAGTTTGAAGAATATTTTTATTTATTTTATTAATTTCTATTTTGATGGAACTTACCTCTGGTTTCTTTGTGACCAAATTTGATCATATTTTATGTGTGCATTCTCTATTGTTATTGTATAAACTTACATATTTCTCAAATCTACCAAATGATTATACTAGGTCATTTATATCCTTACTTATTTTTTGTCCACTAAATCTGTCGTGTACTTAAAGTGGCATGTTAAGTATTTCCTGTTACAAGTGTGTCTCTTTATTTCTCCTTGAATCTCTTACTGTTTTTCTTTGAAAGGTGGTTACTATGTTATTTGGTGGATACATAGTTATCACTGTTCTATCTCCACTGTGAGTCAGAGGCTTTTAGCACTATTAAACATCCCCTCTGTCATGCTTAATGCTCTTTGACTTGATTGTACTTTATTCGGTATTGGAATCACAAATCATTTGCTTAGCTTTTAGCCTTTCTAAATCACTTTGTTTTAGGTAAGTCTTGTATAGACTGTTGGGACTTGCTTTGTGAATCAAAATAAAACATTGTTTTCTTTTAATAAATGAATTTAGTCCACTCACATTTATTGATATGACTCACACATTTTCAATATTATAGGTTTTATGTATATTTTAGTTGCTATATTTCTCTATGTGTATACCTTTTTTTGCTCTTTTATTTTCTAAAATTTTTCCTTGCAATTTGAAAGGTTTGTATTTTGATCTTATGCTTTTTCACTTGTCTTTAGTCTTCTGTTTTCTTACGTAGTCTTTTATACCTTGTTTGTCTATCTTTAATGATAACCTTTGACTTCTACCTCTTGCCTAAATGACCACTGATAAGTTTATTCTGCAGTACTTTTCTCTTCCCTTCTTTCTCCACGCACTTACTAATTGAAGTATTTCTGCTTTCAAAACATATAACATCATTCATTTTTCCTCCACCTGCATTGTTCTATGCTTGTTTCTCTTAGATCCATGATTAAGTTTATTAGATGCTCACCATTGGCCCTTTTGCTGAAGTGTTCCTGCCTTTTGACAGGTGAAGCTAATCTTTGAAAGCCCAAGATCAACTCCTGGGTACAGTACCCCTGAGCTTTTGTAGGTTTAAGGCTGCGTTCTACATCCTTAACATTTGACAAGACACTTTGCTTCCTAATACAGCCTTGGTTCACACATACCTTCTCTGGGTTTCATGAAGGTGTTACTCCATTGTGGCCTCAGCTGTATGTGTGTGTGGGATGTGTGATGGCAGCCCAGTTCTCTTACATTTGAAGTTATTTGATCATTTTGCTACAGGGTTGGAGGGTTTTAAAAATTTATCTTCAGAGTCTAATAGTTTTACTAAGATATTCCCAGGTATCCCTTGGGTATCCATGGGCCTAACATGTAGCATTGTGTCTTCTTTTGAGCCCAGAAAGGTTTCTTGGATCAGAGTTTTAAGTATTTGTTATATTTTACGATTTTACGGATCTCTTTATGTTGAGTCTCACTGGCCTGGCTTCCATTTCAACCACTTTCTTTCTGGCTTGTTTTACTACTCAGTTTGTTTTTGGCCTCCTGTTTGCTTGCTTTCTTTAACGCCCCTGATTACATATTCTTTTGATTATAGTCTTCCTAGAACACCTTATAATTTAATCTTCATTTCTGACATGATTTGGTGTTTTTCTTTGGCTTCTCATTTTATTCTTCATGTTTTTGTCATTTTCTGCTCTCAGCATTTGGGTTTTGGATTCAGGTTGATTTTGCACATCCCCAGTGCTTATCTGAGGGTATGGAATTCAGTATAGAGTGTTGTATGCGGTTTTGTGTTTCCTGGTTTACATGTGGCTTGTTGGGGAAATCTTTACCAGCTTCAGTATTTAGATTCTCATGCTCTGTTTTATTATTAGGAAAGCCTTGCACAGGGGCAGTCAGCTTTCGGCTATGTACTTGTGGACAGGGTGGCCAGCCGGAG
The DNA here is from genome assembly GCF_009828535.3 of Hylobates moloch. NCBI lineage: Eukaryota > Metazoa > Chordata > Mammalia > Primates > Hylobatidae > Hylobates > Hylobates moloch. The sequence continues at coordinate 88,661,636 of NW_026652289.1, read as the reverse complement.
TCAGTTCCAGGATTCCTAGTTTGAGAAGATTCCTATTCTTTGGTCAGTGTGGTGGAGAGCAGTCTCTGTAACAGCTTTTTTTTTTTTTTTTTTTCAGTTGTGGGGCATGTCCATTCATTTTTGGTTCCTTTTGTCTTATAGGATTCTGCATTTCCCTCTCCGCCCTCACCGTTTTTCCCTTTCCCCTGCCAGGCTTTGATGGGCACGCCTGCCTGCCTGTTGGCTGTTTCTCTTGCGGATGATGCATGCCTGCCTGTCACCTGGAGTCCAGTGTATGTCAATGTCTTTTCTCCATAGTCTATACACAAATCCACTAGGATCATTTTCCAGTGGTTTTACGCTTAGGTTGGCCTTCCTACTTCTGGCTGTTAGTTTCCTCAATTTTAGAATTTTTATTTCTTTCTTCTCTTTTTCATGAAAATTATCTGGATTTCTCTGGCTCCTTGCAAGGGTGTGGGGCAGGGGCCTGAGAGACAGCTTGGCTGGGAATTGGTGTTTTCTTCTTACTGCCAAGTAATAATGTGGAGTTTATGGTGCTCTCCATCTTCTAGTTATGTCGAAAGGCAGGCTGTCCATGTGGCTTAATCTACATTTCTTGTTGATCTGTGGAGTTTATTGTGAGCAGATGCAGCGATGTGGCACTGGGTGGCTGTCAGTACCTTGCCTACCAGAAGCAAGACAGTGGCATCGCTAATCCACAGTCCAGAACTCATTCTTTCTGCTATGCCTGAGGAATCTTCTTTGTGGCACGTCCTAGGGAGGATATGATTTTATTTTGCTCCACTGGAGAAAATGATTTTCTGACTAGAGATTATGCTAATGCTAGATTCCCTCATTGGGCAGAAATATGGTCTCCAGGACATTCCTCCGTGGGGACCAGGCCACACCATTTCTGTACCACCCACGTTAGATACACCAGTCAATTAAAGAGTGTCTCATTAATTGGTAATGCCGATTTTTACTATTTCTTTAAACATAGAGACACATTAAGTTGAATTTTCTTGTGGAATTTAGCTTCCAGTAAAGCTTTTGTCACCTCATTTTGTTTTGTTTTGTGGTTTCTTAGAACATAGCTAATTATTGTGAGGCTTTGAAAACATCAAGTTGATAAATTAAATGAAAGAGTGAAAAAATATCTAGAGAATAAACCATCTAGAAAATACTGTATTCGAAGCAATATTTGAAAATGACCTGGCTTTGTTCAGTGTGATTCAAAGGGATCATTACCATTGACTAACAGTAAACATAATAAAATTCTTTGTAGATTTATAAAGCCCTCATTCTATCTGCTGCTTCAAGGGTAGCCAGGCAGACATTCATATTTTCTCAAAGGTCAAAACAGATGCTAATGTAATACTGGGTGCCTTTTCAAAGGTTAATCTCTGTATTGATCACAGTGCTGTAAACTCACTGAACCAGAGTCAAATACTTTCTTTTCCCCTGAGAGTTAAAATCATGAATGTGAGATCAATATTTTCTGAATGTAAATTTCAAAGTTAGTCTCATTCTCATGTTACATTTGCTAAAGAAGAAAGAAAGAAAGGAAAGAAGGAAGGAAGGAAAGAAAAGCAAGGAAAGACAAGAAAAGAAAAGAAAGAGAAAACCAGGCTATTTTTCTTGCAGCTCTCATCCGGTTAGAACAGAAATGGGCCTTGGGCTTCTCAAAGCAGGCTGATCCTCCATGTCTGAAGGAAAACTTAAAGCCACTCACCCCCTGCCCTTTTCCCTCCCTTAATGTAAACTCAAAGAACCTCTCCTGTTAGTTTGCACCTTGATGTAAAATCTTCAACCTTAGGATAATGCCACGTGGGTAGATTTGTATATTGAACCCTTCTAATCAGTGGCCTTGAGAATGGTTACAATGAGTGGGGCAGGAGCTGAGAGCTAGGAGCATCGCAGGGCTGTCTGAGGCTCCTGAAGGCCAGAGTCCTGGACAGTCTGAGAGAGCCACGAAAGCCGTAAATACTTGTCAGTAGGGTGTCAGGAGAGCTGGTGCAGAAGAGGTTCTAGTAACCATGTAGTGATTTTGTTATTCTTGTTGATGGAAATAATGGCTCCACTTTGATTCGGGGTGACCACCCCCCCTCCACTATATACTTTTCAGGAAGCAATGCCCCACAACCTCAGTACTGGAAGAGGCACGCAGACCACTAGGGGAGAATGGGAGGATGACGCGGAGCCCAAGACAGAAGATCAGCCCAGCACACTGTTGCTGAGGTGCTGGACAATGAGGGCCTCACACTGACGGGGGCGATGATGAGAGGCCAACGCCACTGCGTACCATTGCTAGGAGCCTGAGAACAGGGCCTGCGCCTGAGGCACCAGAGCTGAGGGGAAGGCCCTGGTAAAGTCATCTGTCCCACTCACTGTGGCTGCCTAACAAGTCATCCCAAAATGCAGGGGCTTAAAGCAACAGTGATGATTTCACTCCTAACTCTACCGTCTTCATGGAATTTGAAAGGGCAGCTGGTCCTGTTCCACTGGGGATCACCAGAGCTGGCAGAGGCTGAGGCCAGAATCATCTGGAGGCTGCTCACTTATGTCTCCTGCCCAGGTTGCGGGGGCCCAAAGAGCACGGCTGAGATGGCGGTGGGGCCTCAGACTTCTCTGTGCATCACAGGCCCCCAGATACAGGGGAAGGAGCTTCTTGATGGGGAGGTGCGTTGTCAGGGCTGTGGGATAAAGCCTGTGGGATGGAACATATTAGTGCTGGCGAATTTGGGAAATGCAACCTGCCGCATCATTTTATTTGCCCAAGACTTGTAACTCATATGATCTCATAATTCCATTTTGCTTTAGCCATCCTGGGTTGGGTTTTCTGTCGCTTGTAGCTGTAAGAGCCGTAAGTGGTACAAAGGCCCAAAGAAATGTGCTGCCCTTCTTGATCTTTCTCAAGGACTCATGTTAATTGCAGTTGCTGAGGCAGCAAGTGTTGGATCATAGACTGATCTTTGCTTTCTGCGTCCCGTTATGTCCGGAAGGCCCAAGTTCCTATTGTGGAGGCTGTATCAAGAGCTAGGCCTCCTTGCTGCTGAATGTCCTAGGTCTGAGATGAGCATGGTGCATTGCCCTGTTGGCTTAGCTTGTGGTTCACTTATTAGCAGTTAGGAGATGGCGCTTGTCAGCATGAGGAGCAGGTGCCTGTACAGCGCCTCATTTTACCACTGCTGAGCCCCCAGCCTTGACAGGAGCCACTAGTTACCATGGAAGGTGGGTGACAGGGGCTGACTTAGCAATATTCTGCCGGGACCAGCAAGTGGCTTTTTCTATTCCTTACTCCAGCTGATCCTTTAATTCTCCAACACCAAGTAGGTATCCCACAATTCAATTCAGTTCTAATGCCAATTACTCGGAGCTATTGTCAGAGCACAGGCTAAGGGCTCCATCTCTCATCGGTGCCCTCAATTCAGACACAGCTATCAGTCACAGGTATCAGGCACTCACACTTCTGTGCAACTTGGCTACAAATCAGGGTTCCTGCAACCCCTCACTTCAGGTTCAATAATTCTCTGGAATGACTCAGAGAACTCAGGAAAGCACATTACCTACCTTTACTACTTATTTTAAAGGGTATTATAAAGGGTTCAAATGAAGAGCCAGATGAGGAAGTGCGTAGGTGAGGTCTCTGGCAGGGTCCCAAGTGCAGGAACTTCTGTCCCCATGGAGTGCAGATGCACCACCCTCCTGACACATATTCATTCACCAACATGGAGGATCCCAGAACTCTACTGCTTAGGGGGTTTGAGGCTTCATTACATTGGCACGATTGATTACATCATTGGCCATTTGTGATTGGCTCAATCTCCAGCCCTGGTTCTCTCCCTGAGGATTGGTGTGGGGACGGATGGTGGAGCTGTCAGTTTTAACTTTCTAATCATGTCTTGATCTTTCTGGCAACCAGTTCCCTCCTGAAGCCATCTAGGGCCCCCAAGAGCTGCCTCATTACAACAAAAGGAATTCCTGTCACTCTTATCACTCGGGAAATGCCAAAAGTTTTAGGAGCTCTGTGCTAGGAATGGGGACAAAGACCAAATATTTTTATTCTTCTACCATCACTAGTCAAAGGGCCCTCGAAGTGCCTGCGTTGCTTGATGGTGGGTCAATGGGGTGTTTACGGATGACGGCACAGTTGCGTGCAGAGATCCTCCATGGATGCTGGGGTGAGATCTCCGGAGAAGCCATTTGCTGTCAGTGTCTCTTTATATGCTAGACTATAAAGTTGAAAAATGATGCTATAGAGTTGTCTAAGGGGAAATTTCCCTCTGCCTTTCCACGGATCAAATTTCCTATAACTGGAAAGAAATCCATTGGCACCACTTGTGGCCTAAATGATTGCTTTTATGTAACTTGTTTTTGGTATATTATTAATTTAATGGCAGAGAACCCTTAATTTCAACCATTAGGGAACCCAGAAAAAAAAAAGTACGTTAAAATAATGTAAAACGACTTAAAAAGCCTTAAAGTGACTTCAAAGACTTAGAATGACTAAAGAGTAGATGTCCTGGTAAAGTGCAGTAAGCTGCAGTGGGGTCAGGAGAGTCCCAAGACATTTTTAGTCTTCTTCTAAAACAATCTCAGCAAACAAGGTGCTTATCTCATAACATCCAGACAACATAACCATGGAGTGCAGCTCCGCATTTATGGAAGACCCAAATGCGGCCGGCTCCACATGTGTACTGTCATGATAGCTTATTGATTGGCTAAATTTTTGGAGTAAAGGAAGCTTGGCCTAAACTTTCCTCTATAGGATATGCTATTTTGAAAAACAATAAGATAAAACATTTTTTATAATGCATTTAGACATGCTGACACGGACGTTTCTTTACAAGGTTGTAAATTTAGGGGTAACTAAAGAATTTATCAGGCTGGGTATGATGGCTCATGCCTGTAATCCCAAAACTTTGGGAGGCTGAGGCGGGCGGATCATTTGAGGTCAGGAGTTCGAGACCACCCTTGCCAACAGGGTGAAGCCCCGTCTCTACTAAAAATACAAAAAAATCAGCTGGACGTGGTGGCGTATGCCTGTAATCCCAGCTACTGGGGGAGGCTGAGGCAGAAGAATCGCTTGAACCCCCGAAACAGAGGGTGCAGTGACCCGAGATCGTGCCGCTGCACTCCAGCCTAGGCGACAAAAAAAAAAAAAAAAAAATAGAATTTATCAGATATTTAATCAGGTCATATTTCATGAATATTCATTGTATTAAAACGTTTGTTCTTTTATAGTCATCCATGAAGTCAACACAGCTTTATAACTAGCAAGAACTAGGCCTCAGCGGTGCAGTGGTGAAGCAGGCAGATACTGTGTGCTGAACTTGGAGACTCACCAGGGAGGAGCAGCAAACACAGCTAAACGTAGACCCAGTAAGCCATCCCCAGTGTGGATCAGTGGTACTGTGCTAACGGCACTAAGGTTCCCAGATAGCAAACAGCCCTGAGCAGGTGAGCTGTGCGACTTCCCCAAGGAGGAGAAACAGCCAGCATCCCTGATGGCAGGGCAAGAGGATGGCGCTGAAGATGGTGGAAGGCGCCCAGCAGAGGGAGACTATAGATGGGGAAAAAGGCTGGATTTCACTCCAGGTGGTGGGAGCGCAGGGAAGGGCTTTAAGCAGGAAAGCCTGCAATGCGATTTTTCTTTTACAAAGACCATTCTTCCCTGCAGTGGAATGGACAGGTTAGAGGAGGACCGAGTGGCCCCGGGGAGGCCAGGTTAGAGACTGAGGCTTAGGGCCAGTGTGTGCAGGGCAGGTGGGGAAAGCGGGCCGGTGGGGTCGGCTTTGGAGGTGGACAACGTGGATGTGAGCCATGAGGGGATGAAAACTCAAAGGCACATCAGGTGCAGGCGCAGTTTAGAGGAGAAACGCAGAGTTTGGTCTTGAGTATGTTCCAGTCCGCGTTGGTGAGGCTGCATGAGGGACGTCGGATTGGCAGGCCAGTGTGCAAGCATAGAGGTCTGGCGGGAATCTCTGATGGAGAGGCGGGTGGTGAATGTTCAGGGAGAGAAGGCGCCTGAGCACAGTGGGCTGGAGACGGCCTCGGGAGTGGGCACTGGACGTCAGACTGGGTGCTATCTATGGGGAGAAAGAGGAGAAGGATGCAGACACGCTACTGGGGCTCTTGGCTGCAGGTGACAGACGCCGTAATCAAGTTTGCTTGGGTGGAAAGGGACATGGACCAGAGGGTTCAGCAGCCTGGATAGGGAGTGTCTAGCTGGGCCTCGGAGGCAACAGGAGCCAGGCTGTGCTCTCTCCACCTCTCATCTCTGCCTCTCCCCGCCTGGGAATTCCTTCCTGTGTTAGAGAACGGCCGCAGGCAGCTCCGGAGACAGACCCAGACACGCTCCCTCGGGAAGGGCTCTGGCTGGTCTGAGCTGGGTGCCCACTCTTGGCTGGCAGAACGGGCCTTGACTATCACAGTGTGAATCAAGCCCAGTGCCTAGGCCAGTCACCATGGCAACACGTCCAATGTGTGGCACAAGAATGCCTCCCAGGAGGAGAGGGCTGAAAACAATCGGGTCACGTGCGTGGCAGGTCCGCAGGGGGTGGGGAAGTCTGTGCCTGCTCAGCGCGTTCAACGGCTTTGCTCTGTGTTCCCTGGAAATTTCAGAAATGCAGCTGCTTTGCTGGAGCTCTGTTACTGAGCTTTATTCCGGGGGTGAGCCTGGACTCACTGGACTCAGACCCATTCTTTTTTTTTTTTTTCTCGCTGCAACCTCGGACTCCCTGGTTCAAGCGATTCTCCTGCCTCAGCCTCCAGAGTAGGTGGGATTACAGGCAAGCGCCACCACACCCAGCTAATTTTTATATTTTTAGTAGAGAGGAGGTTTCACCAGGTTGACCAGGATGGTCTCAATCCCCTGACCTAGTGATCTGCCTGCCTCAGCCTCCCAAAGTGCTGGGATTACAGGCGTGAGCTCAGACCCATTTTATTGCATTTTTATATCTATACTTATAAGTAAAATTGGCTACAGCTTTTATTTTTGTATTATATTTGAGTTTGAAGGTTCTGTAGCTCCATCAAATGAATTGGGGAACTTTCTGTATGTATGTAACTTGGAAGAGGGAAATTATAGCCCCATTTGAATCTGACATCTTCTTAACTGGGAGATTGTTAACCAGTCTTCCAGTCTCCTCACTGGCTATTGAATTTTTCAGGCTTCCTGTTTTCTGCATGGATCAATTTTAGTAATTTATATTTTGCTATGAAATGACTTGAAGCTTTTCACTTGTCCTTGTATCTGTGATCAAATCTCCCCTCTCAGTTGATACACACACAGTCGCACACACATTCTTTTTCCCTTAGTGAAACTTCCCAGAAGTTTATATTTGTATTAGAAATTTCAGAGAAGAGACTTTTGGCCTTTTACTCTTTATGTAATTTCTTATTGACTTTTTAACTATATCACTTTCAGTTTTTTATTCCAATTCATCCTTCTTATCTTTAAATAATATTTGTACTCCTTTTCCATCTTATTGTTTTAAGTATTTAATTTATTTATTTTCAGCTTTTTAAAAGTGAACATTTGGAATCTCATCCATTTTGATTTGGAATGCATGCTTATGTATGATAAGACATGGATACAGCTCACCTATAAAACATGGGTCTCCGGCTCTCCCAGAGCTCTTCATTACTACGTTTGACTTCATCTCACTGACTTCACAAACCACCTTTGTGATGAAAAAATCCCCGTGGGGTTTTGAGTATGTTGGTGGGCCATCTGTTGTGTTTTATGGGGTCAGTGACATACCATGATGTTTAAATTATTTGGACTTTATAAGCTTACTCTGTGGTAAGGCAAGTACTTTACCTTATCAGTGTTTTTCTGACTGTTCTTATTTATTTTTTATATGAATTACAGAATCATATCATTTGAATTAATTAAAAACCCAACTATTATTTTGATTGGGATTGTAATAAACCTTAAAATAACCTCAAGAGAATGAACATCTTTATAATATCTTTGCTTTATAGTATTCTTTGCTTATGAGAGAAAAATGCATTTGCCAGCTGAAGTACTGTGTGATAGTCCTAGAGGGTATCAACTATTTTCAGTAAGACAGTCTTATATATTAAAATAGCTGCACTTGGATTCCATAATCTACTTTTTCCAGGCACTGTCTATTTTCTGCACCAGCCAAAGTGGAGAGTCAGGTAAGGATGTGACAGGCAAGTTCTTCAGTGCCTCCTCTCTGTAGGTTAGGGATGCTGAGGGAAGATGCTGATTGAGGTTGACTTCCCGATTTCAGTAGGGATGCTAGGGATCCCAGTACAGGCACAAACGCCATGTTGGCCACAGCCACAGCTCACACCTCCCACCCTGCTCCTGGAAACCCCATGTTGCTGTTGTGGATGCTGAAGCCAGCCCCCTTGATAGTGTCTCTGTGGCCCTTGTTACTGCGTATCTAGTGCTACAAGTTCTAGGCAGGTGAAGAGTTGAATGAACGAAGCCTAGACCATATGCTGTGCTTTAGGTGAAAGGGAGTCTAGAAAGTAAGTGTCTTATGCTTCAAATTCTAGGTGAGGTGTGGTTGACTCCTACCAGGTCCTTAGGTGTATGCTCTGTGTCCTTGCATTTCTGAAAGTATCCTTCATTTGTTCTGATCACTCTATCTATCTATCATCTATCTGTCTGTCTGTCTGTCTATCTATCTATCATCTATCTTCTATCTCCTATTTCTATCAATCATCTCTCATCTAGCTGTCTGTCACCTATCTATATCTACTCATTTAGCATCTATCCATCAGCTATCATCTATCTGTCATCTACTCTAAAGCCACTTCTGCCCTTGTAGGTCGATTTTATTCTTTCTTCACTTCAAGTCAGTGGAAGCTGTCTGTTCACATCCGAATCCTGGTTTTTCCTTGGCTACTGCCTCCCCAAGTGTGAGCTGCTGTTTCTCTGGGGCTGCTCCCAGCTTCGTGTCCTGTTAGAAGTCACATCAGCAGGATGTCTTCAGGATAGTGCTCAGCTAGCAGCCAGGGTGGCCCTTCTCTGACTTCTCTGTCTCAGCGGCTCTTCTAGCATGCTTGGGAGGGCGGCAGAGCCCCAGCATTTGGCCTTTGCTCTGACTTCATGCCATGGAGAGCCAGGTCTTCTTCCTGAAGCATGCAACCCCAGACTGACCCTCCAGGAGTTCCCATCCCCTATCACTTGCCACCAGTTTACCCCAAGCCACATCTTCCCAGACCTGGAATAGGAGTTTGTCCCAGATAAGTAATCACCTCGTTTTCTACAATCATAGTTGGTGGATATTTTTCATAATATGGATTTTTGGAGGTTGGGTCAGCTTGAAAGTGCTGTGATTTTTACTGCATTTGTCTCGGCCATGGGACTCTCTAGCTACACTCAACAGGACCTCAAGAACTTACAAAGAACAGCTGGGAGTTTGGGGCAAAAATTGAATTTCTCTGTTAATTTTTCCTCTGCCTCTTTCCAAAATGCTCTGCAAAACTCTGAACATAAAAGTGAGGAGTGCACAGGTATGCATCCCTGTTCCCAGGGCAGCTGCTTTTCGATTGAGGACCCGTGAGGAGCCCCTGCCCTCAGAGGGGAGCCCCGCAGTAGCTGGGGATGCCGGCACTGAGCACTCAGTCCCTAGCCCGCATCCTTTGGAGAGTTTGGATTACAGTGGAAATCTCCTTGGGAACACTGGTACTATAAGTCCCTGACAGGGACAGCTGGCCAAGAGCGAGCCCTTCCAAAGAGGGCGACTTCAGCACTGGGAGGAAGGCTGGGAATGGAGTGGGAGCTGGCATGTGGTGGGGGTTGGGGGTGGTAGGAATCAGGGCAGACACGGCCCTGGCGCCAATGCAGGGTTGAAAATTATGTGCTCCAACCTCACTTCACCTGTACTCAAGTTAATTTTCTACCCTGCCATTCACAAGAACGATATGAAATGCCCAAGAAAAAATCAAGTCACAAGATGAAGCCGGAAAAATCTATTTATAATTATAGAATTTACCATAAAAGTAGTGCCTTGTGCTACAGATCATCTTATCCAGTGATCTTATTTCAAGTGTCTTCATTTCTATATATAAAGAGGTTATGAAAAACCTGCCAGTTTGTAAAAAGCAAAAACATGGATGGAAAATAATTTTCAGAAATTCGAATTTACATTTTTAAAGATAATTTACTTTCTTCTTGATTAAAACAACAACAGTATGATTATGCTTATTTTAAATACGTCTACATTCAGCTCTCACAATCTTTTAATATTGCATGAGTTTTCCACTAAGCCTAAAATAAAATATCCCCCTTTTCCAGAATGTAAATTATTTTGTTTCTGCCTTCTAGTAAGCTGGACATTTCAGGCAAACCCACAGCATCATAATGGTTTCTGTTGTATTTTTCTCAACCTAATGTTTTTTTTCCTTAAACGACTCATGACAATTACAAGGAACAAATAAAATACCCAATAGTATGATGACTTGCACATTGGATTTGGCTGGTGTGCTAATTGCACTCCCCAGCTCCGTCAGCACTCTGTGGAAGGTGGTGGTGTCCTGAGTCTGCTTTTCCTATATTAAACTCGGAATTACCTGAGCACCAGGCTCTTCCTTCCAGAACTCAGCTTAATCCTAAGCTTTGAGAGTTAATTTTATGGTGCTTGCCATTGGGCTTGTTTCCCTCATTTAAATCAGACGTTGGTTTCCCAGTCCTGGCTGTCAGCCCCTCTTGCTTTGTGTGACTCCTGCATGAGTCGATGCTTTCTGTTTCTTGGTTTGTGTAACTGTCAGATGTGCCGGCTTCCTGTCTTGTTATACGTTTCATATCCGTGGAGAATGAAGCTGAGCTTAATAGACTGATGAAAACATCGTGGGATCTCACTGTAAAGCGAACGTTTGCAAGAGGCTGCTTACTCTCTCACGCTGGTGGCTCTGTATGGATTGCTGAGCCCCACAGGGCAGGCTGCTCCGCTCAAGGGAAGGGCATCTTGCTGGGAGACCATGCAGAGGGCAGGAAGCTGCCCAGTGAGGATGGTGCTGAGTTCTCCTGTAAGATGTTAAGGGAAGAATCACAAAATGAGGGTTTTGTGCTTTCAAATAAGTTAGGGAAGTATTTATTATACAAGACTAAATACTTTCTTGGTTCAAAGACCCAGTCCCGCACCCCAGTGTTTAATAGCTAGTGTGCCTCAGGCATCATGCAGTGGGGAGTCTCAATGCCGTAGGCCACAGGGGTTCATCTGGACGGCCTTGTCTGCCCACTGGCCTTGCCACCCCCATTTGCAAGGTAATATCTACAGAGTTGTGGGCCAGCCTGAGTTTCTTTCCTGGGAATGTGGAGCCGGGCCTGAGGAGTCTGGATCCAGCCACAGAGGAGGCATGAACACAGGAGTCGGTGTGCTAAGAGTCACCACATGCTGAGAAAGGAGAGGTCAGCAGCGCAGGGAGCTGGGGAAGGAGCGGGAGTCAGTGTCCAGGCCTGGGTTCCGTCTATACAGAGCACCAGTTGCATCCCTGCCATGGCACAGTTGGCTGTGGGAGTGCAGTGGTTGAGGGTCATGCCTCTGCGCTTGAAGCATGAACCCTAGTCCTACTCTTCACTGCTGTGTGTGTGTGTGTGTGTGTGTGTGTGTGTGTGTGTGTGTGTGAATTTCCTTGACTTCTCTGTGCCTTGTAAAATGAGACTGTAATCAACTGCTGCCTCATCATGCTGTTACAGGCGTGGAATGCAGTAACTTTCATTTAGGTAAAAGCACTCAGAAAACTGCCTGATACAACTCTGCACCTTCCCTAACAGGTGCCTGGGGAAGTTTCCACTGTCTCCCAGAACACTATGCCACCATTTTGGTGGACTGTAGCCCAGGTTTTTATGGACCTATGTAAAAAAGCTCCTAATGGTGGCTCTTGGGTAGTCCGTGTATTTACTTGCTCAGTTCTGGCTGGCTTTCTCTGCAATCTTCTCAGCTCTCACACCCAGTTGACAGTCTGGAATTGAGAAGCTGAAAATCATTTTATTTCCTTAGATATGATCTAATTTAGAAGGAGTATCTATTGCACAAATTCAGATAGTGCATTGTGAAGCTAAAGTAGAAATGGTTCCTCATTATCTCCCTGGTCCTTTTGGTCCTGGCCGGCTGCCTTCCGTGGGGACTGGGGCATAGCGGGCTGGGCACTGGCATGGGGCCAATCACTGCGGGAGCTGGACACTTCCAGGAGGAGCTGCGAGGAGCCTCAAAGGAGGAAATGGGAGCAAACTGATGTCAAAGGTGGGTTTGGGAGCACCAAAGGTGGCCCCATGGAGGCCAGGGATATCACCCTAAAATGCCTGGTTGGCGGCTGTCCTGTGTGAACTCCTGAGGCTTCCTGGACTCTGCTCACGGTCAAGTTCACAGTAGCCTGTGACCCAGGCCATCACTCCACCTCCTCTCCTAGGGGGCAGCTTGGCCCGGGCACCCAGGCTGGCCAGGAACCCTCTCCCCCCCACTCCTAGCCCTGCTGCTTCCCTGCCTCCCTCAGTGCTCCTCAGTCCTGAAGACTTTCAGGGCCTCCTGCCTAAGGTTCCTTCTGTGTTTCAGGAGGGGCAAGCCTTTCTGCTGTCCCCACTGAGTTGAAATGGCTTGTCTACAAGAGGGGAGCCCTTCAGGATGGAAACTGTGTCTACGTGTGCTTCCTGACGCGTGGGCTTGGTCACACAGCAGCACACAACAGGCGTCTGCTGGGCTTGGCAGCTCTGGTCTGGGGCAGGAGGGCAGGTGCACAGCGGGCTGCCCTCCTCCGTGTGGGCCACGTGGCTGGAAGAGGCTGGCCATCCTTGGAGAGTCAACTCACCAAGCAATCACTTCTCAATTAAGAGCATCACCCAGAGCCGTTTTTTAATTTTGTCTAATGTGATAATTTTGTCATGTAATGATAATGTAATGATTGCCGATTATTCAAGTCACAGATCAGACCTTAATTAAAACTGCTAAATTTCTAATTGGTTCCCAACAGGGCCACTCATGAGTGTAGAGAAAAAGCATTACCTTGGTGGATGGAGATTTTTGTGCCTATGCCCCCTGTGACTAGCAGGGTTTGTAGGTGAACTGACCAAGCAGCCCCAAGCTGAATTCACTGTTGACGTCCACGGAGGCTTGTCTTCAACAGAGGGATGGGGAGCAGCTCCCTTCTGCAGGCCTTACGTGTGTGCACACCTGAGTTGTGTGCGAGGCAGGCTTTAGAAAAAGTTCATTGCCTTTTAGGCGAGCGTGCTGTGTGCAGAGCAGAGCTAGCAGCTGGCCGGAGATGCGGCCTCAGACAGGCTGGTCCTTAGAACTGGTCTTTTGACAACCTAATTTTTTACATATATATATATTATATTATATATATATATATATAGAGAGAGAGAGAGAGAGAGAGAGAAATTGTATTTATTCAAAAAAAATTAGGTTTTGCTGGTTTAATTTCGCATAAGTGCGTGCCACTCTGTTTTAATTATTTTCTCCCTTTATATCAGCAGATCTCCTTTTACTTCCTTAAACTTGATGCCCTTGATCATTATCTCTTATTTTGTGCCTCATGTTGTAGGCTGCTTTCTTTTCTCTTTCTTTCTCTTTCTTTCTTTCTTTCTTTCTTTCTTTCTTTCTTTCTTTCTTTCTTTCTTTCTTTCTTTCTTTCCTTCCGTCCTTCCTTCCTTCCCTCCCTCCCTTCTTTCTTTCTTTTTTTCCTTCCTTCCTTCCTTCTTTCCTTCCTTCCTTTTTTTTTTTCTTCCTTCCTTCCTTCCTTCCTTCCTTCCTTCCTTCCTTCCTTTTTTTGAGACACAGTTTCATGGTTGTTGCCCAGGCAGGAGTGCAATGGCACCATCTCAGCTCACTGCAACCTCTGCCTCCCAGGTTCAAGCAATTCTCCTGCCTCAGCCTCCCAAGTAGCTGGGATTACAGGCACCTGCCACCATGCCCAGCTAATTTTTGTATTTTTAGTAGAGATGGAGTTTCGCCATGTTAGCCAGGCTGGTCTCAAATTCCTGATCCCAAGCGATCCACCGGCCTCAGCCTCCCAAAGTGTTGGGATTACAGGCATGAGCCACTGCGCCTGGCCAAAGGCTGCATACTTTATAGCACTTTAAAGTTAAGAAATATTTTAAGATTTTATGATGCGTTTCGATAGTAGACCAGCTAGGTTCCCCCTGAGCTTGCAAAGTTTGAGAAGTATGTGTAGATTGCTATTTGTAGTCTAAGCTACTGATGAGCTTCATATCTAATTCACATTCTTATATGCTTTAAGCTCCTTAGTATTGCAGTGTAAATCATTTTGTTGCTTCAAAATGCTCTTTAAATGAGCATTTTGATTAGAAAATAAGTCAACATCGCATTTTATTTTTATTGTTGCAGCTGCATGACTAATTCATTGAAAGTTTCAAAGACAATTAGCAGCACTGTGAGCTAATATGGAATTTAGAGTTTTTTGGGGGGAGGGAAAGAGTGTTAATTTTGCTAATTGAATAAGGTGTTTCTCAGTACCGTTTATCAGTCATTTAGATTGTATCTAGAAGATACTAAAATAACTAATTGAAAATGTAAAAAAACTCATTTAAAATGTTTTTGATTTCTTTTGCTTTATGATTAGGTTTCCCCGTGTCAGCTGGTTGTTTTAGCGTGAGGTAAACATGGCATTAAATCAAATTTTATCTAAGAAGATTTATTATTTTGGGAAAATCTTATTTATTGTTTGGAAAAAATTAAATAACTGCAGTTATAACAGCAAATAACATAATCACTATAATTGGCATGTGACTTATTTATACAAATCCATGACCTATCTTTCTTCCTCTCTCCATTCTTCCTTCCCTCTTTCTTCTTCATTAGCATATAAGTAAAACAATGCTTGAGGACTTAGATGAGCAGAGGTCAAAAACTCTAATAAAACTCTAATAATTAGCACAGTGTAGCCTTAGTGCAAAGACAGAAAAACCAATGGGAAAGAATGGAGAGCCCAGAAACAGACTCAAACGTGTAAGGCTCTCTGATTTATGACAAAGGTAACACTACAATTCAGTATGAACGAATTTTATTTTGAATATACGGTGCCATGCCAATTGGCACCCATGTGAAAGAAAATGTACCTTTATCCTTACCTCATTCCATACACACAGATCATTTCTATATGGACTGTAGATCTAAATGTGAAAAGCAAAATGTAATAAGATATTAGTGAACTCACAATAGGACAACATTTGATAAACAGGACCCCAAAAGCACTAACAGTAAAGGATAAAACAAGATCAGACTATATTTAAGACCTTTTGGTCATCAAAAGTTACCATTAAGGGCCTGAAAAAACAATTTACCAAGTGGGAGAAGATTTTTACAGTATGTATTCCAGTAAAGGATTCATAGTGACACCATGGAAAGAGCTCCTACAAATCAATTAGGAAAAACCCCAGACCACCCTGTAGAAAAATGAACAATTTCACTCTCATTTCACTAGAAGAGGATACCCAGTAGACAGTAATAATATGAAAAGATGCAGAACTTCCTTAGTTACAGGGAAATTCAAATTAAAACCACAGTGCCATTTTACACCATGCCCATCTGGATGATGAAATTGAAAAAGATGAAAAGAAGCAAATATTGGTAAGGACATGAAACAATGGAATATATAGACTGCTAGTGGAAATGTAAATTACTTCCACCACCTGAAAGGTTCATTTGCATGAACCCTCAGTCTCACTCTTAGGTGAGCCCCAACAGAAATGCCACTCTTTTTTCACTTAAGAATGTACTAGAGTGTTCATAGCAGCAGTAAAAATCAGATATACAGTATATAACAGCATGGAAGACTCTCAAGAACATAATATTGAGTGAAAGAAGCCAGACACAAAAAAAGTACATATATGATTTTAATTACACGAAGTACAAATATAGGAACTAACTGATCTATGCTGTTAGAAAATAGGATAAATAGGCACTAAAAATATTTAGAAAATAGGCACTAAAAATATTTAGAAAATAGGCACTAAAGTGAGATTTGTCTGACATTTTTTTCATGATTTGACCAGGATTGTGGATGTGGGGGAGAATGAGCGCAGAGCTAAAGTGTCATTTTCATCACACCCTGTGGAGAGTACATGCTCTCAGCATGACTTATCATGGGCTGAAGTAGTGTTTGTCAGGTGTCTTCACTGCAGAGTTCCTCTCCCCCCTTCTGTACTGTGCTGGTTGGAGTGAAGTTGCCACAAGCAAGCAACACTTAACGGGTAGGGAGCTTTGCTCCCCGCTTGAGGAGGAAGTATCTTTAGAAGATAGTTGGGATTCTTGTACATACATATGTTTATGCTTCTCCAATCATTTACTTATTCAGTCATTCATTTATATCAGTTTGGGCTCTCATATGTTTATTTTATGCTTTGAGTTATAATCCAGCATTGCTTTATTTCTTACTCAACTTCTTCCCAGTTGTGGCCATTGGGAGCGCTTTCCATTGGTGCCTGTGTCCCATTGATGTGCCCCTAACATCGTGCTTGTTTTTCTTTCCTTGAGCCCTTCCTTATTTTAGAGCACTGCAATATGCTCCATGCTCCTCTTGTATACTTACTGCTCCAATCCTAGAATACACCGTTTCTCCAAGAAGCCTTGCTCTCTTTTATTGGAGACTGGTATTATAAGCCAAGATCTGGGATCTAGGTGTGCTCATTGACACTGGAATGTCATTCATTCTATATGCTCTCAGCTGATTGATAGAGCACAGAAATATATATGTGTATACTAGTTTGTACACACACACACACGTTTATATACATTGGTCTATGAATAGTTCTAATAAAACCATCTATTGCTATGGATAATTCTAGCCCCCACCCCTTGCACATGTGTAATCTCCTTCTCCCACAGGGAGAAACTTAATTCCCATCATCCACCATCTGTTTACTTAATCATTCACTTCCAGTACTCTGTATATCAGTTTCAGAATTCTTAATTGGCACTCTCGTGGGAAATGCCTTCAGTGTCCACAGTACAGTGAGCTTGTACAGTTACTTCTCCCTTGGAGATGGATGAGGCAGTGGGGGACCTTTACTACTGTAACCCTGCTCTGAAGTTGTCTCCTGCCTCCTGTGACACGTTATGTGACTGCTCCCTTCTCCTAGACATTGTTATTTGACATCTGTATCTGTATGGTATTTTCTGCTTACTGTGCAGGCCGTTGCCTTCTTTCTGCTTCTATTTCTGCTGCTTTGACTTGTTGAATGGTGACTGGCTGGTTCACAGAGGATTGAGCACCTTCTCTTGGGTGTATGTTCCTTAGTTGGTCCTCACAGCAACCTTATAAAATAGGTATTATTAACCATTTTGAACAGCTGAGGAAACAGAATGATTCTCATTTTATTTTATAAAAATATTTCAGTAGTCTCCGTCAGGAATTTTACCCTACTTGTAAGCTAGTAAGTGGCACAGTGTCATGGATGCTGACAGGAGACACGAGCCTCAGGACTTTGTTCCCCAGGCCACAGTAGGCAGCATGACCAGAAGCCTACCTGGGTCTGGCAACACCGGCACATGCAGTAATTTGTGTCAGGAGAGGAATTTGGCACTTAGGAAACACAAATCCATTTTACAGGACAAAAAGCATCCCTGCCTTTTGCTTCAGAGGGACATATCTCTGTATTTCAAGGCTGATGGGCTGTGCATGCATCTTTGAAAAGATAGTCTGGAACAAAGACAGTCAGTTCTTCTGCTTAGAAGATGTTCAGAAATGCAAGAGCTCAGTAGAGTGTTTTCTCCCAACGGCCTCCTCCATGGTCTCTCAGAGACTTTCCATCCAGTTTTGCCCAGCTGCATCCTCACAGCTGATTCACCTTCCTGGAGCACCAGGCAGGTGCTCCTGCTTCAACATCTGCTTACTCCCATGTTCCATTACTCCCATGTTCCGTTACTCCCATGTTCAGAAGCCTCTCAAGACTCCAGGATTTGTTAATTTCTATGGCATGACGACTCTTTCGTGGCATTCATCACATTTTGCCTTCTTTTATGTCTTCTGTTTCCTATACTATTAGACTGTAAAATTCTTGAGGGTAGAGAGAATATTTAATTAAATTAATTAATTAATTTATTTATTTTTGGAGATGGAGTCTCGCTCTGTGACCCAGGCTGGAGTGCAGTGGCGTGATCCCGGCTCACTGCAACCTCCACCTTCTGGGTTCAAGCGATTCTCCTGCCTCAGCCTCCCAAGTAACTGGGATTACAGGCATGTGCCACCATGCCCAGCTAATTTTGTATACTTAATAGAGACGGGGTTTCACCATGTTAGCCAGGCTGATCTCAAACTCCTGACCTCAGGTGATCCGCCCACCTCAGTCTCCCAAAGTGCTGGGATTAGAGGTGTGAGCCACTGTGCCAGCCAGAGATGATATTTTAAAAAGTATTCTAGTACCTGATAATGTTTAGTGTAATAGCTGTAGGTTTTTCAGTAAATGTTAAATTGAATGGATGTTTTCAGTCTTCCTGAAGAAAATGAGAAGTACATTTCTTAGGGCTTAAAATTTTGACTTCTGAATCACCTTTCCTAATGTATCATTTTATTAGAAGTTAGATTACTAGAAATGGTCAAAGTCAACTGTCAGTTACACATAAACATGCACAGACACCTACATCTCACTTAAGTATGCAAAAGTATGGGCCCTTCTTATAAGGATCTCCAAAGTTTATATACAGACCCTTCTGTTTAGGACCAGCAGGTTCGTATGCCCCCTGTGCAGTAACAGATCCACTCCACTGAGACAGCAGGTTTTGCAGCAGAGAAACAGTTTAATGATCACAGGGTGCTGAATGAGGAGATGGGAGGAGACCCGCAAATCCATCTCCTGGGGTTCTGGGCCAGAGTTTCTAAGAGGATCATGGAGGGTGAGGGGCTGGAAAATTGGAGTGGTCGACTGGTTGGGGTAAGGAGGATGAAATCATCAGGATGTGGAAACTTCATTTCCTGGTGAGTGAGCTCCTATGGGACCCTTCAGACCAGCTGAGCCAGTAGTTTCATCAGTATGCAGGACCTGAAGGAACATCTTAAAGGGAAAATTTAACATTTCATAATGTTCAGGTGGTTTTTTATAGAGCAGTTAAGGGAAACTGTAATCTTGTAACAGGGTCTGCCGGATTCTGGGGCAACAGGCAGCAGACAGCTCTGAGGAAGCAGGTCAGAGAGCAGCCGACCTAGTGATCAATGCTGAGTGTGCTGCAAGCTGGGTTTATTGTTGCTTTTCCCCCTCCCTTCTTCCCTGATTAATTTAATAAAGCTTATAGGAATGGTTTAACTTCCTTCATGAGGCCTCCATTCTAGACTAGGAGACTAGTCATCTGCATAAATAAAGAAGGCGAAAAATACAGACAGAATAGCATGGGTTCCAGGTAAATAGGAGAGTAAGGATGCCAGGAGCGCAGAGCCTACAGGGGCGGCCATGGCCTGGGTTGCTGGCCTTGGGTTTGTGATTGGGTCAAGTAAGTGGTGAGAACAGAGAAAGGCTTTCCTAGGAAGTGCCTGACCTGAGCGGAGACATAGGGGAAGGGAGGCCTGAACTCTGCTGGGTGTGATCAGCCCATCTTATCAGTCACTGCAGTGGGTAGCTCTGGAGGGCAGCGAGTGGTGATGGGGTGCCACTGCCTTTGGTGTCACTTAGAGGTTGTCACCGGAAGTCTTTGAGCAGAGAAGCCTCCTGCTCCTATAGGCCACCTCCAAGCAGGAAACAGAGGGTGGCTCCAGTGGGAAATTTCTGATTACAGGGAATATTTATAAGGATGTGGGCAAGGGAAAATTCAGTAGCTGTAGGGTATCATCATCCTGGGCATGAAGGGATATGAGAGGGAAGAGTTATGGGAACCGGGAGAAAGGGGCAGGAGAAAGCCCTGTGGACAGTAGAGCCATGGGGCACCTTCCCTGTGAAGTCACACAGCGTTTATTGTTTCCCAGTGGCTGGGAGGAGGCTCTTCACCGTCGGGGAGCTGGGGTGTGAGAAATCCACCCATACTTAGGAATGGGACATGGTGTCTGGTCTTTCTTGAACAAAAGAACTAAGGCCCCTGGTGGCAACATCATATCTGAAAAGCAGGTATCTGAAAATACAATTTATAATTGTAGCGATGTAACATTTTACGTGGGTAAGAGTGGATGGCTCAGGGCTGCTGGAGAAGCACGTAAGACATAGCCTTACACTTCCTGATGATTCTGCATGAACATTCTGAGCTTCTGTGTTGATTCATGTTTTTAAAAAGATTTTTTTCTTTCTTCCTCTGTCGCTCCCTCTCCTCTTTCTTCTAATGTAAGTTCCCTTTCAGAGATAATTAGCATTGGTAGTTTATAATGAATATAATTCTTTTCTTTTTCTTTCTTTCTTTTTTTTTTTTTTTTTGAGATGGAGTTTTGCTCTCGTTGTCCAGGCTGGAGTGCAATGGCGAAATCTTGGCTCCCTGCAACCTTCGCCTCCCGGGTTCAAGTGATTCCCCTGCCTTAGCCTCCCGAGTAGCTGGGATTACAGGCACCCACCACCACGCCTGGCTAATTTTTTTGTATTTTTAGTAGAGACAGGGTTTTTCCATGTTGGTCAGGCTGGTCTCGAACTCCTGACCTCAGGTGATCCGCCTGCCTCAGCCTCCCACAGTGCTGGGATTATAGGCGTGAGCCACCCGCCCAGCCTGAATACAATTATTTTCTTTGTAAAACATAAACATGTGTGTGCCACTGTGTGTGCTATTCTGCGCCTTGTTTTTGTTTTGTTGTCTTAGACTAACAATAAAGCCTGAAGGCAGTGCATGTCAGCATTCACCTGACTCCCCTACTCGCTCGTGGTCACATGTGTTCCGTCCTATGAGGGGGTCATTGTTTATTTCACATGATCTGTTGGTGGGCATGTGTCGTCTAGACTCTTGCTAGCCTTGTATGTATGCCTTTGGGACTAGAAGTGGAATTGCTAGTGTAGGGGTTCTTGGCTATTTAATTGGCTAGATGTTGCCAAATTGCCGTTTCAATAAGTTGCAGTGATTCACCTTGCCCCAGGAGGTATGAATACGGACGCCTATTCTCTAAACCCTCACCAACATGGCATGCCATCTTTTCCTCATTGCCAGTTTGGTGGGTAAAAAATGGTACCTCATTGTATAGTTATTGGTTTAAACTACTTTTGGGGGGCTTATTTCTGACTGCCCAGCTCTGCTGCAGATGCACCGTCTGGGCACAGGCACCAAGAGGGCTTTCCCAGAGCCCCTTCCCTCTGCTCCTGACTGTGCGACAGGAACAGCGGGCTTGGCCCAGTCTCTTCTGCTGTGATGCACCACAGAGTGCATCTGGGCAGAGGCATTGCGGCGAATGGGAAGCTTCTCCCCGTTCATTTAGTTAAAATCATGTCCTCCAATAATTTCTTATCTTACTTTCTGTTATCTTACTGGACTGATGGGTGGCCTTTAGTTTTCCCTGCCCCTCCCGCAGCCCTCCAGGGAGCCCTGCTCTCCCTCGGCCCTGGGGTGCTGCTTTTGTGATGGCCACACCATCTCCTTATTTTCCTTGGGGTAAATTCATACACACACACACATACACACACACACACACACACAGACACACATACACACATATATATGTTCCTAGCATAAAGAAGATCGATCGATCTATCATCCATCTATCTATCTATCTATCTATCTATCTATCTATCTATCTATCTATCTATCTATCTATCATCTATCTATCTATCTATCATCTATCTATTTATCTAGAGAGAGAGAGAGGGAGAGAGAGTCTTACCCTGTTGCCCAGGCTGGAGTGTAGCAGCACAATCTTGGCTCACTGCAACCTCTGCCTCCCAGGTTCAAGCAATTCTTGTGCCTCAGCCAGCCACCTGAGTAGCTGAGATTACAGGTGGCCATCACCATGCCCAGCTAATTTTTGTATTTTTAGTAGGGGTTTTGCCATGTTGGCCAGGCTGGTCTCGAGCTCCTGACCTCAAGTGATCTGCCTGCCTCGGCCTCTCAATGTGTTGGGATTTCAGGCGTGAGCCACGGTGCCCGGCCCATATTTTTATTTTAATATGAACACACCTATGCTTAGAATGATGATACAATAATCTTAAAGATCGACTGAACCAAACTTACCTTTTAAATACCTCATACTTTAGTAGTTTCTAGTTTTCCCTGACTATTCAGTAGATGATTGAAAGCTGTTTTGTAATTTTGTTACTGTTCTAAATATGTCAAGTGTTCTGTGCCAGTTTCCTCAGTCTTTTGTCAATAGGCATGATTGTATGTCTTAAATATATCTCCATTATCTTTTATTTACTGTTATACATTTTATGCACTTCAGTCTTCCATCTTATTCAGTATTTTTCATGCTTCTTTATTATCATATTCTTCTCCTTCTACTTATAAAATTCTGTGTTCTTTCTAGCTTTTTTAATTAAAAAAATAAACAATGGATTGAAGAGAGGTTGGTTAATGGGTACCAATACATAGTTAAATAGAAGAAATCAGACCTCATTTCTCATCAATCAGGAGGGTGACTGTAGTTAACATTGATTGATTGTATGTTTCAAAGAATAATTGTATATTTCAGAGAATAATTCGAATATTCCTAGCATAAAGAAAAGATAGATATTTAAGGTGATGGGTATTCCAATTACCCTGTTTGATCTTTACACATTACATGAATGTATCAAATTACCACATATACTCTGAAAATATGTACATCTATTATGTATCAATAAAATAGTAATTAAAAAAGAAAAAATGTAATTTTCTCCTGTCTTCATCTTTTCTTTGTAGATTTTATAAGATGCAGGACAGGGTGATTGGTTTCCTCTTGGCTCTAGTTTTAAGAGGTTTCTGTAGATCAGTGCTTTCTGAAGATGCATTGGATTTGCTATTTCCAGCCTTTTGAGTGTGAAATATGTGTGAGAAGCCTCTTTCTTCTACATCATGAATTTCAGTGTCCCACTAGGCGCCACTGTAATTATGAACTGAGTGATCCGATGGATACTTCCTCCTAGTGGAAAAGCCTTGAATGGAGATGAAAGGTCCCTTTTAATGAGCTTTAATGTCTCATGGCTTTTATTCCTTTTTACTCTGCTTTGAAAGTAAAGGTTTGTTGGGACCTAGAAGACTATGAACATTTCCTCCCATTTCTATGTCACTTGAGCTGGCTAAGGCCACTTTTCCCTTGTAGGCTGTGAGTGTGTATCTGTGTGTGTGTGTGTGTGTGTGTGAATGTGGATGCATATGTGTGCCTGTGTATAGTGGGGGGTGCCGGTGAAGAAGTGGATGGAAGTGGGTCAGCCCCTCTTGCTGGGCTCAGGAGGGTGGAGGGGAGAGAGGCCCTCTGGGCCAGGTGGAGGCCCTTCCCACTCGGCTGGGACCCCAGAGAGCCTGCACCCCATTTCTCATCCTGATGTGGAGTAGCTGGGTGATGGTGGCCCAGAAGCTGTGGTGGACTCTGCCCTTTGCTGTCACACTCCTGGGGCAATGCCAGCCCCAGAGACCTGCAGCACCTGCCCCTTTCTCCTTGTTCCTCTGCCCAGAGAAGCACCGAGCTCTCAGCAGCGACCCCTCCTGACCCTTGACACCTGTGCTGCTCTCTTGCCCTCTATATGAGTGGGGTAGGGGCACTGGTGCAGGAGCCTCCTGGGGAGGGGGCAGAAGGGAGTCTCTGGGGCAGTCGTAGTGGGCATGTGGGGGAGTGGGGAGGAGGAGGAAAGAAGGCCTGTGATGGAGGAGGGGCATCCTAGGCATGAAGCAGCTGCTGGGCTGGCTGGGGTGAGGGCCATGGCACAGCCTTAGTATTTGACTTCTAGTAAATGAAACAATAGCAGCTCAAGTCGCAGTAAGAGACAGATCCTGTTAGTGTGCATGGTATGCACCCAGGGAATCCTCCCATCACATGTTTCTCCCTTCAAGCAAAAGGGGGCTCTCTTTTGGTTCCTTTTGCAATTGGATATTACTGGGAACTTTGAAAAAGGAAAGCAAGCTAAGTGTTTTGTGTTCTGGACTTGGAATGAATAATAACTAAAATGACAGTCCCATGGGACAAAGTGGAATTTATCATTTCACAATGCAGCTTAACGTATAATTGGCTTTAATTAATCTTTTTTTAATGAAAGGTATTTTTTAAAAAAAGTTTTGTCTCTCTTTATGTCAATATAAAAACCTATCATGAACTTTTCCCCTGGAGAAACTGCCACCCCTGTCATTGCCTGTGCATGAGACCGGTGAGGGAGGCCAGCACCTTCCCTGTGTCTGCACCTTCAGGGATGCCAGTCCCCTCCCTGTGCTCCTGACTTGCCCAGAGAAAATATTTTCTCTCAAAGATTTTTCTTTTGGAAACCACTTACAATCTTAGAATCAAATACTTAGGGATATTCTTCTTTATTTTGTTGTTAAAAGGAGTTTGGGTAGTTTTATGGGCAGAAGGTCGTGGTGGCTTTTGATAAATATAAGCTGTCCTGCAGGAAGCCGCTGACTGATGAGGGGTCTTCACTCCACCATTTATCCCATGGTTGCATCGTCAGCTTCATTATCGGTACAGAGTCAGCTAACAAACATACTCCACTTTTTTGTGGACGTTATTTATGGACTTATTTTATGGAATGCACAAATCCTACTTCAAGGTCATTTTTTAAAAAGTGATTTGAAATAAAAATAAAGTGATTCTGTCCCTGTTTAATCACCATTAAGCCCTTGAGCCACAAGGTTGGTGCAGGGGAGGGGCTCCTGTTTGCTGAGGCACAGGAGCCCTTCTTATGACGCCCTTCTTATGAAGTTGCCACTGACACTTAGATATTCAGTGACCTGGTCTTATTAGCTTCATTTTAGAGGTCAGGAAGCTGAGGCCCATATGGCTTATGTGGCTTGGCCATGTTGCCAAAGCCAGACTGAGGTAGAGGGGCAAACACACACGGACACTGCCAACCCCAGACAAGCCACGGCCCTGTGTTCCTACAGAGAGGGCAAAAAGGTAAGCCTTTATCAGACTCCGAAACAGCAGTAAGCCATTTTCTTTTCTTGATTGACTTACAAATTGAAAAAAGAAATCAATAGACCTGCATTTTCTAAGCTTTAAAAGCTGGTAACTGTTTTTTCGTTTAATTTTTGTTTTATTTCAATAGCTTTTGGGAGTACAAGTGATTTTGGGTACCTGGATGAATTACATAGTGGTGGATTCTGAGATTTCAGTGCACCTGACACCTGAGGAGTGTACATTGTACCCATTATGTAATTTTTTATGTCACACCTCCCCCTCACCCTCCGCATTGTGAATCTCCAAAATCCATTATATCACTCTGTATGCCCTTGCATACTCAAGCTTAGCTCCCACTTACAACTGAGAACCTGTGGTATTTAGTTTTCCATTCCTGAGTTGCTTCACTTAGAATAATGGCCTCCAGCTCCATCCAAGTAGCTGCAAAAGACATTATTATTATTATTATTTTACGACTAAGTAGTATTCCATGGTGTATATATAGCACATTTTCTTTATCCACTCAGTGGTCAGTAGGCACTTAGGTTGGTTCCATATCTTTGCAGTTGTGAATTGTGCTGCCATAAACAGGCATGTACAGGTGTCTTTTTCATATAATGACTTCTTTGCCTTTGGGTAGATACTCAGTAGTGGGATTGCTGGATTAAATGGTAGATCTACTTTTAGTTCTCTAAGGAATCCCTATATAGTTTTCCGTAGAGGCTGTACTAATTTACCTTCCCACCCACAGGGTAAAAGCATTCTTTTTTCATGACATCCACATCAATATCTATTGTTTTTTGACTTTTTGATAATGGCCATTTTTGCAAGAGTAAGATGGCATCTCATTGTGGTTTTGATTTGCATTTCCCTCATAATTAGTGATGTCGGCATTTTTTCATATGTTTGTTGGCTATTTGTATATCTTATTCTGAGAATCCTCTATTCATGTCCTTTGCCCACTTTCTGATGGGATTATTTTTTTTTCTTGCAGATTTGTTTTTCACTATAGATTCTGGATGCTAGTCCTTTGTCGGATGCATAGTTTGTGAATATTTTCTCCTCTGTGGGTTGTCTGTTTGGTGATTATTATTAATACTCTGATGATTACTTCTTTTGCTGTACAGAAGCTTTTTAACTTAATTAGGTCCCATTTATTTACTTTCATTTTTGTCACATTTGCTTTTGGGGTCTTAGTCATGAATTCTTTGCCCAGGCCAATGTCCAGAAGAGCTTTCCCAAGGTTATCTTCTAGAATGTTTATGATTTCAGGTCTTAGATTTAAGTCTTTGATCCATCTTGAATTGATTTTTGTACAAGGTGAGAGATAGAGATACAGTTTCATTCTTCGTCATTTGGCTAGCCAATTTTCCCAGTGCCATTTAGTAAATAGGGTGTCCTTTTCCAATTTATGTTTCTGTTTGCTTTGCCAAAGATCAGTTGGCTGTAAGTATTTGGCTTTATTTCTGATTTTCATTGGTCTGTGTGCCTACTTTTATACCGTACCACGCTGTGTTGGTAACTATAGCCTTGTAGTATAACTTGAAGTCCAGTAATGTGATGTCTCAAGACTTGTTCTTTTTGCTTAAGTTTGCTTTGTCTATTCAGGCCCTTTTTTTGGTAGCACATGAATTTTAGGATTTTAAAAAATTTCTATAAAAAATGATGTTCGCATTTTGATGGGAATTTCATTGAATCTATAGATTGCTTTAGGCAGTGTGGTCATTTTCACAATATTGATTCTTCCCATCCATGAGCATGGGATGTATTTCCATTTGTTTGTGCCATCTATGATTTCTTTCAGCAGTGTTTTATAGTTTTCCTTATAGAGATCTTCAACCTCCTTGGTTAAATATATTCCTAGGTATTTTATCTTATGTTTTGCAGCTATTGTAAAAAGGGATTGAGTTCTTGATTTGATTCTTAGCTTGGTCGTTATTGGTGTATAGCAGCTACTGATTTGTATACATTGACTTTGTAACCTGAGACTTTATTGAAAGTTTATCAAATCTGGGAGTCTTTTGGAGGAGTCTTTAGGCTTTTCTAGGTATACTATCATATCTTCAGCGAACAGTGATAGTTTGACTTTCTCTTTTCTGATTTGGATACCCTTTCTTTCTTTCTCTTGCCTGATTGCTCTAGCTATTACTTCCAATACTGTTGAATAGGAGTGTTGAGAGAGAGCATCCTTGTCTTGCTCCAGTTCTCAGGAGGAATGCTTTCAACTTTTCCCCATTCAGTATGATGTTGGCTATGGGTTGGTCATGTATCACTTTTATTAATTTAAGTCCCTTCTATGCCTAGTTTGTTGAGGGTTTTTATCATAAACGCATGCTGGATTTTATCAAATGAGAAGCTGATAACTTTTTAAATTAGAATAGTTCTTCTAAAATGGGAAGCAATAAAAGAGAGAGGAAAGAATGCCAGTGTTCCCAAAGTCAGTGAAACATCCCCAAACGGTAAGCTTCAGCATTGTCCAAAATGGAGGTAACTCCAGAAAGTGAGGGAATCTGGGAAACAAGCACACAGGAAGAAGCCCACAAGGGCAAGAGGAAGTTCTTTGAGGCAGGAGAGCAGACTGAGGGGAAGGAGTTGCAAGGCTGGGTAGCCTTTGGGGGCTGCAGTGAGCTAATGGTGTGGAGGACACTGGCTGGATGCCCCTGGAGGTCATGTCAAAAGACAGAGGGAAGACAACAGGGAAGTGAAGAGGAAGGAGAATGGTGGCACACCCCACGATCCCATCTGTTCAGTCATGAGGAGAACATCTAGAAGAGACGGGAGCAGGACAGCTGTTGTCCTGGGATGTGGCCAACACATAGGCCAGCCTAAGCTTGTGATGATCCCATAGGGATCCCCATGAGAAGCTCCTCCTCACTGTTCCTCACCAAGCCCAGCTCCAGCTTCTGCCTTGATGCCCAGCCTGCATTCCTCAGACCCCGGCTCCCAGCTGCCCTTGTGTCAAGTACGCAGTGCCCCCTACCCATCCCTCATAGCCTGCCCTCCCCTTTTCTGTCAGTTCAGGTACATTTTTCTAAATATCCAGGCTGGAAACCTCCGAGTCGTAGAATGTCAGTGCAGCGCTAAAGTGTAGAGATTGTTCCCCCACCTTCCCTCCACCCCATGCGTGGTTTTAGAATTTCTGCCATGTGGTTCCAGCTTCTACAAAAGCCCATTCCATCTTGAGACAGTTGTACGGTTGGACAGTTTCTCTTTATAAGAAAGTGAATCCTGCCTCCCAGCGGTCCTCGCTGCCTCTGCTCCCCACCTCAGCACCCAGGTCCCAGTTCATTACTTTCAGTGGAAGGGAAGGAGGTTGCGACATCTGCCCCATGGCCAGCTCAGACTCCCTGAGCATCACTTCCCCAGCTTAACATCCTCAGACAGTTCCGGGCATTCACACCTTTGCCCAGCCCTGCGGCACACGTGGGAGTTCTTCCACTTCCTCCCACAAATGTGGGCTTGCCGGAGCAGAAAGGAACCTTTCTCTCTGTTTTACACTCTGTTTCCTTATTCCTGAAGCCTAACTCTGCATTTGCCCCCACGTAGAATAGAGACTGGAATGCCCTCTGGGGCCACTATCTCAATGACTTACCTTCCTCAATAGTATTCATCGCCACCTGGAAGGGCACCTGTGTCTGCAACACATGCATACACACACTTGCACACACACAGGCACTTGTGAAGTTGCGGAGCAAGGAGTACTGTCAGTAAATGTGCAGGGGAGAAGACCCCTCCAGCCCTGCCCTCGTGGAGCTGATGGTTCAGCCTCCTGTGGACAGCAGGTGCCTCTGGGTCCAGGGAGAACCTTGCTTTATGTCTTAATACCCAGGTTATGTAACCAGATTAAAGAAGCGTTTGAAAAATTTTGCTCTAGAGAGCTTTTCAGTAAGTTGGATGGCATAAGTGATTTTCCTTCCTAAGAATTTCTTCTTTTTTTATGGGAGCGGAGATTATTTTTAAAGTCCATTTTCTTCAGAAGAGTGAAAAAGGCCAAGCGATAAATCCACAGCTGTGCAACCTACTTCAGTGCAAGTCTCCAGGCCATAATTTGTTAGCCTCCATCAAGCAAAGGAGCATGTGATGCCTCCATCTGCCCAAGTGAAGGCAGCACGGGTTGTCTGAGGAGGGGACAAAGGCGCCTTCCCTGACGTGTGTGGATGACACCAACGCAAAGGCACTCATTATTCTTCGTGCCTGTCTTGGCTTAGCTCTGAAGACATGGGGAAGCTGGGGACACACTGGGCAAAGGGAGAAGTCACATAGCACCAGTGACTGGTCACAGCACCAGTACCAGGAGTGGTCAGCAAAGACTCCCCCAGCTGCCCTGTGGTCTGAGATAAGTGAGGGAAGTCAGGAGAGTGGAGGTGAGGCTGGAGGAGCCCCGGGGAAAGACCCTATGGCTTGAGTGGGGAGACCAGTTGGCGTTTCCTTGGTGTTACAGGAAGCCATCAGAAGGGCTTAGAGGGTGTGAGGTAGTCTGTTCTCCCTAGTAAGCATCACCCAGGCTGCTCCATAGATGGGTAGAGGGCTTCCCCAGAGGTGGACCGGGGGTGACTAGGTCAGGAGTGCTGGCAGGTAGACAGGAGAGGCAGGGCCGGCGTGTCTGGGGCACGTGTTTTTCGTGGAGTTGAGGGGATTTGCTAATGTGGGTCTGAGGTGGGCAGGATCCTGGGACAGTGTCCAGGTCTGGCTCAGGCCATGCCATGCGGAGTGCGGGCAGGAGCCCGGGCTGTAATGCGAGAGTGAAGAGAATGAGGGGCTGACCGGCGGGAGAGATGGGCAGTGAGGCTCGGCCATGCGGCTGCTTCTCACCTGGGCCTCCCTTGCCATCTGCCAGCTGTTACTAAGGTGGCCACGGTTCTCTCCGCAGTCTGGGCCACCAGTGAAGTTGAGCCGGCTTCTTTTTTTATTTCTGGAGAAAACATCCTCTTCCCACAGGACAGCCTTTTTGACACCTCTTCTTTATTGAGAATCATGCTAAGCATGTGTGCCAGGTAGACTCATCAGTGCCGGGAGGGACAGGCTGAGGCATAGGAGAGTGCACAGCGGACAGCGGGAAGCCAGGGCACCGGTGGAGCGGGGCCTCTAGGGAAGGGCCCTCCTCGTGTCGCCCTTCTGAGCTCCGGGGTCTTCTGCCCCGACCCTTCTCCACTGAGAACGCAGCCGAAGGAGCGGGGCCGGGGCACCACCCATGCTCACGTCTGAATTCCCTTGCTTTCTCTCCAAGCTCGCCCACGCATCTCACAGTACATTCCCTTTGGGTAGGAAGACCAGTTTTTCATCTTGTGCACTTTACACATCTGTGAACCAGGGCACAAACCTGCCTCTCAGGCTCCGTAACAGTTGGAAATCTTAAAGCACAATGAAAAACAACTATTTTCTCTCTAGAAAGTTCTGCTTCTTTTTAATGTAAGCCTAGGATTGTACACAACTTACGTTGGAAACAAGCTGGAAGTCAGCCCTCTGCTCCCAGCTGGTCTTCCCCACCTGGAGGGCGGAGCACCAGAGCCCTCGCCTTCCCAACAGCTAGCATGCGGCTGGTGCCATTAGCCAGGCACTGGCATCTTCTGAAGTTTATCTTTTTAAAAAGTATTATTTAAACAGTCTCCTCACGGCCTGACAAACCTGCACTGTAACTCTGCAGTGGTGTCCGGGCTCGGCCTTTCGGCCTGGAGGCGGGCAGAGGCCGGGGTGCTCTTGGCTCTGGAGAGCCAGGCTCCCCCGCCCTGTGGCCTTTGAATCCCACGCCCCGGGCGTGTGGGGGTCTCGCTCTGGCTGTTCCCGCCCCCTGGGTCTCCTGGACACTCCCAAAGCCTCCATTCCCATCTCGATGTGGAGGGCGCGGAGAGTCTTCTCCAGGCAGCGCTCACTGTGCACCTCCGGCACTCGGCACCTCCATGGCACGTCCAGGACTCCCCTGCCACCCTCATTTCTGCTCTCGTCCCAGCCCAGGGCATCTGCCAGCGGCCCGCTCCAGCCCCACCGCTCGCAGGCGGACCCTGGACGTGCCATGGGTCCTCCTCCCCTCCCGCCCACGCTCGGGCAGCGGCCACATCCCCCGCGGGCGGCTCCATGCGCTCCTAGGGCCCGGTGCTGGGGTTAGTGCGATGCTGTCGCCGTCTGGAGATTCGGGGTTAGTTTCTGTTTTACGCCGGGCCTCCGCAGTGTGCAGCCATCTGTCTGCTCAGTCCCAGCGAAGCATCTGGAACACCCAGCCGCTTCTGTCGCTGCCTCGCAGCCCAGCCCAGGCTTCCTTCGCTGTTCCACGCCTGCGGGAGCAGCCCCTAAAGCTTATCGCCCCCGATTTACTGTCCACGCTGTGTTTTCAACATGAAAATGTAAAGACAGCAGCTCTGTATTGCGTGGCATGGAGTCTCCATCAAACCCGTCACCTGCTCCAGGCCAGCGTGGACGCGGCTCCCGCGCTGGGCGCTATGGGCGGTGGGGCCGCCACCTCAGCCAGGCCCACCCTCCCCGGCTCCCACACACCGTCCCGACGTCTCCTCTCAGCCTGACCACCCGCTCCAGGGCAGGGCCTCCCATGCAGGGGCTTCTTGGTGGCATTGATGACAAGCACAATTAAATAACTCACCGCGCAGCTCGGTGGTTAGTGGCTGTGTGTCTCGCTAGAGTGCAAGTCCAGCGGGGGTCTGCCATAGTGGGGGGAGAACGGAGCCCGGAGCTTGTCTGCCCGGTGCTGAGAAAATACGGACGACTGACTGAAGGCATGAATGAGTGAACACCTCTGCTAAGGAACAGGCCTTCCTGGCGCCAAGGACTGGAGCGGTAGGCTCCAGGACTCTGGTGGTTCCCAGGGCGCTGGGTGGCTGGCTGGTCTTTCCTGGCCAAGGGAAGGAGGGGCGCCCCAGCCCTCTTTTCAGCCTCTTTCCCAGGTGCCTCCCATTCTCTGGGCTCTAGTTTACTCACCCAGAAAAGAAGAGAAACCAGATGGCTTCTGAAGTCTGTTGTGGTGCTAGCATTTTATGCTTTTATTTTTGTCAGAGCCCCTTAGGAAATAAAACTACAGTGTAAATAATGAAAACAAAAAAGAACATTCTACGTGCAAGTGCTTCGGGCAATTCCCTTTTTATACTCCTAAGAAATGATTCTGTTTCCATCCACGCGAAAATGGGCCATTCTGTCTTTCTACTTCACAAGCTCAAACTGGGCAACTTTTTTCTTTTGAGTTTCAAGAAGACAATTTAAGTGCAAAGAACCCAACACTCAAAACATGGCTAATTGTGCCTTCCTTGTGTATAAATGTTGCTTAGGGGCCATCGTGTTAAAATTCACAATCAGTGAGCAAAATATCAACGTTCATTTTTCAAGGCACTTCATAGTAGACAAGGGTAGAGCGCCACAGTTTGCCGTTCTTCTCACAATTCCTCGGTGAAAATTGTACTTATGGTTTGTTAGCGATTTTTTCAGAATGAACCCAGAAATTCTTTTCGGTGTGGTTTTTGTCACTTTACTATATTCTGCCATAGTCTCTTTTTATTTTTTTAAACAGTCTTGTTGAGATATAATTGACATACAATAAATTACAAATATTTAAAGTGTAAAATTTGATAAGTTTTCACATATATACCCCTGTGAAACCGTCACCACAATCCGATAGCTAACATACCCATCATGCTTCTACCCAGTGGAATGAGTGGATGAAATGGTGTGTATTTAAATTTTAAAGAAATTGCCCAACTATTTCCTACATGGTTATGGCATTTTTCATTCCCACCAGCGGTGTATGAGAACTCTCATTTCTCTACGTCTTTGTCAACATGTGTTATTCTGTCTTATTTGTTATACTCATTATAGTGAGTGTGAATGCTATCTCACTGTTTTTTTAATTGTGGTAAAATACAAATAATATAAGATTTACCATTTAAACCATTTTACACGTTCAGTTCAGTGGCATTAAGTACATTCATATTATTGTGCAACCATCACCACCATCCATCTTCAAAACTCTTTTCATCTTGCAAAACTGAAAGCCTGTACCCCTTAAACATGAACTCCCTATTTAGCCCTTGTGTTAGATCCTGATAACCACTATTCTATTCTGTCCCTATGAACTTGACTACTAGGTATCTCATATTAGTGGAATCATATAGTATTTGTCATTTCATGATGGGCTTATTTCAGTCAGCCTCATGTCCTCAAGGCTCATCCACATTGTAGCATGTGTGATAATTTCCTTTCTTTTTAAGGATGAATAATATTCCATTGTGTAAATATACCACAATTTATCTATTTATCTGTCAACGGATACTGCGTTGCTTCCACCTTTTGGCTATTTTGAATGATGCTGCTATGAAGATGAGTGTACAAATAACTCTTCAAGGCCTGTTTTTAATTCTTTGGGTGTGTATGCCAAAGTGGGGTTGCTGGATTATTTTGTCTCATCGTGGTTTAAACTTAGGGTTTCCTGCTAACTAATGATGTTGGGCATCTTTTTATGTGCATATTTTCCATTTGTATTTCTCCTTTGGTAAAGTTTCTTATTCAAATATGTTCCCAATTTGTGAGTTTTGTTTTTTATTATTGAATTTTCAGAGTTCTTTATATGCTCTAGATGCAAATCCTTTATAAGATAGATACTTTGCAGATATCTTCTCCCAGTCTCTGGCTTGTCTGTTCATTCTTTTTAACAGTGTCTTTTGAGGAGAAGAGGTATTTAACTTTGATGAAGTCCATTTAATCCACTTGTTTTTCATGTATTGTGTTTTTTAGTATTGTACCTAAGCAACGTGGGGTCAAAAAGATTTTCTTCTATGTTTTCTTTTATACATTTTAGAGTTCTGGTTTTTACATTGAGGTCTGTGATCCCTCCTGAGTTAACTTTTGTATATGCTGTAAAGTATGGATTCAAGTTTATTTTGGGTGTGGGAGGGGTATTTGGGTGCCCACTTGTTGCAGTAGCATTTGTAGAAAATGATTTTTTTTTTTTTTTTTTGCTTTTTGCATCTTTGTAAAAAAAATCAGTTGTGTATGTGAGTTTATTTCCAAACTCTTATTTGGCCTACATTTACACTGTTTTATTACTGTAGCTTTATAATGATTATTAAAAGCAGGTAGTATTGGCTGGGCGCGGTGGCTCACGCCTGTAATCCCAGCACTTTGGGAGGCCGAGGCGGGTAGATCACGAGGTCAGGAGACTGAGACCATCCTGGCCAATATGGTGAAACTCCATCTCTACTAAAAATAAAAAAATTAGCAGGGTGTGGTGGCAGGCGACTGTAGTCCCAGCTACTCGGGAGGCTAAGGCAGGAGAATGGCATGAACCCGGGAGGCAGAGCTTGCAGTAAGCTGAGATTGTGCCACCACACTCCAGCCCGGGCGACAGAGTGAGACTCCATCTCAAAAAAAAAAAAAAAAAAAAAGCAGGTAGTATCATTTCTTTATATTTGTTCTTTCAGGGTTTTTGTGGTGTTTTGGCTATTCTGGGGTCCCTGCATTTCCATATGAATTTTAAAATCAGTATGTCAACATCTACAAATAGCTTGCTATGATTTTATTGGGATTTCTTTGAATCTGTAGAACAACTTGGGGGAGAATTAGCTGCTTGACACTAATAAGTCTTCCTGCCATGAACAAGGTATATCTCTCCATTTTTTTAGCCTTCTTTTATTTATTTCAGCAATATTGTGTTGTTTTCAGTGTACAAGTCTTTCACATATTTTGTCAAATTTGCTGCTAAGTACTTTATATTTTTGATGGTATTATAAAAGTTATTTTTAAAAATTCTAATTCCTGATCTTCATTGCTATTATATAGAAATATAATAGATGTATATGTATGGATCTCATATCCTGCAGCCTTACTACACTTACTAGGTCTAGTAGTCTTTTTGTAGATTACATCAAATTTACTATATAGCTAAATAGAGATTTCTTTCATCCTTTCCAATCTATGTGTCATTACTTTTTTCTTGCCTAATTGCATTGGTTATACTTTCCAGTAAAATGCATTGGCTATTTACCCCCAATAAAATGTTTAATAGAAATGGTGAGAGTGGATCTCTTGTCTTATTCCTGTTGGTAGCCAGGAAGCACAAATACCTTCACCATTAAATATGATGTAACTGTGTAAAGAATAAATTATTCTAAAGAATAATTTAGATATTATTTTCCAAGTTAAGAAATTACTTGTTTATTCCTGGTGTGCAGAGAGTTTTTATTACGAATGGGTGTTGAGCTTTTCAAATGCCTTCTATGTGTCTATTAAAAATATATATATTTTTAGTTTGTTAATGTAGTGAATTACATTGATTGCCTGTCAGATGTTAAATCATCCTTGCATTTCTGGATAAACTTCACTTGTTCACTTGATCATGAGGTATTGTTATCCTTCTTCTTTTTTCTATTTTTTTTTTTTTTTGAGACGGAGTCTCACTCTGTTGCCAGGCTGAAGTGCAGTGGCATGATCTTGGCTCACTGCAACCTCTGCCTCCTGGCTTCAAGCAAATCTCCTGCCTCAGCATCCCAAGTAGCTGGGACTACAGGCGTGTGCCACCACACTCAGCTAATTTTTGTATTTTTAGTAGAGACGGGTTTTACCATTTTGGCCGGGATAGTCTTGATCTCTTGACCTCGTGATCTACCCACCTCGGCCTCTCAAAGTGTTGGTGAACCACCGCGTCCGGCATATTGCTATTCTTCTAATATATTCTTGGATTAGATTTGCTGAAGTTTTAAAAATATATTTTACAACTATGTTTACAAGAGATTGTTCTGTAGTTTCCTTTTCTTTTAATGTATTTGGTTTTCAAAGTAGGGTAATTACGGCCTCATTTAATGAGTTGGGATGGATTCTCTTTTATTCAGTTTTTAGGAAGAGTTTGTGTAGAATTACTATAATTTCAACCTTATATGTTTGGTACAATTCACTGGTCAAACTCTGAGGTCTGGAGTTTTCCTTGTGGAAAGGTTTTGCATTATGATTTCAAAAAAATTTTTTTTTGAGGGAGGTTCTCACTCTGTTGCCTAGGTTGGAGCACAGTGATGCAGTCTTGGCTCACTGCAGCCTGGACCTCCCAGCCTCAAGCAATCTTCCCACTTCAGCCTCCTGAGTAACTGAGACTACAGGCATGTACCACCACACCTGGCTAGTATTTTTTTTGCTAGAGATAGGGTTTTACTATGTTGCCCAGGTTGGTTTTGAACTCCTGGGTTCAAGCAATCTGCCCACCTCGGCCTCCCAAAGTGCTGAGATTATAGGTGTGAACCACCTGTAATCTCCACCTCCCAGGTTCAAGCAATTCTCCTGTCTCTGCCTCCTGAGTAGCTGGAATTACAGGCATGCACCACCACACCCAGCTAATTTTTGTATTTTTAGTAGAGACGGGGTTTCACGATGTTGGCCAGGTTGGTCTCGAGCTCCTGACCTCAGGTTATCCACTCGCCTTGGCTTCCCAAAGTGCTTAAAAGATATTTTACATCTATGTTTGTAAGGGATATTGCCTTTTTCAGACAGGCAATTTTGACCACTCAAATTGTAGTAGGAGTCCCGCACTCCTTTCCTCCTTATTTTTCTCCATACTGCTTTCTACCTCATATAGTATATATGCATTTGTTTATTGTCAGTCTTACTCAACTAGGGTTAAGGCTCCTGAGCACAGAGACCTCCACGTGTTCACTGCTGTGTGCCCAGGGCTGGAACAGTGCCTGCCTGCAGTAGGTGTTTAATGTACTTTGAGTGAATGAGTGGATAATGTCCACGGGGCAGCTTGGTCCATCTTTGCAAATGCAGAAGCGATCATCTCCCCTCTTCCTCTGGAGTTTGCCTGACGATTGCAAAGAAAGTGGCTTCCATTCTGTTGAATAATGAGAATAATCATGTTTTTTTTTTTATTATTATACTTTAGGTTTTAGGGTACATGTGCACAATGTGCAGGTTTGTTACATATGTATCCATGTGCCATGTTGTTTTGCTGCACCCATTAACTTGTCATTTAGCATTAGGTGTATCTCCTAATGCTGTCCCTCCCCCGTCCCCCCACCCCACAACAGTCCCCAGAGTGTGATGTTCCCCTTCCTGTGTCCATGTGTTCTCATTGTTCAATTCCCACCTATGAGTGAGAACATGCGGTGTTTGGTTTTTTGTCCTTGCGATAGTTTACTGAGAATGATGTTTTCCGGTTTCATCCATGTCCCTACAAAGGACATGAACTCATCATTTTTTATGGCTGCATAGTATTCCATGGTGTATATGTGCCACATTTTCTTAATCCAGTCTATCGTTGTTGGACATTTGGGTTGGTTCCAAGTCTTTGCTATTGTGAATAGTGCCGCAATAAACATACGTGTGCATGTGTCTTTATAGCAGCATGATTTATAGTCCTTTGGGTATATACCCAGTAATGGGATGGCTGGGTCAAATGGTATTTCTAGTTCTCGATCCCTGAGGAATTGCCACACTGACTTCCACAATGGTTGAACTAGTTTACAATCCCACCAACAGTGTAAAAGTGTTCCTATTTCTCCACATTCTCTCCAGCACCTGCTGTTTCCTGATTTTTTAATGATGGCCATTCTAGCTGGTGTGAGATGGTATCTCACTGTGGTTTTGATTTGCATTTCTCTGATGGCCAGTGATGATGAGCATTTCTTCATGTGTTTTTTGGCTGCATAACTGTCTTCTTTTGAGAAGTGTCTGTTCATGTCCTTTGCCCACTTTTTGATGGGATTGTTTGTTTTTTTCTTGTAAATTTGTTTGAGTTCATTGTAGATTCTGGATATTAGCCCTTTGTCAGATGAGTAGGTTGCAAAAATTTTCTCCCATTCTGTAGGTTGCCTGTTCACTCTGATGGTAGTTTCTTTTGCTGTGTAGAAGCTCTTTAGTTTAATGAGATCCCATTTGTCAATTTTGGCTTTTGTTGCCATTGCTTTTGGTGTTTTAGACATGAAGTCCTTGCCCACGCCTATGTCCTGAATGGTATTGCCTAGGTTTTCTTGTAGGATTTTAATGGTTTTAGGTCTAACATTTAAGTCTTTAATCCATCTTGAATTAATTTTTGTATAAGGTGTAAGGAAGGGATCCAGTTTCAGCTTTCTACATATGGCTAGCCAGTTTTCCCAGCACCATTTATTAAATAGGGAATCCTTTCCCCATTTCTTGTTTTTGTCAGGTTTGTCAAAGATCAGATAGTTGTAGATATGCGGCATCATTTCTGAGGGCTCTGTTCTGTTCCATTGATCTATGTCTCTGTTGTGGTACCAGTATCATGCTGTTTTGGTTACTGTAGCCTTGTAGTATAGTTTGAAGTCAGGTAGCGTGATGCCTCCAGCTTTGTTCTTTTGGCTTAGGATTGACTTGGCAATGTGGGCTCTTTTTTGGGTCCATATGAACTTTAAAGTAGTTTTTTCCAATTCTGTGAAGAAAGTCATTGGTAGCTTGATGGGGATGGCATTGAATCTATAAATTACCTTGGGCAGTATGGCCATTTTCACAATATTGATTCTTCCAACCCATAAGCATGGAATGTTCTTCCATTTGTTTGTATCCTCTTTTATTTCATTGAGCAGTGGTTTGTAGTTCTCCTTGAAGAGGTCCTTCACATCCCTTGTAAGTTGGATTCCTAGGTATTTTATTCTCTTTGAAGCAATTGTGAATGGGAGTTCACTCATGATTTGGCTTTCTGTTTGTCTGTGATTGGTGTACAAGAATGCTTGTGATTTTTGTACATTGATTTTATATCCTGAGACTTTGCTGAAGTTGCTAATCAGCTTAAGGAGATTTTGGGCTGAGACGATGGGGTTTTCTAGATATACAATCATGTCATCTGCAAACAGGGACAATTTGACTTCCTCTTTTCCTAATTGAATACCCTTTATTTCCTTCTCCTGCCTGATTGCTCTGGCCAGAACTTCCAGCACTATGTTGAATAGGAGTGGTGAGAGAGGGCATCCCTGTCTTGTGCCACATGATTATCTCAATAGATGCAGAAAAGGCCTTTGACAAAATTCAACAACGCTTCATGCTAAAAACTCTTAATAAATTAGGTATTGATGGGACGTATCTCAAAATAATAAGAGCTATCTATGACAAACCCACAGCCAATATCATACTGAATAGGCAAAAACTGGAAGCATTCCCTTTGAGAATAATCATGTTTTTAAAAGCTACTTATTAAGAACTGTCTTGTTTAATGACAAACATTGTTTGGCTTTCTTAAGATCCAATTGTGATGCAGATCTGTCAATGTGCAGCTGGTCTCTCTCTTTATTTAACAGCCCATCTGGGTTGTGCTCAAGGAAACCATATTCTAAATGGAATTCTTTAAGGCTGCAGCCTTTTCAAATCAAGCTATTACATGGCTACATTGTGTCTCTGTACTTACTAGCCTAACTTTGTTAACTGCTTTATAAATCCAAAAACCCGGAACATTTCTAAAGAAGGGCAGAAAATATAGTTACCTTGCGTGTTATTTTGAATGTTGGAATCAGCATCCAAACTCCACACCCACTGTTTGTGTAATAATTAATTAACAGGCATCTTCAATGGGCTTGGTGTTTTCTGTGTATTTGTTTAATGACAGAAAGTTTTGTTTTTTTTTTTTCAAATTAAGAAGAATAGTTCAGGAAGACTTCCATAACTTTAGACAAATCCTGACCATCAGGGTCAGAGCGAGGAAGCAGGAGAATAATTTTATAACCCCTTCTTCCTTCACGGAGGACGTCTCAGTCTTCTGAAGTTATTTTCTCTGGGTCATGACCTCCTG
Organism: Hylobates moloch; assembly: GCF_009828535.3. Taxonomy (NCBI): domain Eukaryota; kingdom Metazoa; phylum Chordata; class Mammalia; order Primates; family Hylobatidae; genus Hylobates; species Hylobates moloch. Next base: position 88,622,020 of record NW_026652289.1, on the reverse strand, counting down.
CAAATGAAGGCTTTTTCATATGTAAACAATTATAAATCATTATACAAAAAATGTTAACATATAAAACAAAATTGAAAGTAAAATTATATTCCCTTTTCCAAAAACTCCTCTCCTATTGTAGAATTTGTTTGTACCTTTGGGGAAAAAGTATCACCAAAAAATTGGATGTTTGTTATTCCCACCTCTCTTAGGCAGAACCGAGCTCACAAGAGCTCCGGTCAGCCTCCAGTGAGCCGAGAAGAGGAAGCAAGACGATTGGCCATAGCCTGGCCCTTCCTCTTCCTCCAAGCTCTCCCCTCTGACCCCACCTCCCATCTTAAGAGACATTTTCATCTTCTTTTCTTAACCTGACTAATCAATAATTTAAACCAAAAGGTTTGCTCTTTGCTTATCAGTGCTTGTCTAGCGACAGCATGTCACACGTAACCCTCTCGCCCACCCTGCACACCCTGGTGTCTGCACACCTACTGCTCACACACCCTCCCTGTCCTGGCACCAGGCTGCTGTCTCAGGTCAGCTCCCGGGTAGAGTGTTTCCTGGCTGGCTTCCCAGCAGAGCCATTGCAGGCAGGCCAGGGCCATGACTCAGGAAAGACTCTAGCGTGGCCAACATGGGAGCCCTCTCCAGCTTCTCCAGGCCCCTCAGGAAACATGGAGCCCCCGTGTTTCCAGTTACTCCTCGCCCCCCAGTCTCTCTGCAGCTCATCCTCCTTGGGTGCGTCTTAGTGAACCTGGTTGTGTCTGCTGCTGATGATAGATGTTTTCATCCAGCTTCAGAGTACTCTTATTCTAAACACTACCTGTCCACAGACTAAACATAACAAATTAAACTTATACTATTCATTTTTGTCCTAGACACTTAAGCTGCAATGCCATCATCCAGGGTGTTTCTATGAGACTCCTGCCACACAGCAATAATAGTTTCCTTAATGTGAATGGAGCCTCTGCCTGCTGTGAGTTTCTGAACACACCTCCCACCCATGAACTAGAACAGAGCTGGGTCTGTTCTTCCCATAAACCATTTCACAGACCTTGGTTTTCTTTCCCTTAAGGTCAAGGTCTAGCACAGCCGACATCAATTCTAAATTTCTTCTCTGTGTCTGGAGGGTACGGTTTGTGCTGTATAAAATGAGCCCCCTTTGCCTCCAGGGATTGCCATACACACAGGGAACTAGCAAGAAGATGGGGCATTGCAGGGGATTCTTGAGGACTCCGATGTCCAGCATCTGAGGACCAATTCCTGTTGACCCACCTTTTACTTCAGTAAAGGCTGAAATTCCATCTTTCAGAGCCAGCTCTTTAGATCAAAGCCTTTCCGCTCACCAGCAGCTGCTCCTCATAGGAGGCGGGGGTGCCACGCTTCACCAGGGAGGTGAAGAGGTGAAGGGAGGCAGCAGCGCAGGGGCCCCCAGTGAGGCTGTGTTCTGTGACTCCAGGAGATGCTCATGACTGACAGTGACTGTACCTGCGTGTGAAGTGGGTGATCCCCTGGCTCCTTCCTTTGAGGTTGGGAGAATCCTCTCCATCTGCTGGACAAAAACACCCTACTCTCAGAGGGTTGCCAGAGAGCTCCAGGGCCCAGGGCTTGTGATTGGAGGGACACAGAGTGGGTAGGCATGAGGAAAAGGGGGAGCATGGGAGGCAGGTCTGTGCTTGCTGCAGATTTTTGCATATAGTTTTTCATGCAAGTTGCCACTGATGGTGTTTCCTTCCAACGTGGGGCCAGGAAACGCTCGGCGGAGTTGGGAAGGGCAGGGCTCTGGGCGATGATAGGCTATGCTCTGGAGGACTGTGTGCTTAGCCCTGTTACACCTGCTGGAGGAAACCAGCACTTGCTGAGCACCTGCCCTGCCCTGACTCTGTGCTTAGACCTGTTACACCTGTTGGGGAACACCAGCACACACTGAGCACCTGCCCTGCCCAGACTCTGTGCTTAGCCCCGTTACGCTCTCTGGCGGACACCAGCACTCGCTGAGTACCTGCCCTGCCTGGCATGATGCTGAGTGCCCAGCATGTGCTGTTTCCTGCAGGTTTCCTGGGCATCCTGTTGACCATTGCCAGGTGAGGGTGCTGGTGTCCACGTGGGACAGGGGCTTGCTCATGCCCCTCAGGTGGCGAGAGGCCGGGCTGGGCTTGTCACAGCTCTGTCTGCCTGTGTCTAAGCCTTTCCCATCACACTGTGCTTTCTCTCATAGATGTCTTAGAAACACATGTCTTAGTTGAAAATAAATTAGCATGGATGTCCAGGACTTGGTGTTGTTCCAACAAATAAAACAGCAAGTGCTGCCTGTTGCCTGTTCCTCTAGTCAGAGAGTAGATGTGTGAATCAGCAGAACCTGAGGTCCCGCTAGAACCGCGGATGGCCAGAGCCTCTTCTTTTCCCTTCTGGGAGTACAATACCAGGCTGGTAGTGGTGCACCAGCATTAAAAACTAACAAACTCAAGTATGATGCTGCTGAAAGCACAAAAACAATGTGCTTGAGAACAACTATTGAGTTTTTTCTTAAATAGGCAAATTCAAGTGACTTAAGTACATTCTGCTAAGTTATACATTTACAAGTGAAAGATGCCTGCATAATATAACCCCGTAACTTGTGGAGCTTTCTCCTCCCATACAATCAGCGATGTGGATGGAGACATGCCATTAAGAATGGCTGTGAGAGAAGACAGCTCTGGACCCATGTGGGGAGTAGAGCGGTGTGTGTTGGGGGAGTCTTTCCCCAATGGGGTGAAGCTGCCAGGCAGGGTGCCACCCCTTGGAGCTCTACTTCTGACAGCCTACCCTGCTCTCAGGTCTTGGAAACTTGATCTGATAATTGTTTCAAAAAGATCCTTAATGATATGGAAAACCAGAGAGGTGGTTGCTGAAGAGCTGATGCTGGTCTGTGGCGGAGCATGAGCTGAGAGAGAGGGTGAGAGTGGGGGGCCCGTTTGGATGTAGCGCCAACTTGCCTGCTGAGGATCAGTGAGTTGGGCAAGGGAGGGGAAGGGAGAGAGCATTCGAGGAGACTCCTAAGCTTATGGGTGGAGAAACTGGGTCGACAGCGGTGCCATTTATTGTGACAGAGAAGCTCTTGGTGGGAGGAGGAATGGAAGGAGCTTTTGATGGCTGAAAAATTCAGCCAAAAAGAAAGACACAAAAACATGTCCAAAATAGTTACTGTGAAAAGGCCAGGCCAACTCTGAACAATGACAGTGTCTGTGTAAAGTATGTAAAATACTCTATTAAATAAGGGTTCAGTATGGGTTGGAGCACAGACGCTACAGAAATGTGCTTAAACTCTTTTCACCCAGATTGAAGGTTTTTCTGGGCACCAGTATTCCAAGGGGAGGTGACAGAGTCTTGTAGCAAGGTTAGGGTACAGTCACCCCTGGAATGGAACGAACATAAGCCACTCAGTGATTAACAAATTGGAAATCAGCCCCCTGTACATTATCTCCCACCTGCTTCCCATGCCATAGTGAGGGTCTGCCCTGCTGTCTTTTTAAATCTGACATCTGAACTACTAGAACAGATTGTTTTCTGTTAATAGTGACATATTCTGAAAAGAACCAGAGATTGAAAATTCAAATGTATAAATTATGCTTTGCCTTTGTGCTGAGGAAAAAAAATACATTTGTTTTCATAGATCCTCCAAAACATGACCTTTTACATGGAACTTCTGCATAAAAATTGGCATTTGAGAAGGGTCTAGGCATTCCAACAAGAATGCACCTGAACAGTATGTCATTTTTAAAGGCCTTCTCTACACCGTCATTTGGGAGTGAGGATGTCTGTTTCATGCATGTATATACTTTTCTTTTAAATTCCTGGCTCTGTAACACACTTCCTTTTATCTAACATACAGCGATCCAGGTACCTCTTGCACTATTCAGCATCTGCACACGTGTATTTACTGGAGACTTATGCAGTCATGGCCCCTTAGGTTTCGGCCCACTAGCAGTAATTAATGCCAAAGATATGCATGGCTACAGTCCTGCTTATGTATTGATATACTCCCGACTCACTTCAAATTGTTTCCTGACAGAGTGGGGAAGGCCACATGTAAAAATCTGCCTCAAAATTTCCAGTTCCGTGGCCCGTTCTTCCTGGAATGGGTGCAGCAAGTTCTCCTGAGCGCACTCTTCTGTGCGTGCTGTCCCTTGCTTATGGGACAATGAGCCACACCCTGCAGCCATCTGTGCTTAGCCACGACCCACACCAGGGCCCCTGTGGTCCAGCTCAGGGCTCAAAGCAGCTGCTGGCCACGCCTCTCAAAGATGAGGGGTGCTGAGTTGTCTGCAGTTTTTGAAGGGTCCCTGATGTGGAGGTGCTGATCCAGGAACACACACGTTCTTGGAGCTTTTGGCACCCGTTATCTTCGCCTCCTGTTTGCAGGATCTTTGAAGATGTGACTTACTAAGAAAATATCTTCTCTAGAGAGAATTTTCTGTAGGAAGCCTGCAGAACCCTGACACCTCCCCAGCCCCCAGTGACACATAGTCCCACCAAGTGCTGGCTAGTGGGATGGGGGCCTCCTCATTGAAGCAGTGGAGCTGTGGCCTTGTGTCATCTGCCCTGAGCCTGTGGTGGGTACGTCCATTCATGCAGCCCAGGAGGGCCATCTCCCAGCCCCCAGGCAACACAAGCCAGCATTGTGAAGAAGGACAAGGCTCTGTCATTGGGTGAGGAAGAAGAACTGCAGCTACACAGGGTCCCCCCAGGCAGGCCCTTGCACACCGCAGAATGGTCCTAGAGACCCCGTTATCTCTGTTCTTAACCCTGTAGACTTCAGGGTCCTGAGGTTGAGTGAAACTCATGGAATAAATAAATGTGCATGTGAGCGGGATGGAAGGCTGAAGGCTACAGTGCCGGAGGCAATTTCAGCTCTCAAATCCTAGGATTCCACCCACAGAAGATTAAAGCAAGGACTCTGAACACATCTTTGTATTATTTTAGTAATAAATGCAGCACCTGAAGAATCACCATTTTATGTTTAAAACCACATCCTGAAATCTTGATAGGAGAAAAGGTCTAGCTAAGAGTCATCTGAAATAATTTTTTTTTTAATGGTGGAAGTCCTGCTCATTGTTTTAGCAGGTGGGCATGTTAAAAATCCTGGAAGAGTATAGACATCATCCTTTTCAGATTCTAGCAATAGTTTCTCAAACACTTATAAGGTTGCAAACGGTGGCACAGACCTAGCTTGCTATCAGCTTTATAGCTCTGAAACCTAGCTGAGCTACATATGTGATACATTTCTGGTCCAATTGGAAAAAGCATCCTGTAATAGATGATGCCGGCTTTGAGTAGCCAAGCCCCATGGATCTGTGGCTGCATTGGTCACTCAATTAGTTCCATTGTAGTTCTTCTTCTTTCAAAGCTGGTTGGATAAAGATAAATGAGCATTGTCAGCAATTACAAACATGAGATTTCCAGTTTTGTAAACAGCCCGGGAGCTGTTGGACCTGCAGGCAACAGATGGCCAAGGGCCCTGGCTGCCCCTCCTCTGAAGTTGTGCTGGACACCGGCACTCAGCCACAAGCCCATCTGGGACCTCTGGGCAAGGTGGGCCACACAGGGCACTGCTTTTCCCCTCTGCCCTCCTCTTTAGCCTCACTTATGGTCCTCAGTGCAGACTCTCCTTGTCTCAAGTCGATGGAACTCAGCTAAGTTTTATTGGGCCACGGGACTCAGAGACGAATTAGGCCCTTCTTTGGCCTACAGTAGCTTACGCCCTAACAGGGAGACAAGCAGCAGCCGTGACCGCAGTCCAGTGTGCTAGGTGGTGTGGTTGAGGTACACCCGGGAATGCTGGGGTGCAGAGGAGTGAGAAGCCACAGATGCTAACTCGGCTGTGGAGGGTGCACCTCTCGGGAAGTTATGGACCCCATAGATGGAAGAAGCTGCAGGGGGCCATGTGGCTCGTGTGGGAGGTGAGGCTGCTTGGGGCTGGCCACCCAGGAAGGACCGTGCAGACTCTGCAGATGAGAAGCTTTGCCTGAAAGCCAAGCCACTAGATGATTTTTAGCCGTAAAACCCTGTTAGATTTCCACTGCCATGTAAAAGATGAAGTAGGGAAAGGAAAGTTGGTTGGGCAAGCAGGCCAGTGGCCAGGCTTGTTCTATGGTTCTGTTGAAATGTCACAGTGCTTGGTCCATTCATGTGCATAAAAAGCATGGATAAATGAAAAAAGAAAGAAAGCAAGAAGGAAGGAAGAAGGTGGGCAGGAAGGAAGAAAGGCAGGCAAGAGAAAGAGAGAAGAAAAGGAAGGAAAGGAGAAGATGGTCCCTCCTGTACTTTAAGCCCATATAAGGCTGCGATGTTCATTGTGCATCTTTTTGGGTATTGGTAGCTCTGTGACTCCATAGGGAACCCTCAATGCATGGTGAGGAAATGCATGAACTAAGCATGAATACTTCTTACTGCAGGGTGTGAGGCAATGGGAAGTGGAGACACACAGTCTTGGGCTCCTCCCCTCCTTGGGAGCCCATCAGAGCCCATAAGGCACAACAGAAAAGGAGCGACAGGGAAAGGGGACATCGTGGGCTTGAGAAACATTCGGATTAGGAAGTTAGCTCCACTCCGTCATAAAACATTGGCAAATGTTTCCTGCGCTGGGGAGAAAAACAGAGGTCTAAAAGAATCTTTAACTTTTTCTTTTCTGTGTTTTCCAAAACAACCCCGTAGTGTCTAGTACACTGCTCAAGAGTCCCTCTGCTGGGGCCACCTCCTGACTGGCCATCTGAATCTTCCCTGCTTCTTCTCAGGATCCACAATATTAAAAAACAAAATTTAAAGATTTTATATGTTGCATCTTATTATACATGCAGTAAAATTCAGTCATGTGCTATAGAGCCCTGTGAATGTTGAAGAATCCGTAGCCACATATATAGCAGCACAACTAAGACACGCAGCAGGTCTATCACTGGGAAAACACTCCTCTATGCTGCTCCTTTGTAGACAACCCTTCCCCCGAGCAACCCCTGGCCATCACTGAGCTGTTCTCCCACTACAGCTTTGCCTTCTCCAGAATTTCATGTAAGTGGAATCATAGCCTTTTGGGTCTGGCTTCTTTCATTTACGAAAATGCATTTGAGATTCATCCATGTTGTGCTTACATCAATAGTTTGTTCCATTGTATAGCTGTGTAGGATCCTACTCATTAAAAGTGTCTTTTCATCATTTGAAAGTCAATTGTTTTCCCTCCAATTTGGGGCAAATACATGATGTGTATTTTGGGCATATACTCATGGACATGTTTTCTTGTGAACATACATTTTGTATATTTTGAACAAGGCTGCCTGGTAACAAGTTCCATGCAGTTTGATGGTATGATGACAAAAATTCCATATCCTAATTCATTATTAAAAAAAAATCAGGGCCAGGCACAGTGGCTCATGCCTGTAATTCCAACACTTTGAGAGGCAGAGGCGGGAGGATAGCTTGAGGCCAGGAGTTTAAGACCAGCCCAAGTAACATAGCAAGACCCTATCTCAACAAAAAATGAAAAACTTAGCTGGGCATGGTGGCACACGCCTGTAGTCCCAGCTATGCAGGAGATTGGCATGGGAGGATCACTTGAGCTCAACAGTTGGAGGCTGCAGTGAGCTATGATTGTGCCACCACACTCCAGCCTGGGCAACAGAGCAAGTTGCCCTGTCTCAAAAAAAAAAAAAAAGAATTCAGGGTAATTGAGGTATAATTGAATATAGAAAATTTTACCATTTGAGGTGTATAGTTTAATCAGTTTGGGCAAATATACACAGTCATGTAACCGCCACCTCAACTGAGACATAGAATATTTCCATCACACCCGGAAGTTTTCTGGTACCCCTTTACATTCAATCTCTTCTTTCCACTTTCAGCCCCTGGCAAGAATTTGTCTTATTTTTGTCCCTATAGTTTTGTCTTTTCAAGAATCTCATAAAAATGGAATCCAGTTTCCTCCACTTACCATAATGTTTTGGATATCCAATCATGTTTTTGTATGCATCAGCAGTTTGTCTTTTTATTGCTGAGTAGGATTTTATTGCATAGATGGACCACATTGTGCCCAGAGGTCTTTGTGTGGATATATGTTTTCATTTCTCTCACAAGAACACCTAGCAATGGGGCTGTGAGGCCAGATAGTTTGCTATGCTTAATTTTCTATAGTTGCTATACCATTCTCAATCTTCCAGTAATGTATGAGAGTTCGTTTTTCTACTGTCTAATCAGCACTTGGTTCTGTCAGATTCGATTTTAAACCATTCTAATATGTGTGCAGTGGTATCTCATTGTGATTTTGATTTATATTTTACTAATAATTAATGATGTTGAACATGTATTTATGTTCTTTGGTGAACTGTCTGTTAAGGTCTTTTGCCCTTTTCAAATTGGATTATTTTCTTGTTGTTGAGCTTTGTGAAGTTTTCATATTTTCAGAATATTAAGTCCTTTGTCATCTTTGACTTGAAAAATTTTCTTGAGTCTCATTCTTCATTTTTCTAATAGTATAGTTCTCAGACAAAGTTTTAAGCTCTGATAAAGTTCAGTTTATGAATTTCTCCCTTTGGGGATCATGCCTTTAGTATTATGTTTAAGAAATTTTTGGCTAGCATAAGATCACAAAGATTTTCTCTTAGATTTTCTAAGTTTTACTTTTACCTCTAAATCTATGATCCATTTTGAGTTTAGATTTATTTTTGTTTGCATATAGATATCTATTCATTATAGTACCATTTGTTGAAAAGACTATAATTTTTCATTAAATTGCTTTTGTACTTTTGCTAAAAATCAAATAAAAATCAGACTAGCCAGACATTTAATAGGTGATGCAGGGAAGGGAATGTGACAGCCAGAGTAGACTTTGATAAGCCCTTCTGTGTCCCTGAGGGCATCGAAGGCTGAGTATGTGCACAGGGCTGCATGTGTACTTGAGAGGCCAGAGGGGACTTTCATGGGCTCTTCATTGCTGTTTACATGAAAGCCTCATGTAAGAATACAATAAGAACAATAGCTGACTTCTCATCTCATCAGAAACAAGTGTAGCCCAAAAAGCAGTAGTATGACATTTAAAGTGTTGAAATGAAAATACAAACTCAAGAAAGAATTTCATTTCTAGAAAAACTATTTTTCAAAATGATGTTGAAAAAAAGATATGACCAGATTTAAAACAAAACAAAAGAAAGACTCAGAGAATTAATTGTTGGCATACCTACCTTGAAAGAAATACTAAAGAAAGGAATGGAAATTACAACAGACAATAACTTGAATCCACCTCCCCCCCAGAAAAAAAAAGAGCACTGGAAAAGGTATATATACATCTATATAGCTATACATAGCTATATAGATGAGCCTGAATAAATATATTTTTTGTCTTTTCTTCTTTTAACTAATTGAAAATAAAATAACATAAAATAACATAAATATGCTTTTGGCCTTTTTACATACAGAGATGTAATATATATTAAAATAATAGCATAAAGGAAGAGGGAAAGAATGGGCCACCTTAGAGCAGAATCTCTAGGTTTTAATGAAATTAGGTTAGTTATTAATCTAGGCCAGATTGTGATAAATAGGATGTATATTGAAATCTCAACGGCAATTACTAAAAACAAGTTGAAAACACAAAGTAAAAATAGCAACAAAGGAATTAAAATAGTAGGTCAGAAAACATCTATTTAACATAAGTAAAAGTAGTAAAAAGAAACAGGAACAAAAAAGATGTGAGACATAGAAAACAGCAAAATAGTAGATATAAATCCAACCACATAAACAATTACATTAAATGTAAATATACTAAAGACTCCAATTAAGTTGCATAGATTTACAAACTAGATTTTTAAAAAAGGGTTTCACTCTAAACTGTTTACATATTTAGGTTTAAGATCCAGATTCAGGTTTAGACTAAAAATACGAATAGCCTGAAAATAAAAGGAAGGAAAAAGATAAATGGAATGGTGCAAACATAAGAAAGCTGAAATGGCTATACAAATGTCAGACAAAATAGATTTAAAGACAGAAAATACTACTAGAGAAGAAGACAAATGTCCTCCTAGCACATTTTTATTAGGGTCAATGAATCAGGATGATACAACAACTGTTCATATACATATACCTAAGAACAAAATCCCTAAATGTATGAAGAACGAAACAAATAATTGGAGACTTTAATAACCTCTTCTTAATAGTGGATATAACAACTAGACAGAAAAATTAGCAAGGCCATAGAAAATTTGAGTAATACTCGCAATTACTTGACCTAATATCTACAGAATATTCAAACCAAAAAAGGCAGAATACACATTGTTTTTTTCAAGCTTACAAAGAACACTCTTCAGGATAGACCATAAGCTAGGCCATAAATCAAGTGCTGATACATTTACAAAGACTGAAATTATGCAAAGTATGTCATCTGACCACAATAGAAATGAATTAGAAATGAACCATAAATGGATTTGGGGAAATACAGAAATATTTGGAAATTAGACAGCTCACTTCTAAATAACCTATGAGTGAAAAGAGAAAACACAAAGAAAGAAAATATTTTGAGCAAAATTAAAATAAAAGCATGATCTATTAAATATATGAGATATAACTCAAGCAGTGTTTAGAAGGAAATTTATGGAGTTGAAGGACTATCACAGAAAAGAAGAAAAATCTGAGACTATTAACCTAAACTTGCACCATAAGAAAGTACAAAAAGAAGAGCAAACTAAAGTCAATTGGAAGGAAGAAAATAATAAACATAATAGGGAAAATATAATATTGAAAATAATAGAGAAAATCAATGAAACCCAAATTGATTCTTTAAAAATCTTGACAAAATTGACAAATTTTTCATGAGACTAATAAAGGAAAAAGAAGACCCTAATTGCCAAAATCAGAAATGGAAGATGAGACATTACTACCAGCCTTTCAAAAGTTGTAAGTATTATAAAAGAATGCTCTGAGCAATGTTATGCTAACAAATAAGACAACTTAGATAAAATGGATACATGTGTAGAAAGTCACAATTTACCAAACAGAACCTATGAGAACTAGAAAATAGGAAGAGTCTTATAACAAGTAAACAGATTAAATTTGTAATTAAAAATCATGGGACTGAAGTTTGTGATGGCTTTATCAAGTAGATTGGTAAAATTTAACCATTCCTGTTGAGGTGCCCATAAGAAAATCATAGGCCAAGATAGGGAGGGGCATTCCGGCAAACCCAGTGTTAATGCTACTGTGGTTTTTTAATTTTTGTCTAGGGGTTTCTTTGGGGATTCTAAAACAGCATCTGCTGTCCTCTGGGGTCAAGAAAAGCATGGAAAGACTATATATGATGTACCCAGGGACCAGAAAGAAAATTTCTTTGCATCTTAGAAATGGTAGACATTCATTGTGACAACAGAGCTTTTATGCTTCCTTGTTTCCATGCCAACATGCTGAGCATGCTCACAAAGAAGGCTCGTCCATTCCTCCTGTGTTTTAGTATTTGGCCCAGAGGTTTCCTAAATGGTTGCATTGAAATCACTGTGGTCCAAATGTAATTCTTACACACTCAAATTATCACTGTCTGTAGCACACTTGTGCACCTGTCTTCCGTTCTCTGTTGCTCCCCCCCGCACTCTTGCTCAGTCTGTCACCTGTTCAGTCTGCTTACTCACTCAATTGTTACCCTTTTGCTGTTGTCGTGTTTACAATTTGCATTTTGAATGATTAGTTGGGATTACCAAACATTTTTTAAAAAGATATTATCAATAAATATTTTTTTAATTCTAAAAAAAAAAAAAAAATCTTATAAGGAAAAACTAAGGCCTAAATGACTTCACTGTTGAATTCTATCAAACACTGAAATTCAGAAAAATATATCACTACTTCAAAAACTCTTCCAGATTTTTTAGTACTGTTCTAATGCCAAAGGCAGGCAAAGCTATTACATGAAAATAAAACTGCAGATGACTATTTTAGGAATGTAGATGCAGAAATTCTCAACAAAATATTAGCAAGTCAAGTCCAGCAATATATGAAAGGATTACTATCATGTCCAAGTGAGATTTTTACCAGTAATGCAAGATTTGCTTTAACATTCAAAAATCAATTAGCCTAATTATTCCTTTTAATAGCATAAAGGGCAAAGAACTCCCACATAATTATCTCAACAGGAACAGAAAAAGCATTTGACAAAATCCAACACCCATTCATGATTAAAAGTCTCAAAATAGTAGAAATAGAAGGGAACATCCCCAGCCTGGTAAAGGCTGTCTACAAAAGATTCTGAAGCTAGTGTCATACCTAATGGTGAGAGAATGAATGTTTTCCCTCGGATTGAAACTTGCCACTTTGATCCAGTATTGTGCTCATGGTTCTGGCAAGTTTAATCATATAAGAAAAAGAAATAAAGACATTCAAGGAATGTTATGGAAAGGAAGAAGTAAAACGGCTTTTATTTAGAAATGACAGAATCCTGTATATAGAAAATTCTATGGAACCCATGAAAAATTCTGTAGAAAATTTATAAGAATGAATAAATTCAGCAAGTTTTCGGGGTTCAAGATCCATATACAAAATTCTACTGTATTTCTGTGTATTAACAGCAACAATAACAATAACCTAAAAGTGAAATTAAGAAAACAATTCTATTCAATAGTATCAAAAAGAATCAAACAGGATGAATTTTAGCAAAAGAAGTGCAAGACATGTACACTGCAAACAACATGACATTGCTGAGAGTAATTTAAGAAACACTCAACTAATGGAAAGATGTTCATGTTCAAGACTCAGTTCATATGCAAGACTCAGTATTTAGATGATAACTCTTCTCAAGTTGAGCTGTAGAGTCAGTGCAGTTCCTATCAACACCCAGCAGGCTTTTTTCCCCCTCAGAAATTAACAACACGATTCTAAAATTTAAGTGGACATTCAAAGGACACAGAATAGCTCAAACATCTTGAAGAAGAACAAAGTTGTAGGGCTTACACTTTCCTATTTAAAAACACACTATGAGCTACAGTAATAGAGGCAAATGTGTCCCTGGCAACTACAAAGGTAATTCAACTGGAAAAGGATAGTCATTTAAACAAACAGTGCTGGAACAATTGGATTTCAACATACACGAAGATAAAGTTAGATGTATATCTGTATTTATGGATTTCTCTATTCCAGATATTTCAAATAAATAGAATCATATAATATATGACCTCTGGTGTTGGGCTTCTTTCACTTAGCGTAATGCTTTTGAGGTGCATTCACATTGTAGCAGGTATCAGTATTTCATCTTTTTTACCGCAGGAAAATATTCCATTGTATGTTTATACCACTGTTTGTTCACTCATTAATGGACACTTGAGTTGCTTCCACCTTTCGGCTATTATGAATAATGCCATAAAGAACATGGGTGTACAATGATCTGTTTGAATCCCTGCTTCCATTTCACTGGGGTATACCCAGAAGTGGGATTGCAGGAACATATGGGATTTCCTGCTTAGTGTTTTGAGGCACTGCCATACTCTTTTCCATAGTAGCCGCACAATATTACATTCCCCCTAGCCGTGCACAAGCATTGAAATTTTTCCACATACTCTTCAATACTTCTTTTCTTTTCTTTCTTTCTTTTTTTAAACAGCCAATCTGATGGGTGTAAAGTGGTATCTCATTGTGGTTTTGATTTGAATTTCCCTAATGATTAGTAATATTGAGTATCTTTAATGTTGGCTATTTGCAGATCTTCTTTGAATAAACGGCAGAACAATATTCCCTTGCATAGATATACTAACTCTTGTTAATTCGTTCATATATTGATGAATATTTGGGCTGTTTCTACCTTTTTGCTATTGTAAATAGTGTTGCTATGAACGTGTGTACATGAATTTGTTTATGTACCTGTTTTCAGTTCTTTTGCGTACATACCTAGGAATGGAATTTCTGCGTCTGCTTTATTTTTGAAATGTATTTTTTTGCTGTGCATAGAATTTTGTGTTGACATATTATTTTTCTAATACTCCAAAGGTGTCACCCTAGCACCTCCTGGCTTGCACAGTCTGATGAGTTTTCCATCATTGTCATCTGTGTTCTTCTGTATGTAATGTGGTTGTTATTTTTTCTGTCTTTGGTTTTCAGAAGTTTGTATATGGCATACCTTGGTTTGGTTTTGATTTGTCTGCTTGTTGGCGTTTATTCTGCTTGATGTTTTCTGTGCTATTTAGATTTGTGGTTTGATATCATTAATTTTGACAAATTCTTGGCTCTTTTTTTCTGCCCATTTCTCTCTCTCTCTGTCTTTCTGCTTCTTAGATTCTGATTACACATGTTGGATGTTTTGATGTTATTCCACAATTAATGGATGCTCTGCTGGTTGTTTTTTTCTGTTCATGTTTCAGTTTGGGTGATTTTTATTGTTCCATTTTCAAGTTCACTAATTACTTTCTGAGATTTGTTAGGCCTATGGTGAGCCGGTCAAAGGCATTCTTTTTGTTAATATGGTTTTCATTTCTAGCATTTCATTTGATGTTTTGTTCTTCCCATCTCTCTGCTCAAAATACTCATTTGATTTTGTATGGTGTCCACATTTTCCATTAGGCTTTTAAACATATTAATGTCAGTTATTTAAAATTTCTGATCTGAAAGTGTCATACCTGAGTCTGGTTTCATTGGTTGCATTATCTCTTGAGAGGTTTTTTTTTCCCTAGCTTATTTATATGTCACAAAATTTTTGTTCCAAGGTAGATAGTACAAAGGCAAATATTCATTTGTGCCTGGAAATGAATACTTTTCCTTCCATTAGGCCTTTAAGGTGGGCTTTTGATTCAGGCTAGCCAGGAGGACTTGGTTCGTGGTTTGTTGTTGCTATGGTTACCCTCAATGCACCCTAACCTTCAGATTCCTCTCGTGGTACCTTGCGTTCAGGGTGGAACTGGTTTGCCTAAGCATTTTTACCAATGTGGTTTCCGTCCTCACTTTTAGGTGTTTTCTTTGAACTGATTTTCAGAGACAGCCTTCCTCCATGCTCCTGCCATTCACCCTAAAGTGATTACTACATGCTGTTACTTGTTGCTCGACACTTGTTCACCTGGTGGGACTGTGGCCGGTGCTTTCCTCTGCTATTCTGGTTAACCTTCAGCCTTAGGCAGGTGTCGTGTCCCTGTGTCTTGACTGTGTGGCTTTCAGTGCTATCCAGCCTTGCTTCTTGCCTCTCCTCCCCTGCTTTAAGGCTTTGTTGCTATGCATTTCCCTGGCGGCAGTGGGTTTTCATCAGCGCCCTGGGTGTAGAGTGCTTGCTGTCCTCCCATAAGGATGTCCTGGAAAGTGATCCAGGCCTGGCTTCATGCTTTCTGACAGCACATGCTGACCCCTTGCCAGGCCTGAGCCACAAGGATGTTTTCTCAGAAATGCAATCTCTTGCCCGTCTTCAGTGAGCACTCAGTGAGGTTCATGCTGAGAGGGTGCAAGGGAGTGTAAATTCTTCTTTTACTTGAAGCTTCAGGGTTGCTCTCTTCTCTTGCTAGTTCACATCTAGCCTTTGCCAATTCGTGAGAAGCTTCTGGCCGAACTCTTCATAGTGGTGTCTGGGGTATCTGGCATGTATCTGCCCCGGCTAGCAGCTGCTCACATCCCATTTTTCCTTGCAGGTGCCTCCCTCTCTTCATATTTCAGGTTAATCAGTTGCATCAACACCTCACCTCCGTGATGCATTCAGAAAAGTTTTTAATTTGCCGTTTGTGTGGACTTTTTTTTTGCAAGATTGGTAGTGATGCTCTTGCCAGCTTCCTTCTGGTTGGAAGCCCTGAATGGGAATTTGAATTAGCAAGATAGGAGCCACTTTGGTACATTCACTAAATCAAAGTGCAAGGTGTGGAGAAACACATTCTAAAAACTGACCTGGTCTTTTTCTCTTTCCCTATAATGTTCCAATAATTCACCTGCACAGGTGCTTCAAGAACGACTTTCACTTTCATGCTTGGGGTCCTCTGCACACTTACCCAGAATCCCCCCACCCAGGGCCTGGACACTGCTAACGAGCTTATTATTTAAGGTGCAGTTTGAACAATGTCCTCTTAATGAAATAGTCATAGATTATCACAATGGGCTGTGCTGTCTTACTGGTCCATTTAGGCACATGATTACCTGTGCCTCATGCTATTTGGAACACCTTGTACATTTTCCTATAAACCCATAGCCCTATTTCAGAGTCCAGTGTAATAGATGTTGAATAAATGATTTAATAAACAAGGACTAGTTGGAATCACACACAGGACATTATGTTAGTGAAGTTGTTTATTGGTCTGTCTGCTCTGCAAATTTATGAGCTAATGAAGGCAAGAATTGTCTTATTTACTTTATAGCCCCTATGGGGATAGTAGGCTTTCAATGTATTTTATTAAATGAGCAAAAAAATTAAAGGCCTTCAAAGGTGGGACACCCATTGGCTCCTCCAAAGAATCAGGGTGGGAAGAGAATGAACTGGAAGAGAGAAAGATGTTGCATTAGCGCTATGAGGGCATTACGGGGCAGCTTCCCTCCAGGGCCCACTCTGCTGAGGCATGACCCTTTAAGATACACATAGCACAGTTCTGAAAAATTAATTTTGAGGGGGCATTCTTTGTCAATTAGATAAAAGAGCTGACTGCCAGTAAAATAAGCAAAAAACGTTCAAAGAATGTTATTCTTAGAAATGTCACCTTTTATGTGAGTTGACATTTTTGCTGTGGTTTTTCAATTTTGCCAACAAAATACAAAATGAAATTTGTGATAGAATTTTCCCTCATCTTGCATTAGAACACACTCTCAGTGAAGTTCTGTTGGGAGACACTCCACATTCGTTTCTCTTTAGACAGCTGTACTGTGTTTTGTCACGGAGGCATAGAATCTGGAAGTGAAACATCTTTTTTTCTTGGATTGCATTTCATTTGAGGTTTGTCTATCTGGGGCTGGTTTCCTCCAGAAACAAACTTAGTAGCTTTAATTGCTTTACAAATGTAGCTTTATTGTAAATATAAATCTTCTTCCATCAGTCTTGGCTATTGTATACATATGAAAATTTAAAAAGATTATCATGATATTAGAGAGCAAAAAAGGAAAGACAGAAAGAGACAGCAAGAGAAGGATTGGGTTCATTTTCCAGTTCTTCTTCAAAATAAAATGTAAGTTGCAATAGAACAAATAATTTTGTGTGTTTTTTCCACAGTGTGTCTCTAGCACAGGAATGGTGCCTGGAACATTGTAGATGCTCAGAAACATATAATAAAGGAGTTAACCCCAGCAGATCGCTTGACTCCTCAGACCTCAGTCTCCTCTGTGTAAAATGAAGGTTTAGATGAGATTACTTTCAAGATTCTTTCTCATTTTAAAATTCTAAAACTTTACTATAATTTTAATGTCAATATATAAGTTACCTTTAGGCTTTCAAAATCATTTTACTCTAATATGGCTTTACTCTCTGATATGGTATTTACTTTCTGGTATTTACCATATGGTACATTTACCAGAGAGTAAATACCATATTAGAGAGTAAAATGATTTTAATAAATGATTCTAATACATAAGATATATAAGAAAGGATGAAGCAGTTATTAAAGATGATAAAGTACACAAAATAAATAAAAAGATTTAAGGATCTTGGTTTAACCTGTGGAGATTTAAAGATCTCAGGAAGTCAGTATTAATCAATGGTAAGGTGCTGGGAAAAATTATTTCAACCAATGAGTGTCTAAGCGATAGTGAGACACCCCCACAACCGCAGTGTCCGCCCTGCTGTGTGGTGCTGGGATGGTCTGCTTTGAATATGTGAGGTGGGATGGACACTGAGAAACTAGCTCTTACTCAGAGGATGGGAGCTGCCAATGATTTAAACATCCCTTCCATCTGAGAAAGACTGGTAGGAACTGGGTGTGCTGGACCTGAAAAAGAATACAAGGGAGGGTTGGTAGCTGCCTTCCAACACCCAAGAAAGATAGGATGCTTCCACATTGTTGCAGGGAATAGAGATGGGATCTGTGAGTACAAGTGGGGTGACTGAGCCCACACAAGGGAGGACGATGAACCATAGGCACTGACAGTGGGATGCCTTCTTAGGCAGCAGACTCTAATCCTGGAGATATCCAGTGAGCTTAGAGCCTTGATAAAATGATGCATTTGATGGACAAAATCAGGTATTTCTTGAGTGAAGTTTATGAGAAGAGATACTCAGCTTAGAATGAAACAGACAAGGTACTTTTATATAATGTCAGAATAATTCTGAATTAGGTCAGAGCTTAAGTTTTTTTTTCCTCATAATTTTGTGGAGAGATACAAATATGAACCATGGATTTTTATTTTCCATTAAAAATCTAAAGTAGCTAAAATCATTTTCGATGGTTGATATTTTCCTAATTCTTGATCCCACAACCTTGTTTCTCCTGATCCTCTTCAAAGGATATCACCTCAGAACACTGGTTGTTTAAAGTCATTCAAGCAAAAGGGTTTCCAGGTCAAACTCATTCTGAAAACACTGCATCATATATCCAACCCTTGGAGAACCACAGTGCACATCAGAATATTAGACTCCAAGGAGCCCTGTAATCAATTACCTGAGTAACCTGAGTTGCTCTTTAGTGGGTGTTCTCAAATTTATTTGACCTTGGAATTTCATTTGAATAACACTCAGAGACAGCCAAAGGAGCCCTCCTTGGGAGTTGGGACAAGCAGGCATGAGCCTCTGGGCGTCTCTTCCTATGAGTTCCATGCGCTTGGACCGCAGCACAGGAAGTCTTCACAGGCTGCTTGGGAAGCTTGCACTATTGTGTTGGGCAAGAGAGTGCCCTTGCTGGAAGCCAGGGCCCATATTCCAAAGGGGAATGCCCAGAGGGCCAACTGTGGTCAGGGGAGGGAGGTGAAGAACGATGATAGTCTTGGGCATACCAGTTTCTCCCCTGTCCAGGACAGATCAGTCTGGACAGAAGCACGAGAGAACATAAGGTAGCCTGGCAGGGAAGTTTGCAGAGTGCAGAGTTCACCTACACCCCTCTCAGCATGTGGAGGGCCTGGTTGTTTTAGGGAAACGTTGCCTTTAATGGAATTGAGCATGTGGGGATCAGACACATTAACAAATCTCTTTGAGAGAACTCTGCTTTCAGGCATGCTCACCCTAACTCTACTTTAACCCTTTCTTTCACTAAGGACACATTTTTGTTATGGTAAGAACTTTTAACATGAGATCTACCCTCTTAGATTTTTGAGTGTACAATACAGTATTGTCATCTATAGGTATAATTCTTTACAGCAGGTCTCTAAAGTTTATTCAAAGCATATCAGTATAAACAAAAGCACAAGGAAACACAAGGCAAGATGGCAAGAGAGAAAAAGAGGGACAAAAAAGCTATAAGACAAACAGAAAACAGTGAACAAAGTGGCAATAGTAAATTCTTCCCTATCAGTAATTACTTTAATGTAAATGGTTTAAATTCCCCAATCAAAAGACATAAAGTGGATGAATGGATTCAAAAAAGCAAGATCCAGCAAGTTGCTGTCTATAAGAGATTCACTTTAAATTTAAGGACACATATAGGCTGAAAGTAAAAGGATAGAAAAAGATATTCTGTGCAAATGGTAACTAAACCAGAAAAGGGTGGCTATAGTTATATCAGACAAGATAGGCTTTAAGTAAAAAACTGTCACAAGAGACAAAGAAGGATGCTATATAATGATGAAAGGGTCAATCCACCCAAAATATATAACAATTATAAATATATATGAACCCAACATTAGAGCACCTAAATATATAACGTAAGCATTGACAGAACTGAAGGGAGACACAGACAGCAATACTTAATAGTAGGAAACGTTAATACTCCATTTTCAATAATAGATGGAACATCCAGGCAGAAAATCCACAAAGCAACAGGAGACTCGAACACCACTGTGGACCAAATGGACCTAGCAGACACATCCAGATCATTCAACTCAGCAGCAACATTCTTCGCAAGTGCACAGGGAACATTCTCCAGGATAGACCACATACTAGGTCACCAAACCAGTTTTAACAAATTTAAGGGGATTAGAATCATACCAAGGATGTTTTTTGACCACAAAGATACGAAATTAGAAATCAATTAAGACATTTTAAGTATTGAAGGAAACCCCAGGACTTTAATGCCTAACAGTGTTAGTAAACTTCTAGAGAATCTGTCTAGAGCAATTATTTGAGCCTTAGTCTTCTCCTCCATAATGAAGGGATAATGCTATCTAACCACATCCAGCTTGCTGTAAAAATTTCAAAAGAGGCATATATAGCTCGTAGCATAATGCTCAGAGTATAATAGTACTGAAGTGAAATTCCTGCATGTTTTCTTTCTTTTTACCTTCTGCAAGGAGCCTAATTTATAACTTTCTATCAATAGAGAAAGTCTAATCTTTTTTCCCAGTCTCTGCCACTTGCCTTTTCCAGGCAAGAGCAGATTCTCTCAGCAGCTTTCCTCACTTTGTCTAGTTTCCTTTTTCCTCTGTGTTTGCTTTGCTGCTGTGTGGGAAGGATGAGGGCCCTGGAAAATTTCCACAACTTTTCTTCTCTCCTGCTACACCATGACATCTGACATGACCACATCTTTTTTTTTTCCCTACAAGATATGTAATTTAAAAACGATATAAGAGAACGTTATAGCTTTAAAAACAGATACGCAAGGGCGTGTCTTCTGTGAGGTGTCTCTTGCTATTCAAACCATGTGCTAAGAAAGGGGCCCCGGGTGACTGATTGAATATCAAATCAGCCCCAAACCTCCTCTCGGAGTGACCTCACCAAACACAGACTCTTCTGATGAGACTTTCCTCTCTTTTGTTTTTCCTTCTTTTTGATAGTCACATTCTCCTGGTGTGTATGAGCTCGTTTTAGAAACAGAAAAATGAATGCTGCCTAGTGAGAACTCTACTGAACAGTGTTGCAAAAATGGAAAGAAAAGTCATTTGGATTTTAAAATGCCCACTAGCCTTTTGTGGTTTCATAGTCAGCAAAAGGTTTGATACTAAAAACTAAAGTTAACTCATGGAATTATGTCCCCAGTGCCATTGTGATCATGGTCTGCCTGAGTTTAAAAAAAATGAGATCTGAATTTCTAAAATAGGGTCAACTTAATAAGGATTATTTGTGCTTAAAGCTTTCCTCCTGAAATGTGGTATTCTACACTAAAAGGCCGCTCTAATATGCCTCAAAATATTGTAGAATGTGGTTCATCACAGGCTTGTTAAAAAGAGCTTGCCTGCCTTTATTATTCCAGACTTCCTTTCTGAGAAAGAGTCACGAGTACCTCTGTCTGTTTTCCAGTCAGGGCTGTCTAATTTCTTCCACAAATAGGAAATTCAGAGCAGCAAATAATAAGGCAGTCAGAATAGTCAACAGGCCCTCTGCAGACAGGTGCGGCATCCTACCCTCCAGGTGCTCCTGACCTCTGAGCCACCAGGCCAGGTGAGGGAGACCATGGGCCAGCTCATGGCTTACAGACTCTCCAAGGCATTGGGGCTAGAGTTTCGAGCTTGACTGCCACTCTGATAAGCCCCTGATGGTAAAGAATATTATGTACTCTGTGGTTTCATTGCAGTACAAATGTGCATGTGAATAAAAAATGTGTGCACGTGGAAAAGCCTAACAGCATTTTTGTTAGGATAATGAGATTATAAGTGACTGGAAACTTCAACATTTGGTAGGTGATTTTTTTGTTTGTTTTTTGCCTTTAGCATATAGTCACTAATTTTAACTGCATTTTTCCAGCTAGAGAAGCAATGCGTAAATGCATTCTCACTGTAAAATGATAGTGTCAGACAATGCAGAAGCAGAGAGCAAACCAGGGGATCTCCCTGTTCCCTTATCGCTCCCTCCCTAGAAATCACCCTTGCCACTATTGCTCTAGCGTTTTTTCTGTGCATTTAGTAAGTATAACCTGTTTTAAGAATGTTAAGTAGGACCCTTCCTGCTCTCCCGTAGTCTCACTTGAGCCCAGAGCATAGTCCAGCAGTAGTGAGAAGGACCCCACTTTTTGAAGGGGGGTGCTAGAGCCACCCTGCTCAGGGTTGGCCAGCGTGGGGCCAATTCCCACCTGTAAACTCAGCCCACCAGGCACCTCTAGGGTGTGGAGCAGAAAGGCTGGGCGCCGATGGGGATGTGTGGACGAAGCTCCCTCTGGAGAAAGTGGCAGGGCTGGTGTGGGGGGAAGTGCTCTCTGGAGCCCCCTCACCCCCCTACCTCACACTCCCCGCCGCCACACTTGCCTGTGGGTCTGCTCTCTGCTGCTGCTGCGGGCCCTGGTGAGGGGGCTTTGAGAAAGCTGCCCTCATGTTGCCTGGAAAAGTCCAGAGTGGCCCCTGAGCTCTGAGGAGTGCTGCTGGATTAAATAAAGAGGGCGCAGAGGAGACTCCTGCCCCGAGACTGCTGACACCAGGTTGTCCCACGGAGGACATGGGTGCCAAGTGCAGTTGTCAGCCAGAGCCGTGTTCTGGGAAGCTGACCTCAGCAGACGGAGGGGTCTAGTACTCCTTGAGTAGGGTGGAGTGACATCCTCAGAGAAGCGCAGGAGAGAGAGCCTCCACAGGCCTCAGAGGACAGGTGCCTCAGCCTGCCTCCTCCCGTGCCTGCCATGGGGAGGGCGGCCACGGATGCCGGTGTGGGCTGGCCATGTCGAGGAGAGGGGAGATCACACTGAACAGCCAAGTGGAAGAGACATGGGCTGTGCCATCGATGTAACTCAACACATCCTGGGCTGCCTCTGAAGGTGATTAAGCAGGGGAAAATAATTAATACTGTAATTTAGCTCAGCTTTACAGAAGCATCTCAGCAAGTGTGAAGTATTAAGGGGACAGCGGGCACAAGGTGGGAAGATGGGATGGAGCGAAGGAAAGAGCGTAGGGATGGCAGGAGGGAGGGAAGAAGAGATGGTGTGCGGAATGGTTTCTGAGACAAAGAGGCAGACGAGGCCAGTGCCACTGAGAAGGGTATATACCTGCATGTGCACACAGCACTGTGGGCCGGAACCACAGCGAGCCAGGGAGAAACTATTTTAAAATGGAAAAAGACTGGACGTACTGATAGCAACAGAAATTCTAGGATTTCATGGGTGACAGACTACAAAAGCTAAAGAGCAAATTATGACTTCAAGGACTAAACTCAGTGTTGGAGCAAGAGTAGTGCCCAAGAAGATGGGCCAGGAGGTAGCCCCATTCAAGGGCACATAGCAAAGCTTTGGTCCTGGACATTGTTATGGACTAAAGCTTGTCCCTGCAAAATCCATAGCCCCCAGCACCTCAGAATGTGACTGTGTTTGCAGACAGGGCCTTTACGAGGTAGTTAATTAAAATTAGGTCATAGGGCCGGGCCCTCATCCAGTCTGGCCACATCCTTTCAGAAGAGGGGATTGGGATCCCTACACTCACAGAGGAAAACATCGTGAAGACACAGGGAGAAGACGGCCAAGGAGCGAGGCCTTAGGGGAACCCAGCCCTGCCCTGATCTTGGACATCCAGCCTTTAGAACTGAGAGAGAACAGGCTTTTGATGGGAAACCATGGCCTGCAGTGCTTTGTCACGGCAGCCCGAGCTGACGGATGCCAGCCTGCTGACTTTGAAGGACCCGGGGGTGGTGCCTGGCAGGGTGTGCATGGAGCCTGGGACTGTGACCTCACAGGGGTCCACCTGCAGAAAGTAATTCCTGAGTGATGGGTCTCCAAGGGATGCAGCACAGAGTACAAGGAGAGGAGTCATGAGGAGAAAACACTGGAGAGAATCTGCTTCCATAGATTTTAATACCATCTCCATAGGTATGGGATCTGCTTCAGTACAGGAGCCAATGACGTATGAAGTCATCTGAGAACTGGGCGTCTGGGCAGCATGGCCCCTGCAGTTAGAGGAGAAGAGAACACGTGACAGAGGACGAGCTTCACTGATGCAATGGGCAGAGGTGAAGAAAACAGGCTGCCAACCGTGGGGTCACCAGGCCACATTCGGCGTATACCGCAGGGGGCGGAGCTAACCCTGCCACGCGGGCCAGCTTCCTGGTTCACGTGGCCCAGGGCGCCAGCCCCAGAGGGCCCGGCTTCTTATTAATAAACACGCAGACACACACATACACGAGTTCTAAAAACTCCTTTGAGCAAGTGACTGGAGAGAATATCTACAAACCACAAACTAAAGAGGGCTGGATTGCTGTCATTGTCTGCTCAGGCTGCCAGGACAAAGTACCACAGCCTGGGTAGCTCAGACAACAGACATGTATTTCTGTACCATTCGGGAGCCTGGAAGTCCAAGGTCAAGGTGCCAGGAGGGCAGAGAGGTTCTCCTGAGCCTCTCTTGTGGCCTGCGGACGTGGCTGTGCTACATCTTCACTGGGTCTTTCCTCTGTGCATGTGCATCCGACTGCCTCTCTGTGTGTCCAGACCTCCTCTGCTTATAAGGACACCTGTTTTCCTGGATTGGGGCCCCATCCCAAGGGGCTCATTTTACCGTAATCACCTCTTTAAGGGGCTTGTCTCCAAATCCGGTCGAATTCTGAGGTCCCGGGGGCTAGGGCTTCAACATATGGATTCCTAGGGACACAGTTCAGCCATAACAACTGAGAAACCAAAATGGTCTCATGTGTGCTTCAGTGGCTGAAACCCAGCTGGAACTGCTGGCTCAAAGATCAGAGAAGTGGAAATGGTCTACACTGGAAGCTGCCTGTACCACATGAAGGTACTTCCGAGGGACCAGAGGAGTTTCGTCCACACCTGGGTTCAGAGGTTACACTGGCCCCCACTCAATGATGCTGCGTGGCCAGGCACAGCAGAAGGCTCTCAGTGCAGAACATGGGGAGCCCGAAGGCCTCAGATGTGGGCCCTTGAACTTGTGTTATAACATGGACTCTCTTCCTCTCTGCCAGAGAGAGGCGGGGGCAGAGACCTCATCTGGAATGCACTCGATGGGGCCTTCACTTCTATCTGGGGGTGAGGTGACACCAGCATTCAGTGAACAGATTTGAGGGACTTGGTGACAGTCTACAAGCCTGTTTATTGGGAAACAAGTTCTGGGTGGACTTCAGTTTGATACAAGATGATTAAATTAAGAAGGAAATAAACAGTGGCAATAATCAAAACATAGTTGAAGAAAATATACCTGAATAGAAAAAAACCCATAGAAACAGATTATGGAATGTACATGGAAAATATACTTCCTATGTCCCAGTTAACTGAATGATATTTTAACTAAGGCACAGCCTGTCAGCAATTTTAATTACAAAGATAAAGACAGATATCATTTCTACAAGAATTCAGGAATTTTATATGCACAAATAGAAACAAAATTAATAGGACTTCCAACTCCTGGGTATCCAACTCCTGAATAGTCAATGGCAAAGCTTTGAGAGGAAATGGCTGTAATCCCAGAGCTCCAGTTTCAGATCTAGTCAGGTTTCACATGTCTACTAAAGTTACAGAAACCTGTCTGTGTCTGTTATTAACCTCCTGTGTGACCTTGGGTGGTTAGTTAGCCTCTCTGGGCCTTAGTTTCCTTAGCTCTAAGCAGTAATAATAATGCTCCCTATCTCACAGAATTGTCCTGAGGATTAGCTGAGCTAATACTTATGAACCACACAAAATGCCTGATGTAACCACTCACAAATGTAACCTGATATAGTTATCAGATATCATCTTTCTCCAAACATATCTGAACAGATGACATATATTGTAAATAATAAGAATTTAACAAATATAACCTGAGTCTAAAATCTCATGTTGAATTAATGAAGACCACAAAATGTCTTGAGATGTCAGTGAGAGAAATTAAAACTTTCTATTAGGCAGGTCAAAGGCTACTGGTTCATTTATTTATCTTTTGTCACTGAGATATATAGATTTATTCTCATTTTTTTTTTGGCAAATCTATAAATAAAAAAAATAAAAAACTCAAAACCTAAACCAAGATTATATAAAAATAGCCAATAAAAAAATAAGAATGAAATTTCTAACTGGATTCTACTTTAAAACTTTGATCAGAGTAACTTGAGAGAATTAAAACTTGTGAATAAAAATAAATGGCTAATACAACTTAAATAATACAATTGAAACGGTAGAAATATAGAGAATATTTTATAGAGTTCATATTTAAAAATTCAATGAGACAGTCAACATAATAGTTCCAATTGCCAAAAATATTGCATCAGAATATAGAAAATGAATTTAATCAGAAAATATAAGGGGAAATTAATAAACTTCACTGCCATGGAAGACTTTCATATGACACTGTCTCTGAGCACTGAATTCTTAGACATATAGTTCTCTCCATTTTCTTTTTTTCCTTTTTTTTTTTTTTTTTTTTTGAGACAGAGTCTCCCTCTGTCACCCAGGCTGGAATGCAGTGGCGAGACCTCAGCTCACTGCAACCTCCACCTCTCGGGTTCAAGGGATTCTCCTGCCTCAGCCTCCCAAGGAGCTGGGACTACAGGCGCCTGCCACCATGCCCAGCTAATTTTTGTATTTTTAGTAGAGATGGGGTTTCACCGTGTTAGCCAGGATGGTCTTGATCTTTTGACCTCGTGATCTACCCACCTCACCCTCCCAAAGTGCTGGGATTACAGGCTTGAGACACCATGCCCAGCCAGTTCTCTCCATTTTCTATGGAAAATATGCCTTTTCAAGAGTCCACAAAACAGCTACAAAATTCATCATATATTAAGCCAGGAAGAGAATCTCAATGATTTACTAACTGGGTATTTTCCAACATTTCTTCAATTATTTTCCAGTCTTTGACCACAATACATTAATTGCAAAATAAAAATGAGAGGGAGAAGGTGATCCTCTTTCAAAAAGTAAATAAAAAAAGTAACAGTAGTAGAAATAATAGAATTTGCAGCAGTAGTGGCAAAAACAATAATGCACACCATTTCAGGAACATTGACAAAGTACAGAATTACAAAGTATTAAGTCACTACTTTACACATTTTAAATTTCTTAGCAGAAAGTATTGTTTTAAAGGAAGGTCAGGCCCAGAGAGGTTGGCTACTTGTTCAGGACGCACAGCAAACTCGCCTCCCATTCCAGGGCTTGGCTATGATGCCTTCCTCGTGGGCCCGCAGGCGGCTTGCTCAGCTCGGGGAATCACAGCAGCCTCAGAGTTCACGGCAGGCCTTGACGCTGTGCTTGGGAGTAATGTCTAGACTTAGTTATTTTAATTGTTTTCAAATTGAGGAAAAATAATAGGCGAACAAAGTAACACAGGAGAAAAGGAGGAAAGAGCTGAACCACATGAAGGCAAGCATACAAAATTAGAAGACTAAAAATGGCAGAACTGGTAAGCCAGGAGGTGATTTTGGGGGTTAAACATTATTGATAGTAGAGGTAGAGCTTTGGCATCAAGAAAGAGAATGGGAAAGCAAAAATTAACAAAATTAAGTATTTAAAAAGGGAATACAGTAGCAGAGGTAAAGAAGATTAAAGTCAGACTATTACATGCTAATAAAAAATACAGATTTCACACAATGGGTGATTTTCTGGAAAAATATGTATTATTAAAATTATTTTAGAAACTAGTGGAACCAATGGATACTGTCTTTGGGATCTCCCACGCCCATTCTCCTCTCTTTGTCATTAAATTCTTCCTCAACGTGGAACACAAGTCTCAAAGTCACCCCCGCAGCCACCTCAGCTAGACTCGGCCCGCGGCCACGGAGCACCCCCCAGCTGGGCGCTGCCTGGAGAACCCACGCCTCTGCGGAGCGCACTGAGGGGCGGCGCATTGATTTCCGTGCGCGGCTTTTTTTTTTTTTTTTTTTTTTTTTAGGCTACTCTCTCGACCCCAGGGCCTCTCGCAGGCAGGGCCTGTCCTCTCTACAGCGCCGCCCTTTTTCCGCACTGGGGCCATGGAGTGGCAGTAGCGCTGTGACCTTGGCGGGACCGCGGTGGAGAGTGGGGCGATTTGCTGCGAGCAGGAGGACCTGGGGGTGTTTATGGGCCTCAGAAGGTGCGAGGGGACCTGGTGGAGGCCTTCTAGGAGGAGGCCAAGGGGGCATCGCTGCAAGGGGAGGGAAGGAAAGAAGGAAGGAAGAAGGAAGCAAAAAAGGGAGGGAGAAAAGAGGGAGGGAGGAAGGGAGGGAAGGAAGGAAAGGAAGGAAAAGAGGGATGGAGGGAAGGAAGGAAGAAAGGAAGGAAAGGAAGAAAGGAAAGGAAGGGAGGAAGGAAGAAAGAAGGGAAAGGAGGGAGGAAGGAAAGAAGGGAGGAAAGGAAGGAAGGGAGGAAGGAAGGAAAAGGAAGGAAGCAAGGAAGGAAAAAAGGAAAAGAGGGAGGGAAGGAAGGAAGAAAAAGGAGGGAGGGAGGAGGGAAGGAAAAGGGGATGGGAAGGAAGGAAGGAAAGGGAAGGAAGGAAGGAAAGGGAGGGAAGGAAGGAAGAATGGAAGGAAGGAAGGAAAAGAGGGAGGAAGGAAGGATGGAAGGGAGGGAGGGAGAGAGGAAGGAAGGAAAAGAGGAAGGGAGGGAGGAAGGGAGGGAGGGAAGGAAGGAAAAGAGGAAGGGAGGAAAGGAAGAAAGGAGCGGGAAAGAGCTCCCTGGTGTAGAGGGCCGAAGCCACCGCTGTCCATCTTGGATTCAGAGGCCACGGGAGCGGCCAGGTTCTGAGGAGGGAAGTGGGTAAGGACACGGGAGGCCGAGAGCAGCTGCGCTGGGCACCGTGCGTGCCCCTCGGGGACCTTCCCCGGCGGGGAGAGAGGAAGGAAGGGCGAGACCGGCGGCGGCTCCTGTGGGGAGGGTTCTGGAGCCAGCCGGTGGGCGCTTCTCCAGGGCAGCCGGTGTGGACGCTGGTTCTCAGGGAGACCAGACAGGCGGCGGTGAGCCTCTCCTGCCGGCAGAGACAGGCACAGCGCCACACACGGCTGGAGGCCTGAGAAACGGGGCGCACTGAAAGCCTCGCCCGGGCCTGCGCTGCCCGCCCCTGGCCCGTCCCGGCTTGGGGTCCGCGCAGTGTCTCCGTGGCCCCGCGCGACCAGGAGGCCTGCGGACCCCGCGGAGCCCCCGCCCTGAACGCTCCTTCCCTCCGCCCGCCTGGAAACGCTCCGGCTTTGTGTGGCAAATACGAGGATGGGCTTTATTTCCAGGGACCGAGACTTCGTTATGGAACCGAGTTGGGATATTGTATTTCCATGCTTGGTGGTGCTGGGGGCGGGGGGCACTGCAGGCTCTCCAAAAAAGGGGGTCCCTGCCCCGTCTCAGCTTCTACCCTTTCCTCATAAAAGGAGTTAGCTAAGGACTATTACCCTGGGAGACCCAGGAGATGGGGTGTGAGGCTGTTCCGATGGGGGCTGAGGATGAGCCTTGTCCTGAGGCCCAGAGGGGCCGCGCAGAGGCCAAGGCCCTGCACACAGGCCGAGGCGCTGCACACAGGCCGAGGTGCTGGGGAGGGCAGGCCTCAAGGGGTCCATTGGCACAGAAAAGGGACAGCCTCCGTGCCCGGCGGCTTCCTCCGGCCTCCTCCATGGGATTCCTCCGTGGGCCTTCGGAAGTAGAAGTTCTTCCTTCTGCTCAGAATCACGTGTTACCTTTGTAGAAGGGCGACAGCCAAATGGCTTTTCGTTTAAAAACCATAGTTACGGTTTGTTATTAAAGCCTTTTTTTTAAAATTTCGATAGGTTTTAGGAGAACAGGTGGTGTTTGGTTCCACGGATAAGTTCTTGGGTGGTGATTCCTGAGATTTTGGTGCACCCTTCACTTAGCAGTGTGCACTGCACCCAATGTGTAGTCTTTTGAAGAGGAAACATAAACAGGAAGAATGGTTTCAGTCTGAGACTCAAGTAGGAGGCGTCATTAGCAGACACTTCTTTTGGAAGCCAGGCTCCGTTGGAAATGCTCCGGGCACGATTCTGGGGCTGCCCCATTTCCCAGCAATCTGGAAGCCTCGGTTCCTTAGAGAACTGTGTGTCAGCACGGGCAGGTTTTTAACTTAAAACTAAACGCATGTAACACAGGGGCTGTGTGGGCATCCATCTGACGTGTGCATCGTGATTTGTGCTTTGACACGCAAGTGATTTTGCCTTCCCTAACACCGCATAGTGACAGAGCCAGAATGGATTGAAAATCACCCCGGAGGGAGATGAAGGCGTAGGGTGATGCTGGATGTTGAACAAATGCGCTTTTCCTGAGCTTTTGGTTGAGAGTGTTGCCTTGACGAGAGGCTTGGGGTGCAAGACAAGTGGATCTTCTGGGAAATGGAGGCTCCCGGTGAACTCGCAGCATCCGTGTCCTGTGTATCTGGAGTCCTCCTGGCAGCGACAGGAAGTCATTACATCCTCTCTTCAAATAAATCTCCCTCCAGCTGCCTCTCAGCTGGGCAGCGTGTGAAGCACTGAAACTCCAATCAAGCTGCCTGCATCCCACGGGAGGAAGCAACTGGCTCGGCCCCAGAAGAAACAGGCCAGCCTTTGAAGTGCCAGGGAAAGAGCTGCCCGCAGGCCTTGCCTTCCCCTTCAGAAACTCGGGCGTGTGCCACTGTGAACGGGACTGCCACCACAGGGTCCCATAGACAGGGTTATCACTGGTCACTTCTTGACTCTAACTAATGTCAACCCTAAAAAAACAAGATTCATGAAACATGACTAAATATAGAGTTTATTCGAGTCCAAAGCTCGAAGCTAGCCAATCCAGGAGCATAGATTCAACTTGCCCTTAATGTACACTCAGATTAGCTGCAGTTACAAGAGAGTTTTTAAGGAAAAAAGAACTGGCACTTCCTAAGTTGTTACCGAGAATTTACATTAGAATAACATAAGCTACTGATTAGGTATACATTGTTCTTTGTATCACAAATTCCAGGCAGGAGAAGATAATAGGTGAGGCGGCTAGTCGGGAACATAGTGTCTTTAAACAGTTGCTCGTGGGTGCTGGGACAGGAGTGGAGGAGTGACCGCGTGTGACTTAAGTCCCATACTCAATTCTCTCTGGACCTGATAATTTTGCATATCTTACAGAGGTTACACTGCTCAAAGCTATTTTTCTTTTCTCAGTAATAGAGGAATTTTTTTCATGACTTGCAAAATGTATATAAGGAAGAGGCTGCGGTGTGAGATGGTTCCGTAGGGCGGTGGAGCTCCCTCAGCCTGCCTGGCTCAGACCTGCTTTCTTGGCAGGGGCCGCACATCACAGGCATCCACCTGGAAAGATCCATCCCCGGCCGGCCCTCCTGGCGCCGCTCGCGGCTGCAAGTCTGCCTTTCCAACCTCTTTCAGCTGGAAGCCGGGCCTTCCTGGAGCCCTCTGTCCAGCACACTATTCCCCCTTCCCCCACTGCCATTGTGGCTGCTGAGCCTTAAAATGTGGCAAGTCCAAACAGAGGTGTGCCATCGTCATGCGACCCCTTTGACTCCAGTAGGAGTTTTTTGTTTTGTTTTGTTTTGAGCAGCAGCAAGATTTAGTGTGAAGAGTGAAAGAACAAAGCTTCCACAGTTTGGAAGGGGACCCCAGCAGGTTGCCGCTGCTGGCTGGGGTGGCCAGCTTTTATTCCCTTATTTGTCCCCACCCATGTCCTGCTGATAAGTCCATTTTACAGGGTGCGGATTGGTCCATTTTACAGAGTGCTGATTGGTGCGTTTACAATCCTTTAGCTAGACACAGAGCGCTGACTGGTGCATTTTTTTGTTTTTGTTTTTGTTTTTTTTTTGAGACGGAGTCTCGCTCTGTTGCCCAGGCTGGAGTGCAGTGGCGCAGTCTCGGCTCACTGCAAGCTCCGCCTCCTGGGTTCACGCCATTCTCCTGCCTCAGCCTCTCCGAGTAGCTGGGACTACAGGCGCCCGCCACCACGCCCGGCTAATTTTTTGTATTTTTAGTAGAGACGGGGTTTCACTGTGGTCTCGATCTCCTGACCTCGTGATCCGCCCGCCTCAGCCTCCCAAAGTGCTGGGATTACAAGCGTGAGCCACCGCGCCCAGCCTGACTGGTGCGTTTTTACAGAGTGCTGATTGGTGCATTTACAATCCTTTAGCTAGACACAGAGTGCTGATTAGTGCATTTACAATCTTTTAGCTAGACACAGAGTGCTGATTGGTGCATTTTTACAGAGTGCTGATTGGTGCATTTACAATCCTTTAGCTAGACTCAGAGTGCTGATTGGTGCATTTACAATCCTCTAGCTAGACAGAAGAGTTCTCCAAGTCCCCACTCAACTGAAGAAGTCCAGCTGGCTTCACCACTCAATCACCCCTCTGAACAGGACACCCCAACTGCTGTTGGGAATTGGGACTTCCTGCTGGATAGGGGCAAAGAATGGGCCCTGCAGTTGTAGTGTCCTCCAAAGGGGAACTCTTTAGGCCAGTCAAAGGGCCAGGAGGTCGGTCCACGGGTCCTCAGTAGAAGTTGTTAGTTGAGCTCATTTGGAGTTCCATTTGTAAGACCATCTGTAGCTTGATAGCCTTGATCCTAGAGGAAATAATTTGACAAGGAGGTTAAAAATACAGGGCCCAAAGGCGAGTAATAGCAAGATGACTGTCACAGAACCTAGAAAGGGGAGAAGCCATGTCACCCAACTCCAGAGATCGGTATTTGGGACTTGGGACTTCCCGCTGGATAGGGGTGAAGAAGGTGCTAGGGAAGGAGACATAGGGTTTATTGAGGATTTACATACAGGGCGGTCCAGGAACAGTGGGCAGGACAGGAAAATCCACTCCAGTTTGTAAAGAGCAGGCGGGTTACAGAGCATTTTCACTTGGCACCCTCCACCTAGCAACCTCTATTTAGCCCAGAACCAAGGGCCTGGATCCCTAGGGTAGCCTGCCTATGTTCAAGGGATGGCTGGGAGGTGGGTGCCCTCCTGGGAACAGGGCTGCTGGGCTAGGAGGAGACTGTGCCTCAGGGAGGTGAGGCTGCCCTGGTACTGGGTGGGAGTGAGTGGTGAGGACCTGGCCAAAGGTAGGTGACAGGACAGCCTCTGTGTCCATTTAACAAAGCAGAGTTTCAGACGGGGTGCGAGGCTGCCAGAGAGACATTTAACATTCACTGAGCTTCAGGAGAGCTGATCACCCCAGGCCAAGGCCAACACTGCCCAGTGTCCTCACTAAGAAACCCCTCAGGACACAGGTTCCAATTTAGCCCCTGGGAGAGAGACACAAGGCAGTGTCAGTGTCCTTCATAGAGAAGGAGCGAATGTCTGGGTTGGCTGCTCCTGGATTCCTTAGCTGAGAACTCTGAGCACACATTCTTTTTAGAGATGACCATAGGGTCCTTCTCGGGGCATGCTTCAGTGCCATGAGTAGAACATCCATACTGGATTTCAAAGATTTAGTATTTTTAAAATGTCAACTATTCCATCAAAATGTTATGTTGACTATATGGTCAAATAATATTTTGGATATGTT
The DNA here is from genome assembly GCF_009828535.3 of Hylobates moloch. Lineage (NCBI taxonomy): Eukaryota > Metazoa > Chordata > Mammalia > Primates > Hylobatidae > Hylobates > Hylobates moloch. The sequence goes on along the minus strand of NW_026652289.1, from coordinate 88,588,759 downwards.
AGGTTAAATAAAATATATTATTATACTTAATTTCATCCATTTCCTTTTACTTTAAAAAAATGTGATAGTTGAAAATTTAAGACTATACAACATATTTATTGGTCTGGACTTCCTTGCATTTTGGATAGAGGCTGACAAGAAGCTGACAAGTTCCTTTGTCAGAGGTGTCTGAACCAGAGGGACTCCATCTTAAATAGGGGCTGGGTAAAATGAGGCTGAGGCCTGCTGGGAAGCATTCCCAGGAAGGTAGGTGTTCTAATTCACAGGATGAGATAGGAGGTTGGCACAAGATACAGGTCACAAAGACCTTGCTGATAAAATAGGTTGCAATGAAGAAACTGGCCAAAACCCACCAAAACCAAGATGGCAATGAGGGTGACCTCTGATTGTTTGAAGAGCTCATTATACACTAATTATAATGCATTCCTGTTCCCAGACCAAACCAAGGGTCGGGCTTCTTATTCTCCAGGCCCAATAATGGGATGCAGATGAACTGGGAAAGGAAAGAGTTTTATTTCTATAACCGGTTATGGGGAGAAGGCCTGGTAAATATCTCCAGACCAACTCAAGATTACAGCCTTCCAGCTATAGCCTTCTAAGCTGTATGTCTACTTGTAAGTGTGATTCATTCATCTAAAGACGTAAGTGATTCACTTCTAATCTATAACTAAGACTTGAGTCCTGAACACCTTCCTCTGGAGCCTCAGTAAATTGACTTAATCTAAATGGGTTCAGGTGCTTGAGTGATTGTCTTGTCTCTTGCTAAATCATGGAGGTTTGGGGAGTTCCTTCAGACCCTGAATAAACTTGTTTGTGGAGGCCTGGGGAGTTTCTTCAGACCCCCAATAAAACGTGTTTAATCGTAAACGGGTCCTGTTAAGAATTCCCTCATTACCTTGTCATGCTTCAAGGCCCAGGAAAGGCCTGGACAAAACTCTTAGTGGGCTTTTTTTACGTTCCATTGTTTGTATAAGGACACTGGCTCTCTCAGCTTTTGATATTGAACCTAACCACTCAGTCAGTGCTGAGACAGTTGTTATGGAGGCCTGCGTCTGTGAGACCTGGCCTGCCACACTCACCTGGTAAGAGACACACCCACCAGCACCTTGACAGTTCACAAATGCCTTGGCAACATCAGGAAGTTAGTCTATACAGTCTAAAAATGGGAGGAACCCTCAGTTCTGGGAATTGCCCACCCCTTTCCCGGAAAACTCATGAATAATCCACCCCTTGTTTAGCATATAATCAAGAAATAGCTACACGTATCCTTAGCCCAGCAGCCCAAGCTGCTGCTCTGCCTATGGACTAGCCATTCTTTATTCCTTTACTTTCTTAATACACTTCCTTTTGCTTGACTCTATGGATTCACCTCAAATTTTTTCTTGCGCAAGATCCAAGAACCCTCTCTTGGGGTCTGGATCAGGACCCCTTTCCTGTAACTCCTTCACCTTCCCAGGACCTGATATTCTTAGCGGCAGCAAATGTTTTCAGTAAGGGTGAATACATATTTCAGGCTTTGTGGACCACAAGGCCTCTGTCCAGCCACTCCACTGGACTCTGCCTTGGTGGCTCTGGAGCGGCCGTAGACAGCAAGCAAATGCATGGGCGGCTGCGTCCCAGTCCCAGTGGAGTTTCCTCACAAGAAAAAGGTGGTGACCACATTTGGCCTGGGGCTGTAGTTTGTTGGCTCCTGGTCTGTAAAAAGGGAGTAGTTTACCTTGAGTTGTCTTTGGACTGGAAGGGCAGATTTTCATTCATGGAAGCCCTACTGTGTGCATCTTTATGAGATAAGGGCTCTTTCAGGGATCTTGTGGCATGTGTAAAATGCCTTTCAGTGTGAGTGTTATTCTTTGCTGGCTCACGGTAACCCTGCAAGCAGATGATGAAGCCAAGATATAAAATACTAGAGCTGGCATTTGATGCCAATCTCCTCTCCCTCCTGCCTCTCCTTTCTCCCCTCTATTTTCCCCTCTCTCTCTTTCCCTCTATCCTTGCCTCTGTGCCTCCTTCTTTCTCTCTCTCTCCCCATCTCCCTCCTCCCTCTTTCTGTACTTCCTCTGATCCCTCTCCCTTTTTCCTTCTGTCTCTCTCCCCCATCCCTTCTGTTTCTCAGTGCCTTCTATTTCTCCCTCTGTCTCCCTCTCCCTCTCCCTTCCCTCCTACCTCTCTCTCTCTGTCTCTCTCCACTCTCCACTCCCCAACTCCCCAGTGGCTGGGTTGGAACCTGTGTCCTGAGGGGTTTCTTAGTGAGGACACTGGGCAGTGTTGGCCTTGGCCTGGGGTGATCAGCTCTCCTGAAGCTCAGTGAATATTAAATGTCTCTCTGGCAGCATCGCACCCTGTCTGAAACTCTGTCTTGTTAAATGGACACAGAGGCTGTCCTGTCACCTACATTTGGCCAGGCCCTCACCACTCACTCCCACCCAGTACCAGGGCAGCCTCACCTTCTCCCTGAGGCACAGTCTCCTCCCAGCCCAGCATCCCTGCTTCCCAGGAGGGTGCCTGCCTCCCAGCCAGCTGTGCCCTGAGCATCTGCTGCCTGTCTCCCCACAGGAAGGGCCCTCCCATAGCCAGGGACATCTCCATCACACCAGCATCGCAACCACTCACAGCAGCCGCATCATTGCCCACTTCCCTAATGGCTAGTGATGTGAGGCATCTTTTTGTGTGCTGGTTTTCCACTCATATAGCTTCAGTGAAATGTCTCCTCATGTCTTTTGCTCATTTTCTGATTGGATTATTTAGTGTTTTTACCGTTGAGTTTTGAGATCTCTTCATATATTCTAGATAAGAATCCTTTGACTGGTCTATGGTCTGCAAATGTTTTCTCCTAGTCAGTAGCATGTCTTTGTACCCTCCTAGCAGGGTCTTTTATTGAGCAAGTGTTTTAAAAAATATTTTTATTTTGATGAAGTTGATTTTATCAATTTTTTTTTTCTTACAGAATCATACTTTTGGTGTCATGCCTAAGAACTCTTCACTAAACTGTAGCCCTCAGATTTTTATCCTGTGTTTTCTTCTAAATGTTTTGTAGTTTCACGTTTTGCATTTAAATCTATGATCCATTATGAGTTAGTGTTTGTATAAAGTGTGAGGTTGAGGTTGAAATTTATTTTCTAACATTTAGATACCCAATTGCTCTATAAGTATTTGTCAAAAACGGCATCCTAAAGTGTGGTGTATATGCTCAGTGGAATACTACTCAGCCATAACAAGTGAAATCGTGTCATTTGTGGCAACATGGATGGAACTGGAGGTCCTTTTCTTAAGTGAAACAACTCAGAAACAGAAAGACAAATACCACGTGTTCTCACTTATAAGCAGGAGCTTAAATAACATGTACATGTGTTATCAGCATGAGATTTTTGGCTCTCAATGTAATAGAAATTAACACAAGCCTAGGCAAACTGTTTTTAGACAAGGTCCATTAAGACTTAGGCCCAGAAAGGTTGGGCATAAGGGAGATTTAGCACAGGAACAAAAGTTACCTGGCTGACACCCTGAGGGGAGTGCATTGTGGTTTCTTAAGGAGGGTGACATGCATAATTCGTGAAGTAGGTAAGCATCACTGAATTTGCAGGGTGGAGTGCGTGGGTGCACAGGCTAGTAAGGGGGCATGCTAATCCATATGTCACATGATTAGAAAATGGCAGATAAACCCCTCCCTGGGTGGGGATTTTAGTATTATAATTAAGTCATGGGTTAAAGATGGCTCATTATTCTGCTCTTAGGTACATGCTGGTGATGGGGTTAACTTTCTTGAGTGAGATTTATGTTAGGATGTTGCTTATTTTAGGTTTTTGAGGTCCTGCAGTCAGCAGGTATGGCACCTTGAATAAGATTTATGGTGGGAAGCGGCTTATCTCAGTTTCTTCAGACAGCTTGCAAGGTCTGGTCAATGGGCATGTATGGAAAAATACCATAGTGGAGGTGGGCTGAGTCCTGTGTCTACTCTGTCTCACATGGACATAGAGTATGGAATAATAGACACTGTAGACTCAGAAGGGTGGGAGGGTGGGAGAGGGTGAGGGATGGGAAATTACTTAAAAGTACATTATTCTGGTGATATTACACTAAAAGCCCAGACCTCACCACTATGCAATATGTCCATGTTATGAAACTGCACTTATACCCCTTACATTTATACAAATATAAAGAAAGAAAAGGCTATTCTTGCAAAGACTCACTTTTGCATCTTTTTCAAAAATAAGTTGGGCATGCTGGGCATGTTGGCACCTGTAGTTCCAGCTGGCTGGGAGGCTGAGGCAAGAGCATCCCTTGAGCCTGGGCAGTCAAGGCTGTAGGGAACTGTGATGACGCCAATGCGCTCCAGCCTGGATGACAGAGTGAGACCCCATATCTTAAAAAAAATAAGTTGGGCATGTCTTTGTGGGTCTGTTTTCAGGTTCTGTGTTCTGGCCTATTGATCCATGTGTCTATATCTGCATCCGTGCTGTATTGCCTTGATTACTGGTGCTACATAGTAGACCTTCATGTTGGATAGAGTGGGTCTCCCATTCAATTCTTCTTTGTTAAGATTGTCTTTGCTATTCTAGAGCCTGTGCCTTTCCATATACATTTTAGGATAAGCTTGTCTATGGCTAGAAAAATTCCTGCTAGGAATTGCATTAAACCTAGAATCAATTTGGGGCAAATTAACATTTTGTCTATGTTGAGTCTTCCATTCATGAACACTCTATGTCTCTCCATTTATCTGGAACTGCTTTGGGTTTTTTTTTTTTAATCACCATTTTGTAACTTACAGCACACAGATGCTGGTGTGCTGTAAGTTACAAACACGATTTAAGTTTAAAACAAGATTTAAGTTTATGCCTAACTGTTTAATTTTAATTGGAGTGATTTTAAGTGGTATCATGTTTTTAATTTTAATTTTTATGTATTCATTGGTAGTATATAGGAAAAAATAAGGTTTGAATGTTGAACTTGTGTTGCAGTCCTTGCTGAACTTACTGCTCACTGATTAGTTTTAGAGGGTTTTGTTTTGCTTTTTTTTTTTTTCTATTTCCTGGGATTTTTTAATGTAAACTATCATGTCATCTGCAAATAGAGAGAATTTTATTTCATCTATTTTGGTCTGCGAGTCTTTTGTCTTATTATACTGACTAGGGCTTTCAGTACTATGTTGAATAAGAGTGGTGAGAATCCTGTGGGGGGGAAGCATTCAATTCAGTTTCTCATTATTAAGTATTATGTTAGCTGTAGTTTTTTCATTTGCTTCCTTTTCCTAGATGATTTTCTTTATAGGGTTGAGGTAATACAGGGATCATAGAATAAGTTAGAAAATGATGTTCCCTCCCCTTTTATTTTCTGGAAGCATTTGTATAGAATTAGTGTTAGTTCTTTAAATATTTCACAGAATTCACCAGTGAGACAATCTGGCTGTACAATTTTCTTTTTTGGAAGGTCTCTAACTACCAGTTTAAATTCTCTAATATATATAGGGTGATTTAAATTATTTCATTCTAGTTGTTAAATGTATATGTATACAATTGTTAATAGTACAACAGTAGTTAATATGAGAAACTTTTAATCTTTTGATTAAACCCTGAAGGTTTTTTGTGATAACTCCTGTTTCATTGATACTGACCATTTGTCTTTTTTCTCTTTTTACTTGTCAGTCCTTCTAGAAGTTGGTTAATTTTATTGATCTTTTTAAAAAAATCAACTTTGTTTCATTGATTTTTCTCCACTGTTTTCCTATTTTTAAATTCGTGAATTTATGCTCTTATCTTTATTATTTCTTTTCTTCTGCTTGTTTTTGGGTTTATTTTTAAATTCTTTTTCTATTTCCTAAAGATGGGAACTTCAATTATTGATTTAAGACCTTTTCTTTTTTCTAATATAAACATTTAGTGCTATACGTTTCCCTCTCAACAAGTGACATGTTAGCTGTAGTTCTTAATTTGCTTTCTTTTCCTAGATGATTTTCTTTATAGGGTTGAGGTAACATAGAGATCATAAATTAGAAAATGATGCTACATTTTCATTCAGTTCCGTGTGTTTTCTTTTACTTTCCTTGTGACAATCTCTTAGATCTATGAATTATTTAGAAGTATAATATTTAATTTGAAAATGCTTGGATAGTTTCTGGTTGCCTTTCTGTTACTGATTTCTTATCAAATTAGCAAATCAAATCAAATCAAATTTGAAATCAAAATTAGTTTGATTGCTTATGGTAAGAAAAAAAACCCTCTGTATAATTTTAATTCTTTTAAACTTGTTGATGTTTATTTTTTGGTCCAGGATATGATCTGTCTTGCTAAATGTTTCTTGGATGCTGAAAGGAATGTGCATTCTGCTGTTGCTGCCTGGAGCACTCTGTAGTATCAGCAAGATTTGATTGCTGGAAGATATTGTTGAGTTCTCTCTGCTGAATTTCTTTCTAGTTCTTCCATGAATTACAGAGAGAGAGAGTAAAAGTCTCCATCTATAATAGTGGATTTGTCAGTCTACAGTCCATTTGTGCATGTGCCACTTTCTCTTGTCATTTACTTTCTCTTGTCATTTTGTCAGTTTTTGTTTCAATTTTTCAGCTCAGTTATTTGGTGAATACACATTCAGGATAACTATGATCTCTCAGTGGATTGACTGTTTTATCTATGTGTAATATCCCTCTCTGCCTTGGAAATGTTCTTTGCTCTGAAATATACTTCATGTGATATTAATATAGCCATTCCTACTCTTTTGATTACTGTTTGCGTGGTTTATCTTTACCTGTGCTTTTACTATTTTGCTATTTATTTTGTGTCAACCATCAAACATAATTTAAAAACTCAAGATGAAAAGGAAAGTTTATCATATTTAACAGTGCATTTGCTCTTTCTTTTGTTCTTCCTCCCTGATACTCCAAGATTCCTTCTTTTTATCATTTCATTTCTATTTGAAGACCTTCTTAGCAGTACTTTGAGGGTAAGTCTGCTGTTCTTCTAGTTTTTCTTCATCTGAGAGTATCTTGAGTCTCCCTTTATTCCTGAAGGATATTTTTGATGGATATAGAAATTGGGGTTGATGGATCTTGTCTTTTAGCAATTAAAAATATTGTGCCACTTTTTTCTGGCCTCCATGGTTTCTGAGGAGAAACTTATAGTTTTTCTCTATAGCTAAATTGTTATTTATCTCTCACTGCTTTCAAGAAATTATACCTTTCTTTAGTTTTCATGAGTTCGATTTGTTGATTGTTGTGTCTTGGCATAGATTTTGGGGGGTGCCTAGCCTTTTTAGGATTTTCCCAGCTTCTTAAATCTCTAGGTTTATATCTTTTACCAATTTTTTAATCATTATTTCTTTGAATACTTTTTCATCCCTGCCCTCTTTCTCCAATGATAGAAATGTTAGATCTTTTGTTCATGTCCCACAGATCCCTGAGGGTTGGTTCCTTTTTTTTTTTTAGTCTTTTTTTCATTTTTCAGATGAACAATTTCTGTTGTTGTATCTTCAAGTTCACCGATTCTTTCCTTTATACTCTCCATTATATTATTGTGCCCATTCCGTTAGAGTTTTACTTCAGTTGAACTGAAGAATTTCCATGTGGTCCCCCTTTATAGTTTCAATTTCTTGTGTGAGACTTTCCATTTTTTTTTCATTTATTTCAAGTGTGTTTGTCATTGCTTGTTGAAGAATTTTTATGGTAGTTGCTTTGAAATCCTTTTAGATAATTTCGACGTCTGTATCACCTCAGTATTGTCTTCTGTTGATTGGCTTTTCTCATTCAATTTGAAACACCCCTGGCTCGCAGGATCCCCATGTGGTGTCATGTGGTCTCTGCTGTTACCACAGGAGAGGGGCTTGCTACAGCCTGGTGAGTGTGGAAGTTCCGGTTCCCACTTGGCCTTCACCAAGGAGCCTATTTTTTTTTTTTCCTGTGGAATTTGGCAGGAGCGGTTATTATCTAGGAGTGTTATGTCTAGCTTTAGTGCCCTTTCCTGGCTTTCTGGCTAGGGAGAGCAGACTTCTCTTGGGGCTGTTTGTTTTCTTTCTAGTACCCACTGACATATCAGCTTCCCAGCACCTAGTCTAGGATATATGAGGGGAAACAAAAAGGAAACCCACCTCCATGCCATTCTTCGGGATCCCAAGGTCCCCAGCTGATCTGCCTCCTCTTCATCTTTACGGTCTCCTTATGCTTGTTTTCTATAAAATGCCAGGCTTTTAGCTCTGCTTAGTGGGAGGAATTGGAAGAAATGCATCCACTTCATCTTGCTTGAGAACTAGAAGCCTGCTTTATCGTCTTTAATTTGAGAGTAAAATTACCTTCTCCAGTAAACCCTTATGTATTTGTATCGTTAAATTCCTTACCACCAAACACAACTCATGCACCAGGGAGGTGCTCCAGACTTACTCTGTGATTTTGGGCACTTTGTAATCCCAGTCAGCATGCACTTCGGGGCAGGTGTCCCGGTTTGTTGTGTCTATGCCAAGACACAACAATCAACAAATCGAACTCATGAAAACAGGTGTCCAGGTTTGCTAGCACTGGTCTGTGGCTAAAACTTGTTGAGGGCTCATTATGTGGCCAAACACTGTTCTCACTGTTCTAAAGGATTTATAAGGGTGAACTCATGGAATCCTCATAGCACTCTTAGGTACTGTTATTACCTTCATTTTATAGATAAAGAAATTGAGTTATGGAGACATTTAATACTTTTCCAAGGTGATACCACTGGGCAAGAGCAGGATTGAAAACTAGAGCCCTAAGCTAGTGTATCGTAGTACCTGTCTCTGTTGGGAAAATGCATTTGGGTTTTGAAGCCAGAAGAATATTCCAAGACACCATCTCTGCCTTTTACTGGTGGTGGCCTTTGTCAAGTTCCCTACTATATGCAAGCTTCAGTTGCTTCATCTATATAATAGGGGTAACATTACATGCCTCACCATGTTTGGGAAATAATAGATAACGTCAACGTCTAGTCTATGAGGCCCTTAGCATACAACAGATATTCAGTAAGTCATTTACCTACTAATGGCAGGTTGCCATTGTTATGGTTTATCCATGTCCACAGGGAGGCAGCATATGTAGTGATTAGGAGTACACACTCTTAATCACTCTTAATCACACAGTCTAACTAGAGTTAGACTGATGTATTTGGATTGTCACACCAGAGCAAACTAGCTGAGAGACCCAGGCAAGCCTGCTTACTTCTCAACATCCCACCTCTCCAGTAGGTGTGATGATGCCAATTCCAGAAGGCACTGTGGGCAGCTGAGAGGCTCCTGTGCATGGAGAGTGTCACAGTGACTAGATGTTGTAAGGGAGAGTAGGGTTTCCGATGGGTCTGAGTGCTTGCATCAGTTCTGGGTGAAATGAAAATGTTTGGTGATGCTAGGTGACGCTTCTTCTCTGTGTTGGTGCCATCCCCGAGACATCAGTGGCTCTCACTTGGGAGCATGGCAAAACCACCCACCAGGAACTTTCTCCAGTCTTGGGCTTCTTCTCAAGCAAGGTCTGCTTTTTGTGGAATTCACCCCTTGGCAAGGCAAATTTGCTTCTAAAACATGGCCAGGTGTCTCGGCACCCAGATTGAGATTCTCAGCATCTTACCTGACACTGACTCACTCTACACAATCTGTCACAGAGGAACGAAGGCTTTGTGCTTCCAGGAAGGCTTGCAGTGATGTCTGTGATGCCTGGAGTTGACCAGACACTGTCGTGGGTTGTGTTTTTCCAGAACTCAATGATCAGGGCTGACATTTTGCAAACATGTTCAGCTATTTTCAAAAACAAAGTTGATAAAGTTCAAGAAATTTAAGTAGTTTTCCCAAAATATGTTCTGTGTTTCTTTTTGTTTGTTTTGTAAAATAAAATGTGTTCAGAAGAGAAGCCAAGAGAATCCTACCACTTTCTTGAAATGCCCAAGTCTGCTCTATAATTTCGGGAGCTGTCTCGCTCATGGAATCGGTTTTTGTGTTTAACTGTAGCTCTGTTGAGGAACCCTTGCTGTAGCTCTTTCTGAGTAGCCTCTTCTTACACTTATGGCCAGGGAAGAGAGAATGTCTTTATAATTACCACATGCTAGGCTCTTACTGCTAAAACTTAAGCCTTTTGAAACCAAAATTGTAACATTTGCAGGGGCTTCCCTTAGTGATCAGGCAGCACTGAGCAATGGCTACAGAGCATGCATTACCCATGCCAAGTGGCATCTGTCAGTGCTTGGAAGCTGGGGTAGGAATTTGTGGAGATGCGGGTACATTGGAGGAGGCACACAATGAGGGATGCTTCCGTCTCCTCATGACTGCTTTTGTATCTGTGCATACCCTCCTTGTCTACACGTCGCATACCTCACCGACTACAGAAGAAAAACTTCTTCTTCCCTCTGCCTTTCCTTAGACAACAGTTGACCTTACTTTCCAACACTGCTTCTCAAGCTCTCCTTGGCCTTAAGTGTGAGGGACTTCAGGAGGCTGTGGGAAGGTGGGATCTCTAGGAAATCTCCAGAGAAGAAAAGTTGGAAGATGACACAAGTAGAGGAAACATCCAGAGATTTAAATGGTGGCCCAGCACATGGCATTGAAAGATCAACAGTCTAATATTATAGATGAACAAACAGAGGCTCCATATAGCCATTAAAAATTTGAGAAAACCTTAAGCAGGTCTCAAATAAAATTGCACACAATGGAGGATGTCTAATAGAAGCATGAATTCACATAATTTAGTCTAAAACTAACTTTCTGATTTATAGAAATAAAAGGTAGTGGACATTGTGAAAATGCAAAGGTGCTAAGGCCATGTTCTCATGAGCTATGAGTCCATATCTCATGGGGCTGTCCAGATTTCAGATGCCATAACTCATTTCTCTTTGTATTTCAGGTTGGGCTTCCCAATGATGGTTGTGTCCTGCACTGTTGGGATGTGTTATCTCCTTGTGGCTCATGTGGTGGTGGGATGGAATTAATAGACATCCATCTATTGCTCGAAGACTAAAGGAAACTTCATCCATCACAACCCGTCAGTCATAAAACTACCCTGACCCCACTGTTTGGAGAAGAAAAGGTGCTTACCCTGGAGATGCTACGGAGACACAGTGGAATAGACCTTGACACTAAAACTCTAATTCCAGCAAATGTTGGAACACCATGGCCTCCTCTGTGTGTCCTTTCTCCCCAAGGACAAAATGTAGAAAAATGTGAGATAAGTTACTCAAAATTCCCCTCCAGAAAAATACGTATGTTTCAAAACCCTTCCTGCTATACATAGGAAAAGACACACATCCACCCAAAATTGATTGTGCTGTTTAATTGTCAATTCTCCTGAGGCTAAACACAGTTTGTTTTTCTTGTAATCACTTTTCATGTTAAAATAATCAGCATTCAAATTGTATGCTCTCTGAATATAGACTTTCTGGGAAAAGGTTTACTGCTCATAAGGAAACATTTTATATATTAAAATAAACTGTTCCTTGATAAAAGGCTTTGGAGTAGTTTATATTATATAAAATTGCATTTTATCCACTTATATTTTTCTCTGCAGTTTTAAAGTTATTAATTAAAAGTCCAGAAATTTGACTTGCAGAAGGTCATAGGTATCTTTTAAGGATATTTTACATATTTAACAGCTTAGGGTAATGATTTTTCCATTTTGCAAGTGGTACATGCTATTTCCATCAATTACGCAGACGTACAGTCGATACCCTCAGTCCTGCTCTCCCTGCAGGACGCTGTGGCTCAGTCAGTGTTTATTAAATGCAGTTCTTTTGTGAAGCATTCCTTGTGAAGCAAGGGTAATGAGAACAAAGATCAAGGGGGAACCCTGTGCTTCCTCCGAGGTCTTCTCTGCTCTGCCTCATCGGTATCATGGTTATGCCCCAGAGGAAGAAGCCCTTCTTCAGTTTCTGATCTTCTGTGCATGATAACTTGGAATGAAAATGGGGACACTGCTCTGAAGTGATTGTGTGTCAAGCATCTGACTTCAAAAGGTCCAAGATGCTCAGGGCACTAAGAACTGCAAGGCAGGAGACCTTTCTGGTCCCATTTCTGTCACGGGCACCCTCAGGATGGGTGTCCCTGTCTACTGTTTACAGTCTGTATTGTAGAATGGCAACCTAGTTCTTCCCTGAAAGGTTGGGACTGTTTATGATTATATGCCTTTTGAATTCCTTGACAGCAAAGCTGACGTGCAAGCCTAGTTTATTTTAAAATATGGTGTTGGACAACATCACACAGAAGCCTCCAGACAGGTGCAGCTGACTGGATGTCCCAGAGGAGCCCCTGCCACAGTCTGTCCAAAGAAGTGTTCTTCCTGCCGCTCCTGCGCTGCCCGCACTCTGCTTGGTCTCACTGGACCTGGATGTCCCTGAGCCGGTCACTGAAAAGCACTGTTTCCTCCTCTATCCCACATCAGGATGCCTGGGGGCAGCACTGGTCTCCCTCGTGTCTGGCTCCTTCCAGCTCAGCTCCCGTCTGCTCTTTCATCCTTTCACACATCATCCCCTACAACGCTCAGGCCCCGTCTCCCACCCACTGCCTCTCCTCGTTGGTGCCTCTCTCTACTCTTCAGTCATCCCTTCTCATTCTTTTTTCTTTCTTTCTTTCCTTTTCTTTTCTTTTTTTTTTTGAGACAGAGTCTTGCTCTGTCACCCATGCTGGAGTGCAGTGGTGCGATCTCAGCTTACTGCAAGCTCCACCTCCCGGGTTCACGCCATTCTCCTGCCTCAGCCTCCCAAGTAGCTGGGACTACAGGTACCCGCCCCCATGCCTGGCTAATTTTGTTTTGGTATTTTTAGTAGAGACAGGGTTTCACTGTGTTAGCCAGGATGGTCTCGATCTCCTGACCTCATGATCCACCTGCCTCGACCTCCCAAAGTGCTGGAATTACAGGCATGAGCCACCACGCCCGGCCCATCCCTTCTCATTCTTGAAAACCATTAGCTCCAGGCTCATTTCTCCCTCTTGCTCATACCCCCAGCCTCCCCTGAGGTTCCTATTCATGCCCCACAGTTTTGATTTCTCTGCCCCCACCACCTTCCCCCACTCCCCTCCATGTTACACCCACCCTGGGTCCCCAGGACCTGCCTAGGGTCCTTCATCTCTGTGGTCTTTCTCTGACACTCCAACACTTCCAGTCATTTACCCCAGGTTACCCTCTAAAACGAAACTTGCCGCTGCTGGAACCTCTCGTTCATTGGCCCCAGACATTTTAACTAACTTCCCCTGTCAACTCCCTCGTAGCTTAGTTGTTTGTTTATGCTCTAAAATTTAAAAGTCAACCAACAAACTGGCCCCGTGCTACCTTTACTGCCCCTCAATGTTGCTGAGGTGAATCATCCTACAGGGATGGCTGGTTTTATTTTTAAATGAAGATCTCAAGCATCAGACAGGCCCTCAGCACTGCCTGGCTCTTTGATTCCATTTCCCTAGTGCAGCAGCCAGAGAACTGGCTGGAAACAGGTGTCTGCCCACATTGGGTAAGTGCAAGTGACTGCAGCCAGGGATGGTGCAATCCTTTAGGGCCAGTGAGAGGAGGCAGCTGTGGGCCTCTGAGCGGGAGGGGAGGGACCAGGACCTGGAGATGCAGGGAGCTGTGTCCAGAGGGACTGGACTGGACCCATGGTCTTCTGCTGGGGCTGTGCCAGCATGAGACACTTGGCAGCCAGGGCGTGGGGTGGGGGTTGGGCCGTGGGAATCATCCTGAGTTTTTGCCTTTCTTCCCATGGCTTCCCTCTGTCCATGGACTGAACTAGCTGGAAGCCAGGGGACAGGAAGCACTGCTGATGCTGTCTGGGAATGGGAGTGTGGCAGGAGGAGCAGATGGAAGATACTCAGCTTTATGCAGTGTTTTGCTCCTCAGCAGATGAAAAGTCCACTTCTGAAGAAAGGAGACACTAAAAGTGCCATGAGCTTTTCCATCCAAGAGACCACGCAAGCTTGCCCATACTCCCTCCTGACACTGTCTCCAGAATTATTAGGTGAACAATCTAGTGCTTATTAAATCCAGTGTCATTATGATGGAAAAAGGCAACCTCAAAGGAGCCAGCTGCACCTTTGCTATAAATGTTGGACTGCCACAGGCAGTTGTCCTTGCTAGAGTCTGCCCGACATCATGTGCATAAAGTCCTAAAGGTCACAGGGACTCTGAGGACACACTTTTACAGTCTGAATTCACCATGAAAATCCAGATGAAGGGTCTGTGTGCTGCAGACGAGGATCTGGTCCTGTCTGAGCTTGCATGAGGAGCTGTGCCTTACCTTTGACACATGGCCCCATGCAGGCAACGTGGCAGCAGCAGAGTCCATGGGAATCTGAGCCACTTCCTCCTGCAGTGCATGTGTGCCTTCCAGATCTGCTGGGGCCCAGTCTTGTAAATGCAACATACTTCATAACAGAAGATCACTGTGCACATCTGACTTGATGGTTCAGCAGATCAGATAGCCCTTGGCTTGTAATGCACAGCCCAAGTTCTGTAGTTATTCTGTTTTCCACAATCAGATCTTCAACCTGCACCAAGGCCCAGTGGCAGCCTGGAGCTGCTTTTCTAGAGAAGACTAGTACACTAGTCAGAATAGGAAGGCAGGGACTTCATACAGATCCTGAGGTTTGCGCTCCGACTCTCCCCTCAAGGCTTGCCAGCATCTCCCTACAGTGTCTGTGTCTGCCCTTGGGATATCTGCAGCTGTGCTGTGCTATTTCATAAGGCCCAAGTGGCAGGGCAGCCAGCGTGGCAACCTGAACCTGTGAGCTGCACTTGCTTGCTCTGGTCCACCTCGAACCTTGCAGCCTTGGGAGGTTACCTGCTAATGGGTCAGAGCAGCGAATCCAATATGTTATATGCTGCCTGTGAAATTAAAAGTGGACCATCAAGAATTGCATTTTTTTCTTTTTTTTTTTTGATGATTGGTACAATTGTTTCTCACTTTGTAGGGTAATTTTAAGTCATGCGTAAAATTACCGTCAGGATGTTGTATTTCTTTTGTGTTGCCATCTTGGTGTGAGATGGGCAACTTCCTCAAGTAATAGGAAACAAACTTGGTAATTCTGATGGTTATTTAACATGACCTCTCTCAGCATTCATTCTGGTGAAGGGGAATAACCATAGGAAGGGTCCACCATTTCATAGGACCAATTATTATGCGGACTTAGCACAAGAATGCACCTGTCACTTGACCAACATAAGCCTCTATTCTGTCTTAAGGACCAGAGGATGTTTTGGGTCTCTGAGAATCAGGGAAAATTTAAAACCATTAGGACCATCTAGATATTTCTTACTGGAATGCAAAAGTCGCCCGATAAATGGCCACAGGTCCCTCTGAGGAAGGTGTGGGAAGAGCAGTAAATGCATCTGTGGGTCTGTTGCAGGATCTTTCTCAAATGCACTTGGCTGACCTCTCTTCAATCAATGACCTGTGAGGCTAGGAACACTCTCAGGTCTGGGAATCAGCTTGTGTCATTCATCCTTCTTATGATGACTGAAGCTTCTCCCCAGGTCCAGATTCTCTCCAGGTTTCTATGTCAAGCTTCCCATAGAAGCCATTGCTTTGAGCTCTGTGATCCACTTGCCTTTTGGCACAGACCTCTGAAGCATAATGTGGTAACTGTGCCAACCTTGACTATGACAATTAAGCACACCCTTGGTCTTTACCACCTTGGAATCCTATTATTCCCACTGAGAAAAGATAACTTTATTCCATTACTGCCTCTCCTACTGTCAGCAACAGTCTCCAAGGGACAGATATCAAAGACTTCTAAGGACACCGGTGGCTCCCGCAACACTGCATTTATTAATGCTTCAATGCAGGAAGTGTCCACTGGATTCTCTTGCAGGGAATGCTAGGGGACAACTGAGTAGGAGACACATAAAAATCTGAGCCTTTGGACTCCTTTCTCTATATGCCCAATATTAACCAACTGTGTATATTAATAACGCCTGTTCCAAGTGGTCAAGCTAACACATTAAGTCTCAAACTCCCGGTGAGTGTGCCTGTCCAGGAATTTGGCCCATTCAAGCCTTGTATTTTATCCTCTGGGATGTAATATACTTAGATTCCATTTCCTAAGTGCACTCCAAAGGGGTGTAGTTCTGTAACTTTTTCAATAGACAGGCTAATTTGTCTTGAAGGAGACTTTCTACTTCTCTATCCAGGATACATTAGTATCTTGTAAGAGCCCTGGAGAAAATGATGGGTATTGAGGGATGAATCTTGAGACAAATACACATCAGTTTGTGAGGCAACTAACCAAGGTGCATCTTCACTAGATGGCTTTAAGTGGAGAAAAGAGGGGTGGGCTTGTGGATCAGAGGGAGATAGAGTGATTCTTCCCACTTAACTCTTGGTCAAGATTGTCTTTGCTAAAGCCTATGCTTGCAAATAAATTTTAGGATAAGCTTGCTTATGCCTATTTTAAAAAACTTGACCTGAGGTGATAGAAATCACACTAAACTTATAATTTGGGAAGAATCAACAATTTTACTATGTTGAAATTTCCATCCCTTGGACATGATATGTCTCTCCATTTATTTAGGTCTCTTTTGGTTTCTTTCATCAACATCTTACAATTTTCAGTGTGCATAACCTGGACAAGTTTTGTTAGATTTATAATTGAGTATTTAATATTCTTTGAAGAGAAAGGTACTGTGTTTTAAATTTCAGTTTCTAAATGTGCATAATTAATGTGTAGAAATGTGATTGATTTGTGTGTGTAGATCCTGTATACCATGGCCTTGCTGAGTTCACTTATTAGTTATAAAATTAAAAAAAATTCCTTGGTATTTTTTATGTAGATCATTATGTCATCTACTAATAGGGACATTTTCATTTCTGCCTTCTCAATCTTTATGCCTTTATTATATATTTTTTGCCTTATTCTGGTGGCTAGAACTCATAAGAAGGAATTTGGCCATTCATTCACTAAGCTAGATCTACTTGCAACAACTTCTTTCAGTCTTTCTTCATTTTAGAAGGGTTTCATTTCACCTTCATTCTTGAAGGAAGTCTTACTGGACATAGCATTCTTAGTTGACAGTTCTTTTCTTTCAGCCCTTGAGAAATGCTCTGTTACTTCCTTGTGCCCATATGTTCTCTAATGAGGAATGTACTGTCATTCAAATTGATTTTCCCTTACAGATAAGTTGTCATTCTCTCTTGCTGCTTTCAGGAATTTCTTCTTTTTATTTAATATCAGGGATTTGATTATGTTGTGGCTTAGTATGGATTTCTTTGAGTTTATTGTTTTTGAAGTTTTCTCAGTTTTGTGAACTTTAGATTTCTCTTACCAAAATTGGGAAGTTTTCAGTTAACAATTATCCAAATTCTCCTTCAGCCCTATTCTGTTTTTCCTCTTCTAGAACTCCAGTGATACAAATGTTGAATTACAGTCTTTAAGGCTCTGTTCATTTTTTTTCTCAGTATTTTCTCTCTGTGTTCATATTGGATGAATTTTATTGATCTGACCCCAAGTTCACTAATTCTATACACTGTCATCTCCACTCTACTGTTGAACACGTTCAGCAAGTATTTTATTTTTATTTTATCATTATCGTATTTTTCAGTGTTTAGTTTTCATTTGGTTCATTTATTTATTGCTTATTCATTGCCTATTGAATCATTTTGTAATATAGGCTTTAGAATCCTTGTCATATAATTTGTACAACTAACTTCTCCTAGTGTTGGCATCAGTTGATTGTCTTTTCTTATCCAAGTTCTAATTTTCTGGATCATTGCATGACAGATGATCTATAATTATATACTGGAAAAACTGGCTATTAGGACATTATGGATTATATTTAAAAGTTGTATTTTAGCAAGCAGTTACCCTTTTTAGGTTTGGCACAAAGGTCCTGGTGTAATTTTGTGCACTGCAGCTCCAATGACTGTCTAGTTTTGGGAGCTGATGCCATGCTATTTTGGTTTGCTTGCTTTATTATTGGTGTTGATGCTTCCACTGCTCCCTGCTGATGCTGCTTGAGGATGTGGAGAAAATGCCCAGGTCAGGCCACCTGGTGTCTCTAGGAGGAGGGGATCTTCTGACTTGCTCATTTGTTTTGAGGTTCTCCCCCAACTATGGAGCAGTGCCAACCATGAGCATTTCCCAGCCCAGGTAGTTTGGGAGCAGGCTATTCCTCATAGGTGCATCCTGGCCTCAGTGTCTCTGGGTTGGGGAAGGGATTCATCAGGCTCATTGATGGGAAGAGGAGCACTTATTGTCAGTGGAGATTCAGATTGATCTCCCTAGTTGGTTCTTCTGGGATCACCTGGTATTGTAGGTGGGACTCGTGTTCAGCTTGAAGGAAGAGAGAGCCCATCTGGGCTGTCTCCTGTAGCTAGGGTGGGCCAGGAATCATTCTGGCTGGGTTACCTTCTTCCGTTGAGTGGAGGGTGTGGGTGCCCCACCACTATGTTTTTCCCTCCTACCCTGGATTCCAAACCAGTTCACCCTCCTCTTCCACATTTCAGAGTTCTCCTTTGGTCATCTCAGGTTTCCAAGATTCATGATTGTACTGAGTGGGGAGCAACAGGCAGAAATAGAACTTTCTGGAAATGTCATCTTTTCTAGATCAAAATTCTCATTTGCTGTTGAGAAAGAACTCATGTGATCAAACGAGAATACTCATTTTTTTAATAGATGTTAAATCTAGATTTAAGATAAGCATAGCATTATTTCTTTAATTTCAAATTGGAGAGAGTTAGTTTTAGGTAAACAGGTACAACTTAAAAACAGGTTTTAGGTAACCTCCCTATTTAATTCTTATATGGGTTCTTTCCATAAAAACTGACTTCTGGGTGGTTCTGCACTGAGAACACAGCTCACTGCTCCCCTCAGTCAGTTCCAGGCCGGCCTGCCCACTGCATGGCCTTTGTCACCCTGACACTGGCTCCCCAACATCTAAAACCAGCAGTGTTTTAGTCTGGGTCTTGAAACTGTTGGCTTAACATGCCCAGAACTGGCTGTTATACACCACAATGTCGATTTTCAGCAGCTTCTTACTTTTTCAAAGTAGCTTAGTCCAGAATAAGGAAGACCGATTGAACACTTTCTCACATTTCCGACTTTTACATTTTCTGCAGGACATTTGTTGTGCTGTATATAATCACAGTTCTTCCCATGTCACCATGCCCCAGCTGGGGTCCTTGCCCCATGTGACCGTCACGGCCATACCTCACCTGCACTGGCATGAGGCTGAGGTGGAGTCCTCTCCTCACTGTGTGGTTGGTGGTGGGGGGGCGCTGGAGGTGCTCACTGAGTCTGTCTGTGTGCCTGTTTCCTGGGCAGTGATCTGATGGTGTTAATTTTCAAGTAGAAGAGACAGTAAGTGAAATTAATACATTCAGGAGTGACAAGTTTTGGGGAAAATGGAGTCAAATCATTTAAACAGGTTGGTTGGGAGGGAACATCTGAACGGCTGTCTTGAGCCAGGGTTCTTGTCACAACCAGGAGGTCTGTAGCATGAGCAGGATGAGTGAGGGAGGAACCAGGGTCTGATCCCGCCAGACTGTAGGCCAGAGAGGGACTCTGGATCTTAGTGCCTGGGAGAAGCAGCTAAATGGATGGGGATGTGGGAGAGAGGGGAGTACATCTCACTGTCCAAAAATGGGATGCTGTCTCCACTGCTGCATCAAAGGCCAAAGTTGGGTGAGGGAGGAGACTGACTTTAGGCTGTCGCCATAGGAGAACACTCCAGATCTGAAGAGCAGTGTCGTGGCTGGGGGGTTATCTTGGAATTTTACAGGGATGGTTAACCAATTGCAGAGGAGTTGAGTCACAGTTAGGGTTGTTCCACAGAAGAGGAAGTCTGCATCAGTTTTTGGAAGAAGGATTGTTTTTCTTTGTAGTTAAGTAGTTTCAGGGGGAAAAAAAGTTTTATTTTATTTTATTTTATTTTATTTATTTATTTATTTATTTATTTATTTATTTATTTATTTATTTATTTTTTAATACAGAGTCTTCCTCTGTCACCCAGGCTGGAGTGCAGTGGCACCATCTCGGCTCAGTGCAACCTCCACTTCTTGGGTTCAAGTAATTCTCCTGTTTCAGCCTCCCGAGTAGCTGGGATTACAGGGATGCCCCATCACTCCTGGCTAATTTAATTTTTGTATTTTTAGTAGAGATGGGGTTTCACCATGTTGGCCAGGCTTGTCTTGAACTCCTGACCCTGTGATCTACCTGCCTTGGCCTCCCAAAGTGCTGGGATTACAGGCGTGAGCCACTGCGTCCAGCCAAAAAGTTCTAATTTTAATGTTGACGAAGAGTGAAATTCTGTAAAATGTTTAAAGAGGTTTATTCTGAACCAAATATGAGTGACCAAGGCCTGAAGCACAGTCTCAAGAGGTCCTGAGAACATGTGCCCAAGGTGGTTGGGTTAGAGCTTGGTTTTATACATTTTAGAGGGGCAGAAGTTATAAGCAGACATCAAGCAATACATGTAAGGTGTACATTGGTTTGGTCCAGAAAGGTGGGACAACTTGAAGCAGGGGGCTTCCAAGTCATAGGTGGATTCAAAGGTTTTCTGATTGGCAATTGGTTGAAAGAATTATTATCTAAAGACCTGGAATGAATCGAAAGGAGTGCTGGGGTTGTGGACATCAAGGTTCTAATTATGTAGGTGAAATCTCTTTGGTAGCTGCCCTTAGATGCTATAGATGGCAAATGTTTCCTATTCAGACCTTTAAAAGGTGCCAGAATCTTAGTTCTCTCCTGGATCAGGAAAAGGCCTGGAAGGGAAGGTGGATTCTCTACACAAAGTAAATTTCCCCCACAAGAGAAAGCATTGCAGGGCCATTTCAAAATATGTCAAAGTGTCAGAGGTGTTCAAACCAGAGCGACTCCATCTTGGGTGAGGGCTAGGGAAATAATGCTGGTCTGCATTCCCAGAAAGTTAGGTATTTCTAGCCGCTAGAGGTTTACGGTTCAGGGAACAGATTGAGAAGGTTTACTAAACAGATCCAGACTTGGGAGTGCCAGATATCCCAATATCTTGAGAATAAAGGCATTCCTAATTTTGCTTTAAGTATAATAATATTGATTCTTGCAAAATATGGTAATGAAGAAAATTAATCCTTTACTACAAACCCTTGTAGCAGAGCACATCTCCCCATGATCTTTTTTTATCCTATATACATACACATACGAGCATTGTACCTAGGGTGGACACGTTTCCTCCTCTTACTTTCGGAAATGCCCCACTCTGTCTATGGAGTAGCTGCACTTTCAACATTTTACTTTCTTAATAAACTTGCTTTGCTTTGCACTGTGGACTCGCCCTGAATTCTTTCTTGCGGGAGATCCAAGAACCCTGTCTTGGGGTCGGGATCGGGACTCCTTTCCTGTAACAAAAGGAGTACATTTTGTGGTAAAATACTGCAGGTTCTTTCAGGGCCTGCTGTCTGTCATGTGATGCTGTACTAGAGTCAGGTTGGAATTTGGTCCCTTACTGCTACAAAGGGTCTGCTCTGTCAGAATCTCTGGTCAATTGTGCCCGAATTCCAAAGGGAGGAGGGTATCATGAGACATGTCTGACTCAACTTCCCCTCATGGCCTGAATTAGTTTTCCAGGCTTCTTTGGAATGTCTTAGGCCAAGAGAGGGGTCCATCAGTCAGTTGGGTGGGGAAGGGTAGAAGTTTATTTTTTGTTGACATTGCCTAATCAGTGGCAAGGAACAGTTTTAATGTTATCTAATCAATCATAAGTCCAACAGCGGGAGGTCAGAGAGTCTGTGTTTGGCTTTGTCAGCTGCATATACGTGGGACCCGGGTAATCCTGTCTCAACAGAGAAACATTCAAATAAAATTCATCCAGCAGCTGAGAATAACTGAATATGGAATGTAAATCTTTACTGGAATTTTAACAGAGAAACCCAAAGGGCCAATGCAAAAACCACAGCACAACTTGTGAAGAGCAAATCCTTTTTCTCTGCCTCTTGCCCCATCACCAGCCCTGCTGGCCTGACCCCTGGCTTTCCCTCCATCTCGTGCCCACAGTTCCCCCATCCAGCCCAGCCTCTTACTTTCTCCATCCCTGCCTGCCCTCGTTGTCAATGTCAAGTTCCCACCATCCTGCTTTTGCTTGCTTTAAATTCAGCAGCTCTTTTCCCGCATGATTTTAATGAATTTATCAACTTTTAAAAGACCACCATCCCCCTCTGCTGGCCCCACCAGGTCTTAGAGACCCAGGCTGAGGGTGCAGAGGGGCTGACACCCCAGATCTTAGTCATTGTTGTTAACTGTCTTTGCCCCTGTTGCCTGCCTGTCTTTGGGGCTAAGGACGCTAAATCGAGGTGCAGGTGTTACTGCAAGAGTGCCTGGGCCAGCTGCGGGCACTGCCCAAACTGACCTTCAGTCTTTCTCACAATACTTTATGGACTCTGCAGTGTAGGAAATCAGTGAGAGGTTTCCTGGGGGGATATGGGTTACAGGGAAGCATTTGTGGCCAGGGAGCAGCTGGTAGACAGTTAAAAGCAGAGACATGGTGGCCAGGTGTGAAGGTGAAAGGCAGGTGCTCAGGACCTGGCTGCAGGAGGGAAGCCGGCTGGCCTCGGGGCAGGGATGCTGGTGAAGGAGCCTGCTGAGAGCCAAGGGCCGTCAGCTTCTCCAACTGCACAAGCTGATGGAATGCATTTTCTGTGTGCTATCCGGACATAATCTGCCTGAAGAGCAAGGTATTTGATTGAAACCCACTTGTCCTATGATGGTGGGCTCCGGCTGGGCGCGGTGGCTCACACCTGTAATCCCAGCACTTTGGGAGGCCGAGGCGGGCGGATCATGAGATCAGGAGATCGAGACCATCCTGGCTAACACAGCGAAACCCCGTCTTTACTAAAAATACAAAAAATTAGCTGGGCATAGTGGCGGGTGCCTGTAGTCCCAGCTACTCGGGAGGCTGAGGCAGGAGAATGGCGTGAACCTGGGAGGCGGAGTTTGCAGTGAGCTGAGGTCACGCCACTGCACTCCAGCCTGGGTGACAGAGAGAGACTCTGTGTCACAAAAAAAAAAAAAAAAGAAAAAAAAAAGAAAAGATGGTGGGCTCCTGGTCTAAGGACAGCAGGCATTTAGTTGCTGAATTCACTAATTCATGGCCTCCCTGGGCCCCACTGTGTTTCTGGGCCTGACACGTGGGCAGACCATCTATGACATGGACAGAGGTGTGCTGTTGCATTGCTGACACTCCGGAATAAGCTTCCTGGGCAGACAGAGGAGAGCAGGAGCACAATTCCACCAGAAGGCTTCCGGGAGGCTCTCTTCCTTGGTGTTCAATAAGCCCGGATGAGGGACCCTTGGTAAGCATGCTAGTTTGCTGGATTGTAGCTGGTGTTCCTCCTGGCAGCCTGAAAGCGACTCCAATAAAGCCTGTCCCTACCCCTTTCTCAGGAGTGTGGCAGTGTCACTGTCCTCTTGCTTGTCTCTGCAGCCATTGGCAGTGCAGCCCTTACAGACTCGTGGCCATGCAGACTGGGATACGCGCCATTCGGATTTCCTCTTGCCAGTAATTGGCAGCTGCACTGGGTGGCCGGGCAGCCAGCTTCTCTGCAGATGCCTTTTGATAAAGTGCCACTGTGAGCCAGGGTACCAGGGTTCTCCCTTCCCAAGCATGTGGGTGCTAAGAAGTGAGATGTGCTATGCAGAGAAGCAGCAGGATCGCAGAGGCAGCCAATGGAGCCTTGCAGAATGTCTACCCTAATGGCATTTTATGCCGTGGATGAATTAAAAACAAGCTTCCTAATTAAGTGCCTAATTGAATACTCAGCCTCCTGAGGTGTGTACAGAAGAAACGGAAGATGGCTTTTGGCCTCCAGGGGCTTTCATTAAGCATTCCATATTTCATCATTTTCTCCCGCTTTCTTCACTCCCCGAGGCCACGGCCACGTTTGCTGCTTCCAGACTCCTCAGAGGGCCTTATGTATGGTGAGCCCTTAAACAAGCTGTGTGTGGACTAATGCATCATTTCGGATTCTATCATACATATAAAGAGAGTTTGAGATGCCTGAGGGATTCTTTTAGTGACAAAGTCAGATTACAGCCAGTTAGGTTCAAGCTGTTCTCTTGTTTTGCTCTCTTCAGCTCATCCTTTCCTGGTGTTTTGCCCAGCTTGCTTCTGCAGACAATGTGCAGAAAGCTTTAAGGGAAGGTGGCTCGGTGCTGCATCCCCCATTGCCTATAAATCTTACCGGCCTCAGCTCTGCCGTCATGCTTCTTCTGCCTCTCAGTCTTCAGCCTGGGATGGGACTCTTGGGGTGGGAGGTGATTGGCTTTTGTCCCCCTCCCATATGGTCCTTCCCTTGACCTATGCACAGTTGGTCTGGGTTGGTCCGACCTTTTAACAAATTCTTGAAGACTGACCTTTCCCCAGGCATGCTGTCTGCTCCAAGTTCCACAGCTGCTTTGCTGTGCATCAACATCCCTCTTTAGAGTACTGGGGAATGATGTTTAACTTGCAATCTACAGCCAGAGAGGCCCCATTTGTTTTGTCAGTGCCCACTCTCACCGCCCTTCCACCTTCAAGGCCCAACCAGAAGGCAGGGCATGTGTTCTCTCCTCCCGCCTTGCCCTGGACCTGGCATGGTGCTCTTCTCCTAGACAACACTGAGCACGTGTTGAAATGAACGTATCACCTGCCTCCAAGCAAAGGCATAGCTGCCACAGTTCAGATAAGTCTGCAACGTGTATTTCCTAAAACCATCATTTTCAGCAGAAGAAAATGTCAAGAGGAGGATGTTTAAATCCTTGTCTAAATGTCCAGTCCTTAGAGAAACCAGCTTGGTTAAGTTGCTACTGTTTCAGTGCTGAATTGTTTTGCAAGATGATTAATGTTAATCATGTAACAATAATGAGCAATATGCTATCTAAAACAATTTGTATGACACATTTGAATAAAAGTAATTTGAAACAATTCATAGTGGCATTGTTACACTTTCCTTGAGCTCTGCTCTCCTGGAAACCTCATGGCTAAGAAGCCCCTGTCCCCTCCCTTATCTTTTTATTCCCCAGGAAAAAGCTTACTGCCAAGATCCACCCTTTCCCATGTGACTTACATAAAATCCTGGAATGCCCCTTGTTTATCTGGGATAAGGCCAGGCACAGACCCTCATAAATAATTAGCTGAACTTTGTCCCCACTCTCCAATCTGAACAAAACATTCAGTAACTTGACTTGGCCAATAGTACTCAGGATTCTGTCCCACTGCCAGAGGCAGACCCATCCTTTTTCATGTCCACCGAGAATGGTTTCTGCTCAACCATGGGGTCACGACACTAGCTCACTCCTCTTACCATATCCTGTTCCTTATAGCCGTGCCTACCCCTCCCTATAAAAGAGAATCCCTTTCCTTCTGGCCTTTGGGACACTTGCAGGTCTGATGGTCAAAGCCTCCCCCATGCAACAGTCCTTCCCCCAGTGGCAATGTTCCTTTTGGATACAGTCTCTCCTTGCCTAAATCTGGGTTTGGTTTTTATTTGACAATAGAAATCTTCTATGTGTGTAAGGGATGTGTTTCTCAGAGATCTCCATTTTGAAGTGCCCAGTTGGTGAAGTCGTAGTTATATTTTCATGATCTAAGACAGAGACATTTTTTCTTGGCGAGGGTTAGAGGCCTCCGCCGTAAGCAGGCCTGAGATAAGAGCTGTGCTGTACACAAGGCTGTGCTGGAAAGCCTTGCTGCCCACCCACCCTGCTATTATCCACAGCTTTGGAAATGCCGCTGGGCCTTCAGCTTCCTCTACTCTACTTACTGTTACCAAACTCAGCAAGGGCCCTCCAAGCTTCTTGCAGGTCTGCTCCTCGGGGAGTTAGGTGGGATGGATGAGGAGGAATAGGACCCATTTCAGGAGGCTGGAGACTCATGAGACAAGCATGGGAGCTTCTCCCAGATCTGCTGACTGTGTAGGGACAGAGCAGGGTGCACCTTGGGCTTGGCCGACCCAGCCTGTGCCTATGCCCAGCTCTGCTGGCACACGGGGAGCAGAGATCACTGCTTCTTCAGGCAGGATCTGAATTAATCTGCTGATTCCAGTCATCAGGATCAATATTTAATAAGCACTTGTTCACCTGCTTGTCCTCCCCATGAGGTCCTTAGAAATCAAGGACCATGTGTAACTCAACTCTACATTTCCAGCACATGGCAAAATGCCCATACATACTTGCACTGCATGTATTTTTGTTGACTAAATGGATGAATTAGGTTAAGTCACCCTTCACCTCTCCTTCTTCTTCTCTCCTAGTGGAGAGATGACCAGCTGCACGAGTGGACCCAGGAAGGCTTTGATGCCCTTCCCTGACCCTCCCAGGGGTGATGCTCAGGGCTGTAGCCTGTGGCCCCCGGGTTGTGTCTGAATTGGGAGGATGGGCACAGGGGCTGGCCTCTGGTGAAAACTGTAGGGGACCTTTTGATCTTTTTCTGTCCCTCCACAGCCAAGAACACTCAAGCTGGCCCTGCTGGAAATAGGGATCACACCCAAGCACAGAGCTGGTCACAGAGCTCAGAAATGCCACCCTTATTGGCCTTTTATTCTAAACAACATTTCTGAAAGCAGCATATGGGCACAGCACCCTGTGCTGTAAGTCATGTTTATGGAAGCAGATGTAAATGGCAAGGCCATTTATCAACAGAACAGTTTCTCAAGACAGGAAAGTGGAAGACAACATCCAATTCATTTTATTACTCGATCACAAAAAATAACCAGTGTATAGTTAAACATATACCTTAAACAGTAGCGTGCTGAGGGAAATGGCCTGAAATGCAAATCTCACCTGTACCTCTGCACTCCTGAGTCACGTCCTCTGCTGACAGTGATCTCTGAGACATTTGCCTACTCTTTGGGAGAAGGTGGCTTCTGTAGTTGAGGTAAAAGAGCTCTTCATTGGTGCGTGGAGGGAGATGAGGAAGATACGGGATTTATGCCTGAGGTAGATCCGGTTGGAGGTAAGAGAATTCATGTGCTTAGAAATCATTAATATTGGCCAGGCGCTGTGGCTCACGCCTGTAATCCCAGCATTTTGGGAGGCCAAGGCAGGTGGATCACCTGAGGTCAGGAGTTCAAGACCTGCCTGGCCAACATGGTGAAACCCCATCTCTACTAAAAATACAAAAATTAGCCAGGCGTGGTGGTGGGCACCTGTAGTTCCAGCTACTTGGGAGGCTGAGGCAGGAGAATCTCTTGAACCCGGGAGTTGGAGATTGCAGAGAGCAGAGATTATGCCACTGCACTCCAGCCTGGGTGACAGAGTGAGACTCTGTCTCAAAAAAAAAAAGAAAGAAATTATTAATATTATCATCGGTAAGTGTAATGATCAGCAGGCAGTCATATCATCGCTGCTTCTCCAAGGAACAACTTAAATCTGGAACTAATACTCAAGCACTGCTATCCCTGATAAAGACAGGGTGACCACGCATCTCAGGATCCTTCCTAGGGGTGGAGTTGACCAAATCATGAGGTAGTCCTCTTTTAGTGTTCTTAAAGGACGCCGCAGGCTGGCAAGGGTCTTTAAGAAATCATTTTCTATCTATTTTGAGGATTTCCCACTTCTCATTTTTCATCATGAAGGCATCTGGAACTAAAGAAAACTCAAGTAGTTCATGTTGACAGGAAAAGTCAAAAGAGGCTCCAAGTGCTAGAAGATGCTGGCGACCTTGCTCTGTCCTGGTTCTACCACTGAGTCAACCTCAGACACACTGTTTGGTCTCTGTGCCTCAGTGTCCCACCTGTAGAGCAGAGGCATTGGACAAGGGGCTGCCAGACTCTTCTTCTAGACTCTCGATATTAAGTTAGATGCTTAACCTTGATGCCTTCGTATTTTTAAATAAACATTTGGTAGATGTACAACACACATATAGGAAATTATAAATATTTCCCTAGTGAATTTTCACAAAACTCTTACCACCTAGAAGCCCCATTCCCTGTACGCTTTCTGGAAATACTGACTTTTAGCTCTGTAAGTTAGTTGTGTTTAGCGTAGAGCTTTTTTTTTTTTTTTTTCCCGACAGAGTCTCGCTCTGTCGCCCAGGCTGGAGTGCAGTGGCGCAATCTCAGCTCACTGCAAGCTCTGCCTCCCGGGTTCACGCCATTCTCCTGCCTCAGCCTCCCGAGTAGCTGGGACTACAGGCACCCGCCACCATGCCCGGCTAATTTTTTGTATTTTTAGTAGGGACGGGGTTTCACCGTGTTAGCCAGGATGGTCTCGATCTCCTGACCTCGTGATCTGCCCGCCTCAGCCTCCCAAAATGCTGGGATTACAGGAGTGAGCCACTGCGCCCAGCCTGACGTTGAGCTTCTTATAAGTGGAAGCGCACCATGTGATTTTGCTGTGTGTCAGTCTTGTTTCACCCCACACGATATTTATGACACTCATCGGTGGTGTTGGCAGGTAGCAGAGTTTGCTCATTTTGATCCTTCAGGTATTCCATTGTGTGAATGTGCCGCCGTTTATTTACCATCTGTGGTTGGTTGGTATTTGGGCTGTTTTTTGTTTCTAGGTTTTATTAATAATTATGCTAGGAACATTCTTGTGCATAGTTTTTGCTTTGTTTTGTTTTTGGTGTATTTCTGGTTGCTATATATCTAGGAATGAAATTTCTCTGCCCTAGAGTGAGCATAGGTTCAAGATTAGTACATAGTTTTCTAAAGAGGTTATGTTACTTTATACTCCCACCAGTAGAATATTAGATTCCATGTGCTCCCTGTCCTCAGTAGTAGGTGGTGGTGTTAGCATTTTGTTATTAGGCATTCTGGCGGGTGTGTAATAGCACTTCATGACAGTTTCGATGTGCATTTTTCTGGTGACTGATGATGTTGAGCACAGCCTCTTTTGTAAAGTGTCTGTCCACACCTTTTGTCCATTCCCCTATGATGTTGTCTGGCTAATTTGTGGGAGTTCTTCCACTACTCTGGATCAATGACTGCCTTGTTACTCTTTTAATGGCATATTTGATAGCAACAAAAGTTGTTAATTTTAAGGCAGTCCAATTTATGAATCTTTCTTCTTATGATTAGTGCTTCTTGTGTCCTAAGTAAGGAATATTTGCTTACCTCCCAAAACATGGTAATTTCCCATTAGATCTTGTAGAAATTCTACTGTTTGCCTTTTATGTTTAGCTCCACAATCCAGCTAGTGTTATTATTTTTATGTATAGTAGGAGTCAAGATAGCATTTTTTTGGTATGGATATTCAGTTGACTTTTTATTTAAAAGACTATCTCTTCTCTTTCTGGTCTAGAACAGACTATTCTATTCTATTGACATATTTTGCTATCCTCAAACCAACACTCCCTGTTTTAATAACTGCAGTTTTAGGATGTGTCCAGATATGCTGAGGTGTGAGCCTTCCAACTTTGTCCTTCATTCTCAAGATTGTATTGACTATTTGCCTTTTTCATTTTCATAAATAAATATAATAAATAAATTTTGAATGTTTCTTATGAATTGCTATAAACCTACCTGCTATGATTTTGATTAGAATTGCATTGAATCTACAAATAAATTTGAGAAGAATCATACTCATGGGCATTTATTTAGGCTTTCTTTAAGTTCTCTGAAGATTGATTTGTAGGAGTTCTGTGGAGAGGCCATGCATATTTTTCACTAGATTTATTCCTAATAATTTGAAGTTCTTTGAGGCTATTGTAAATGGTATCCTTTAAAAGGTTTTTTTTTCTAATTTATTATTGCTGACGTAAACAAAGGTAATTGATTTTTTTGTATGTGTTGGCCCTCTGTCTATAAACTAACTTTGCTAAATTTAATTAATAATTCCCACAATATATCTGAATGAACTCTTGTACTTTCCACAGAAGTATGTCATAATAAATAATGGCATTTTAAATTTCTTTTTTTCCAATCTATTCTCTTATCCCATTTCTCAAATTATTGCACTGGTCAGGACTAGACATTTCTATATCATGCCCAAATTCATATTGAAAGCTTTCAACATTTCATATTGAAATATGATGTTGGCTGTGAACTGTTGTGTATTTAACAGGTAAGAAACTTCTTTCTGGGGAGGATTTTACAGGAGGTGGGAACTTGTCTCTGTTTTCTGTGACTACACTTGAGGCCATTATATCTTTGCTTCAACCAGATTTATTTGTAAACATACTAATGGGATTTGCTAATTGGAAGATAACCAGGGACATTTAGGGGTTGTTATGTAATAAGTCCTTTTATAAGAATGCTTTTAGCAGGATAGACCTGGTTTTTATCTTTCTAGCCCCACGAGACTACTGAAAACTCCATGTAGCTTCCTGGCTTCTCAGCTACTCCATTCTGCTCTGTGTCCTGCCTTTCAGATGCCACCTTAGAGTCCACAAATAAACTGAGGAAAAAGTGTCAGGAAGCCCTAGGTGCCTCCCCCTACTCTTGAAATTTGGAATCCTTGAATTCTGGTCATCTGTTTGTTCTCAACAAAAATATTTTGTCCAACTTTTATATTGCTCTCTGGGGAGAGTCCATCAGGAATAACTTAATCTGCTATTGCAAGAAACAGGAGTAAATTCTTCTGAAAATGCAAATTTTAGCATATGTAATACACAATTTCAAAATAATGATTTTAATATTTTATGAATATAACGTGTACACCTATAGTTATTTTTATTATTTTATTTTTAATTAGCAGATCTAATTTTATATTTATCATGTACAGTATGATGCTACAAACTATATGTACATTGTGGATTGACTAAATCTCACTAATTACCATATGTATTACCTTACATAGTTATCATTTCTGTGGTGAGAACACCCAATATCCATTCTTTTTACCAGTGAGTGAGTTTTATACTTTCAGATGTTTTATTGTTACTCATTAGCATCCTTTTCTTTCAGCTTAAATAACTCCCTTGAGCATTTCTTGAAAGATAGGTCTGGTATTGAACTCCCTCAGCTTTTGTCTGGGAAAGTATCTCACCTTACCTCTATTTCCGAAAGACAGTTTTGCTGTGTACAAGATTCTTGGTTGGCAGGTTTTTTGTTTTGTTTTTGTTTTCATTTTTTTTGTTGTTTGTTTTTTTCCTTCAGTACTTTTAATATAGCATCTCACTGTCTTGGCCTGTAAGATTTCTGCTGAGAAATCTGCTGCTAGCCATATTGAAGGGGTGGCCTGCCCCTCCACACCTGTGGGTGCTTCTCGTTAGGTGGGACGAAAGACTTGAGAAAAGGAATAAGACACAGAGACAAAGTGTAGAGAAAGAAAAGCGGGGCCCAGGGGACCGGTGCTGTGCTTACAGAGGACCCACACCGGCACCGGCCTCTGAGTTCCCTTAGTATTTATTGATAATTATCTTTACCATCAAAAAGATAAGGGAGTGACTGGGCAATAGGCCTTGCAACATCAATAAGTTCAAAAGAAAATGCTGTGCCTTTGAGATGCATATGCGAACATCTCCATAAACCTGGCAGTATTGCTCCATCCATCGCCCAGGGATGGGCAGGAGACGAATGTTCTTCTTTTTCTCTAGATTTAAGAGAATGGTGATGACCTTTAACCATAAGCAGCCTTTAGGCACTTGTTTAACAAAGCACATCTGCACCGCCCAAAGTCCTTTTAACCTTAAGTCACCACAGCACATGTCTCTTGCAAGGACAAGGTTGGGGGTAGGGTCACAGATTAACAGCATCTCAAATACAGAACTAAATGGAGTCTCTTATGTCTACTTCCTTCTATATAGACACAGTAACAGGCTGATCTCTCCTTCTTTTCCCCACACCATATTATAACTCCTTTATGTTTTATTTGCTTTTTTACTCTTGCTACTTTCCAGATCTTCTCTTTGTCTTTGGTTTTTGACAGTTTGATTATAATATGTCCTGGGTTTGTCTTGTTTTGATGGAATCTAATTGGAGATCTTTGACCTTCCTGTACCTAGTTATTTATATCTTTCTCCAGGTTTGAAAAGTTTTCTGCTATTATTTCTTTAAATATCCTTTCTACCTTTTTCTCTTTCTCCTTTTTAACTCCTATAACACAAACATTTGCTCTTTTGATGTTGTCCTATAAATTTTGTAAGCTTTCTTCATGCCTTTTCATTCTTCCTATTTTTTCCCCTCTGACTATATATTTTCAAATGACTTGTCTTCCAGTTTGAAGATTCTTTCTTCTGTTTGGTCAATTCCAGTGTTGTTTGGAATTGCATTTTTTGTGTTATTCATTGTATTTTTCACCTCTAGGATTTCTGCTTGATTTTTTAAATTATTTCAATCTGACTGTTAAATTTCTCATTCTGGCCACTTATTATTATCTTCATTTCACTGATTTTTTTCCCCTGTATTTTCTTGAAGTTCACAAAGCTTCCTTAGTAGTTAATTTTAATTCTTTGTTAGGTAGTTCATATATCTTCATTTTTTTAGGCTCAGTCATCGGCACTTTATTTTGTCCCTTTGATGATGTCATGTTTCCCTGATTGCTCTTCATCCTTGTGGTCATGTGTTGATGTTTGTGCATTTCAAGAAGTAGGAGCTTATTTCAGTCTTTGCAGACTTGCTTTCTCTGGAAAAGCCGTTCAACAGTCAAGCTGTTTAGAGATTTTGAGCTGGTTGTCTGGCATGGTTCTGAAGCCTGGGGCAGCTAGGGCCAATGTGGTGTGGGGGTGGATCTGACTTTTGGTGCCACTGTGGCCAGTGTGGTGCCAGGAGACACTGGAAGCCTAAGGCTGCAATGGCTGTCATGGTGCTGGGGCATGCCCCAAATGCAGGCCTATTATAACCAGCATAATGCTAGGGTGAGCTGGAGGTCGAGCCTGCCTCACAGCCCTGAAGCCCTGCACCTGGACAGGTCTGGAAGCTTAGTTTGCTGGTACTAACCTGGAGTCTGGGTTCATGGGGATCTGTCTGGTGCTGAGTTTTAACTATGACAGGCCCAGTGTTGGGGCCTAAGGCAAAGTCCTGTGCTCACTTTCCTCTCGTTCCCCCAAGAAGACATTATCTCACTCCATGCTGCGCTGATTGAGGTTGGGAAAGGCATGGTGTGGATAATGTAAAACTGCCCTTCCTACCCTTTTCAATGCATTCTTTCTTATGACTGTGCTACAACCAGGTATCATGATCTCTCAATTTTTTTTTTTTTTTGCTCTTGAAAAGGTATTTTTGTGCATGGATAGTTGTTCAAATTGATGTTTCTGCAATCACTGGAGAGTGATTGTACTATTCTGCCATTCTGCCATTTGGCTCCACTTCTTTCATATAATTTTTTTTTTTTTTTGATACAGAGCCTCACTCCATCTGGAGTGCAGTGGTGTAATCTTGGCCCACTGCAACCTCTGCCTGCCAGGCTCAGGCAAGTCTCCTGCATCAGCCTCCTGAGTAGCTGAGATTACAGGCGTGTGCCACTATGCCCAGCTAATTTTTGTATTTTTAGTAGAGACGGGGTTTCACCATGTTGGCCAGGCTAGTCTTGAACTCCTGACCTCATGGTACTCCCACCGTGGCCTCTCAAAGTGCTGGGATTACAGGTGTGAGCCACCGTACTGGGCTTCTCATATAATTTTAATAATATACTTTAATATGTACTATTTTAAATGATATTTTAATAAGTTAATACTTTGAGTGAAGTTAAATGTACATAAAATGTGATGATTTAAAATGGAGACATTCAATTTTATGGCTGTTCCTATAAAAAATTATCAATAAATGTTTCGTGAACTCCTACTGCATATCTCGCAGCTTTAGATGCTCAGGACACATCAATGAGCAATACAAAGATCTCTGCTTGTATTTTCAGGTGCAGACACAGAGAATCACACACTAACCCTGTCAGTTTATGGGAAATGCTGGGAGGGCCTGGAGTGGTTCTGATGGGCACAGCCAACTAAGATGGAGAACAGTCCTGTTAGGAAGGGTGGGCAACTTGAGGCCATGAGGCCATGAGGCCATGAGCCAGTTTGCCTGAGGGAAGAGCATGCTGGGCTGTGGGTGGCTGACAGACTGACAGCCTGATGTTCAGGATGTACCAGTGTGGGCAGGCTGGAGACAGGGGAGTGACAGACCTGGGGCAGAGGCAGACAAGCCTGAAGACCACAGGGGCGGTGAAATGTGGGCAGTCTGCTGGTTTCTATTACGGGAAGGATGGGACCTTACTTACATTTTCAAAGGAAAAAAATATTCTATCTGAAAGAAGATATGAACTTTAAAAAATCCGAACATCTGAATGTAACCATATCTCATGTCTTTTGAAAGTCTAGATGAACCAAACAAAATTGAGGCATTTTGATGATGTTTCAACCAAATTGGATCAGTTCAAAAGAATGTAGGCATTCGTGATCAGCCTTTCATGAGAGATGAGTGCTAATGGATTTGGGGGTCATAGGTTTCTGCCTCTGAGAGTGCTTTTTCTTTCTTGTTTTTGCTTTTCGTTACAAAGTTGTAATTATCCTTTGCCCCAATTTTCTGTAATGGACAGATGAAGAAGGATGTAAATGGTCAGAGTGAGAATATAAATGGCAATCAAATTGAGTTCTTCCTGTTGGGCAAAACCAAAGCAATAAATGACTATTTCCTTATACCCTATTTTTGTAAGTTATTATCTCCAAAAAGCATGAATGGGCTTTTAGTTTACTAAAACATCTGAGGGAGGAGAAATGCCTGTTTACATGGTGTGTGCAGGAGGGGCCCACAGAAGACTTGTGCTAGTGAGCAGAGTGCTATCCTATCACAGGGCACCTTGGAGATGTCTGCTGGGAACCAGTGTCACTAGGGAGAACCCAGCCTGCACAGCAATACAGCAGCAAGGACAGACTCCCTGAGGGGCTTGCACCCCTAAACATGCCCTCTCTCCACCCTCCACACTCTGCTGCCATTCCCTTGAATGCAGGGGATTCTAGTCTCTCTTCTTAGTTTTCAGCTGTGGAGTCTTCTGCTGGCAGCCCCTACCTCCTAGTTACCTACCTGGGTCTTTCATCGTGGCTTTGCAAGGACTGGGCCTGCTGTGGTGGGCTGGACCTCACGCGCCACCTTAGACGGTGCCTTCTCAAAGAGTGGCTCTCTTCCATGTCTCTGGGCCCTCCAGGTCTGGTGCACGACAGGTGCTGAAGATAGAAACCAACCATAAACCATTAGTGTGTTTCTATTTCTTCTTCCTCCACTTTGAGAAGGGAAGATCCCCAGTCCTGGCTATTTTCACAATTTTCATGCATGATGGAATTCATTGTTCTCAAATTCACGTTCATATTCATTGTTTTCAAGTATAAATTTTGGAGGAAGCTCTTTCACTCTGAAATTAAAAGTGAATACTGTGTATGGCTGATTGCCACTTGAAATAATACCATCTCTTGCCAGCAAGACTGTGTCTCATTAGCAGACCTACTCACTCTACTTCAAGGGCAGCTGTCAAGAGATCCTGTCAGACCCTGGGCTGTGGATATGATACTCCAGGGGTCTCGCCTGAAAGCTGAGCCAAAAGTGATTAAGCCTCTTGGCAGTACTGGAATGGGTTCCACATTTTTGCTTATTGATGACTTAAATATATGAATGAATATAAGAACCCACACTGGGGATGCTGGTATGTTAAATAGTGTTAACATATGCATCATATTTAAATATGCCCTCAGAATTCTCTGCATCTATTTAAAGGAGATTCCTTTTTTCTCTCCTGTGAACACATGGCACCTGACGCCTAAACCCTGCTTCATTCCCAGAACTGACTGAAGTCCATTCAGCTGAGGTAATTTAAGTACACCCCCAGGGTCACTGATGGAGCAGGTACAAGAGAGTGAAGAATGAAAGTATAATATTTCTGTAACTCTTCATACCTCATTAAATCAAAGAAAGATGTAATTCAGCATTTCTATCTATAAATAGCTTAACATTAACATCACAATGTATTCATTTCCTTTGAATTCTTTTTCTCCTTTTACATCCAGGCTCAGGCCAAATCCCACATATGAGAAATCTCTACACCTGCCACAAAACAAAATACCATCAACAGCTCCTTCTCCAAAAGAGATATGTAATTTGAAATATATATATATATATGTCACAGCTAAAATGGCTGTTCTTGCTTAATAATATTTTTATACAGATAATTTTCTCACTGAGAACTAATAGGTACTATAAATTCAGAGATCCATTATAATTTTATGACAAAGTATATGAGTCTTACGAGATAACTTTTGAAGACTTTGCATGCAAAGCCACCATTGCTTTTTGAATTTTAAGAGAATGTTATAATCAAGTGCAAAATCAAATGTAAGTGAATATGCTTGTGCAAGGTGTTTGAAGGTACCTTACAGCCAGTGTAGTAACAGCCTGTGACACAGGGTTAAGTCATAGGAACTGAGAATGCCATTCTCCTTAATATGTGGCTACATTTAGGATGACTTTGGCTGCAGGTAATAGTAAACTTAACTTTGATGGATTTCAGAAATAAAAAAAATTTATTAACTCACTTAGGGAAAATGCTAAGAAAACACAGGCTTTAGAATTAGTTGATCCATGCATAGCTGGAAAACAGTCTAAAACTCACTCTATTGCTCATCCTGTGTGTCAGTATTCTGCTGTGTTTAGGCTTGGATTGTTTTTCGTGTTGCCCGTCAGTTCAGTTCTCAAAGCTCCTGTGATATAATTAAAAAAAAAAAAAAAAAAATATATATATATATATATATATATATATATATATATTTGGTCTTTGTCCCTGGTTCCTGGCATATAGCTCCTAAAACCCTTATAATCTGGAGAGTGATTACAGTGTTTTTTTGCATGCTAATGAGGCAAATGGTGACTGAGACCCTAGATAGCTGTAGGATGGAGGCTGGCTGCCAGCAACACCAAGGCGTGATTAGAGGGTTGGAGCTTTCAGCCCAGCCCCCAAACCTTGGGAATGGGGAGGGGCGGGAGATTGAGCCAATTACCAATAGCCAGTGATTTAATCAATTATGCCTACCCCGTGAAACCTCCATAAAACCCTTAAACAATGGGATTTGCAGACCTTCTAGTTGGTATGCACATTGGCACACCTGCCAAGGCCAGGGAAGTTCTGTGTACCTTCCTTTCCCAGTGTCTTGAACTATGCATCTCTTCCAACCTGCAGAGGCCAGGGAAGCTCTGTGCACCCCTTCTTCCCCCAGGACCTTACACTATGCATCCCTTCCATTTGGCTGTTCCTGACTTGTATCCTCTATAATTAACTGGCAATGACATATAAAGTGTTTTCCTGATTCTGTGAGTCAGTCTAGCAAATTATCAAACCAGAGGAGGAGCTGTGTGAGCCCCCAGTTTTTAGTAGATTGATTAGAGTCATAGGAGGACCAGGACTTGAGACGGTATCTGAAGTGGGGGTGGTCTTGAGGGACTGAGCCCTTAACCTGTGAGGTCCGCACTAACTCCAGGTAGTTAGTGTTGGAATTGATTGAATTGTTGGACACCTAGTTGTTGTCAGAGAGTTAAATAATTTGTTGGTGTTGGAAAAAGAAACAACCATTTTTGGTGCCAGGAATGTTGTGAGTACACTAGAGTAGAAACACAATAGAGCCCCAATGTCATCTATTTTTTAAGATGTCCTTTAATAGAAGTGTAAATTATAAAACACTAAATGGCTACACTCCAGTTTATAGCTCAGTGAAGTTTTACATATGTCCATTGCGGTAGGCAGAATAATGCCCCAACAAAGAGGTCCACAATTTAATAACAACCACATGAGTCCTTAAAGGCAGGGAACCTAGAGGATTTTTTTCTCTCGCTGTAGGCAGAGAAAGATGGCAGCATGAGAAGGCTGTGATGCTCCAGTTGCTGGTTCTGAGAGGTAGGGAGACCCTGTTGTTGAGTTCTGCCAACAATTCAAACAGGAAGGAAAGCCATCCTCCTTAGGCCCTCCAGAAAGAAATACAGCCTCTTAACACCTTGATTTGAGCCTGGTAGTGTAATGAATTGTGGCAATTCACTATAGTAACAATAGAAGGCTAATACATATTTTTGGAACCAGGAAGTGAGATGTTGCTGTAATAAACATCTCAAAATATGCAAGTGGCTTTGAAATTGGAAATAGGGAGAGATTGGAAGAATTTTGAGATGACAAAAAGTCTCAATTGCCTTGAGCAGACTATTAGTCAAAAAAAAAAAAAAAAAAAAGAGATGATAATGACATTGCCCGTGAGGAAACAGAA
Organism: Hylobates moloch; assembly: GCF_009828535.3. Classification (NCBI taxonomy): domain Eukaryota; kingdom Metazoa; phylum Chordata; class Mammalia; order Primates; family Hylobatidae; genus Hylobates; species Hylobates moloch. The sequence goes on along the minus strand of NW_026652289.1, from coordinate 88,550,742 downwards.
GAAAGCGAGGGATACAATAGACAAACCTAGGTCCGGCTTAGAGAATATTTAAATTGCCGTGAACAGATTGTTGGTAGAAATAATAGACATTAAAAACACTGCTGGTGAGGACGCAGAAGAAATTAGGGAATGTGGTATTGGATGTGGAGGAAAAGGGGGCCAATGGCAGAAAGCTTGCAGGTCTTGCAGGCGTGGAAAGCAGAACCTGTAAGTGATTTCCAAGCCAAGTGTTGAAAGTACAGTCTGACTTCTTCTTGCAGAGTGGAAGAGAGAAAAGTTACATTGAGGGAAGAACCATTAAATAAAAAGAAACCAGGACTTGATGGTTTGGAAAACTCTCAGTCCCTCCAGGTTGTAAACGACACTAAAATTCAGAGATTTATTGTCAGAAAAGCATGTTCTAGAGAAAAGGCTGACGGTATGGCTCTACACTTTCTGGAAATATCTTAGGAAGACCAAAAGGGCAGAGTGTTCGGTCACACAAAAGGCTCTTTGACGAGGTAAAGAAAGGGACTCACAAATGTCCCGGAACCAGAGAGCTTCTTCTTCTTTCTAACAATGCCCTTAGGAAGCTCAAGGCATTGTTCCTCAGCCATCTCGGCACAGGAAAAGTAGAGATGGGATTACCTGGAAAGATCTGTGGGCAAGCCTCTTGTCCAATGAGTGAATCCCCATGATGCACATGTGTGATCCACGAGGTTCCTGAGAATTTCGTATCAGCGGGAACAGTGCCAGCTTGTGCTGAAAGGGATGGAAAGAGCAAAAATGAAAGAAGGCTGGTGGACCCCCAAAATTCTACTGGCAGTAAACAGGCTGATAAAATGACTCAGCTCTGCATCTCATTAAAAAAAAAAGAGGGGCGGGTAAGATGATTTAGAGGGTAGAGCTGAGAGCTACAGAGGATTTTTTTCTTGCCTCAAAACCTAATGGAGTTTTCCCTTCTTGATTTCAAAACTGCTTGAGACCAGTCTTTCCTTCTGTTTCTGAATGCAAATGTCTACAACTATCCCACCATTGTATTTTGGAAACAAAACACTTGTTTCTGTAGATTCACAGCCTCACAGATGAAGGGGAATTTTGCTCCAGGATGGATTATTGTCAGAGCCCCACCCTTGCCTGATTTAGATGATATTTTGGGCTTTTAAACTGGTGAGATTTAATGAGATAATGGACTTGGAGTTGCTATGATGAATTGAGATTTTTGGAGACCTTGAGAAGAGGTGAATGCCTTTTGCGTGTGTGAGAGACATACGCCTTTGGAAGGCAGACTGCAGCCTGGCATAGCTTCGTCCCCAAAGATGTCCATGTCCTCGTGCCAGGGCCTGTGAATACATTGTCTTTAACAGCAAAGGAGACTTTGCAGATGTGATTAAAGTAAGGATAATGAATTGGGGAGGACACTCTCCGTTTGGGTGTGGGTCTCATCGGTGTCATCTGGTTCTACTCCTACTGGAGCCCCACTACCTCTCCCCTGTGGTGGTGCCTGCAGGACACTGCCCTAGTGTGGCCTTCATGGCAGGCCGTGATCATTTAGAATACTCATTTCACTGTCTGCAGATAAATTCATTTCTTGGTGTTGTCTCTTAGTCAAGCTGTTAGCCTGAGTGCTGGATGATTTTATGCACCTTCATTGTCCTGAGTATTTTTGGGAAGATGTAAGGATATATTCTAACTTAATGAGCTGAGCCGATGTTACCTTGTAGGACTTGCATCTGGGTGCTGTTTTTAAGCCTAAAATCTCCGTGCTTTATACTCCTGCCCCTGCACCTTCAGTGTCCTCTTCTCACTCCATGGCAATCCCTTTGATGAGAGGGTAACATCTGTAATCACATCTCTGAAGTTGGCCTCAGTCTCACTGGTTGGAATCACAGTTTTTTTCCAGGTTAAAGTTACCACTTCTGTAACAGCTTTAGTGTGAGTCACAAAAGCAGTAACTGTTGCTGCTCTGTGAGGCCCTAAATTCCTGGACTCTCAGTCAACGTAGAGGCAGCTGTAGGGAGGCTCTCATCCTCAAGGAGACTGTACCACTCCCTGCTCTGCTCCAGCCTGAGCTCAATTCTCTCTTCAGACTTTGCAGAGCAGAGAGGTGTATCTGAGACACCACCACATGCCTCATTTTCCCATCCTTGTCCCTAGAGTTAGAAGCTTTGTTGCACATGGTGGGCCTTCTAACATCTCATGCCTGTGAGCTTTGCCCTAATGATTTGCCACAACATTTGCCACAGCTTGCAAATGCCTGTGTCTTTGCTACTTGCCTTTAGACTGCCGAGCTGATGCTGCAGGGTTTAGCTTCTGCCATGTGCAGCCCTCTGCTTTCAGGAGGCACATTCTTTACTGTTTAAGATTCAGGTTCCCCTGCATGTAATGGAGATCCATCTCAACAGTGGCTGAGAGAGAGGAAGAACATTTCTTCTTCAAGCAATTTTCTGGAAGCAGACAGCCAAGTGCTGGATTCACCTTCTTCTTTTTATTTTATTTTATTTTATTTTATTATACTTTAAGTTCTAGGGTACATGTGCACAACGTGCAGGTTTGTTACATATGCCCTGTCTCATTCCTCTGGCTTTCGTTCTGGTCTCTCCACTTCAGGATGTCCCTAGCAGGACAGAAGTAGCACACATCACTTCCCTTCCACTCCGCTGTCCGAACCCCAACACACGCCCACGTTTGGCCACAGGAGAGCTAGAGAAGATTCTATTTCTGGGCCCATGTGCTGAGCTAAGCATTGTGGTTCCATTACACTACAACCGGAGTCAGGAAACTGCAGCCTAATCCCGCTGCTGCCTCTTTCTTTGTATTGAGAAGGCTGTTTTCATGCAGTTTTAAACAATTTTTTTTTAACAAGAGGAAGATGTGACACAGACAGCACTGGGCCCATAAAGTCTAAACTATTTATTTATATTTCTTTATTTTTTGAGACAGAGTCTGGCTTTGTCGCCTAGGCTGGAGTGCAGTGGCGCGATCTTGGCTCACTGCAACCGCTGCCTCTCAGGTTCAAGTGATTCTCCTGCCTCAGCCTCCCGAGTAGCTGGAACTACAGGCGTGTGCCACCACGCCCAGCTATTTTTTTGTATTTTTGGTATAGACAGGGTTTCACCATGTTGGCCAGGCTGGTCTCGATCTCCTGCCCTCAGGTGATCCACCCGCCTCGGGCTCTCAAAGTGCTGGGATTACAGGCATAAGCCACTGCGCCCAGCAAACTATTTATTATCTGGTAGTGATGATCTAGTATCTTATTACAGCAAGAGTTTGCAGACGCCAGCTCTAGAGAGGGCACAGCTGACAGATGCTGGCAGCCTCTGCCAATGCGTGCATTCCACGCACCCAGCTTAACCAGAAGGCCGCATGAACTTTTTTTGAGAACTCAACCCACTCTTTTCAAGAAAGCAAGGAAAAAAGCTGACCTTCTTCAAATAAAAGGCAAACAATGCTCACCCTCTCCTGGCCCCAAAACCTAAGAGAAGGAAGACCCTGCAGGCAGAAGCTCCAGACACCCTGGAGGGAGACCTCCATTGTTCTCTCTTCCCAAGTGAAAAGTAAGGGCCTTTAAAGAAGCTTCAGAACCTCCCTGATCTGTCCTATTTGTACTTTGCTCCCTTGTTGAGAAACGTAGGTTTTTTTGTTTGGTGGTTTTGTTTGTTTGTTTTTGCTTTTCACGGAGTCTCGCTCTTGTTGCCCAGGCTGGAGTGCAGTGGCGCGACCTTGGCCCACTACAACCTCCACCTCCTGGGTTCAAGCTATTCTCCCACCTCAGCCTCCTGGGTAGCTGGGATTACAGGCACCTGCCATCATGCCCAGCTAATTTTTGTAGAGAAGGGGTTTCACCATGTTGGCCAGGCTGATCTTGAACTCCCGATCTCAGGTGATCCACCCACCTTGGCCTCCCAAAGTGCTGGGATTACAGGCATAAGCCACCATGCATGGTCAAGGAAGGTAGGTCTTGGCCTGCAGTCTATGTCCTGCAGTGATGCCAAATGCCCATGTTGGCATGTGGTCCAGTAAGCAATGGACAGGCACTAGTAAAAGTTCCGCTGTTGGTTCCTATATGTGTGGCCCTTCGAGGAATCACCAGCAGTGCTCCTCTGTCTCCCACTGCCTGCTCTGCGGTTGAGCACTTACCTCGGGTGCCTGGCGTTTGAACTGTTCTCCCTTCCCTAATCCCTGATCTTGAGGCTTCAACTCTGCTCTGAATTGGCTGAAAGCAAGAGCATAAGTCACAGCTACTTGCCTCAAACAAGAGAACATATGACTTTTTCACAGAACTCTAGGCAGAGACATCCTGGATTTGAGGGCCACTTCTTTCACTAGTAACTCCTGGATAACACTGAGTTCCCGACTGACTTTATCTGAGCGGCAGTTTTCTGATATGTAAATTGGGGTAAAATTTTAAAAAAAGCGTCTCTCACAGAATTGTGCTTTTTCTTGGGAGGTGGGAGAGAATCAGATATGTATGACTAGGGCCCTAAGGCAGTCAGGGTTCCGGACTCTGATGGAGGTTTCTAGAAGCACAGGGCAGCTGGGAGGGGACTGTGCAGTAATATGGCCAGCACCACTCACATGAAGCCCCTGGGGTCAGGGGCCTGCTGAGGATGAGCTGTGTCCCTTCAAAAAAGAAATGTTGAAGTCCTAACCCCCAGGACCTCACAAAGGGACAGTATTTGGAGATAGGGTCTTAAAAGGGGCGATCTGGTTAAAATGAAGTCATTAGAGTGGCCCTGCATCCAACAGGACTGAGTCCTTATACCAAGGGGAAGTTTGAACACAGAGACCGATGTGAGAAGAGGGGTGATGATTAAGGACACCGGGAGTGCCTCACCTACAAGCCAGGGGCAAAAGGGAGAGGCCCGGGGCCGACTCTCCCTCACATCCTGGGTAGGAACCACCTCTGCCGACACCCTGATCTCAGCCTTCCAGCCTCCAGAATTGTGAGACAATAAAAGTCAGCTGTGTGAATCCCCCAGTCTGCAGTATCTTGTTACAGCAGCCCTGGCAGACAGACACCTGCACATTTAAAACACGACCCATGCTGAGGCAGACAGAGCCTCTAGAAAGCTTCTGGCTACCTCTGCCTGTGATTCCAGCTGCAACATCCCCAGAGATCATCCAAGTCGTGTGGTTCATGATGCTTAGTTACGGCAGCCCCAGGAAATGAACACAGGGTCCCACTGGGACATAGGAGCTGACGGCAGGCCTGCTGGGAAGAGGCAAGCGTTGAAGAGGAGGCATTGGGAGGAGGAGGTTGTGCACACAGAAGGGAGCCGTGTGAGGCTGTGTCCTGGCTTTGGTTATAAACATGCAATTTCCCATATTCTGCACCTGAGATGTCCCTTCTAGACCAAGGCTTTCAGAATTTACTGCGAACAAGAACCTCAAGATTCTATTGCATCCAAAATGTTGACAAGACAGGACTAAGGTGTAGTCACTGTGACAGGATTTCTGGACTAATGAAGGAGGGGACTATCTACTCACCAAGGATGGTGAGAAAAATGTGAACGAGAGGTTGAAGCCGCCCAGGAAGTTGGCTGCGCCCCTCTTGCTCCTCCCTGGGTGCCTATCTCTGACCTGTCCCCAGGTACGTTCTTCACACTGGTTCCCTCTTCTCTGCCTTCTTGGGGGGGTGCCCTTCTATCTCTTGGTCAGATCAGAGCGATGTGGCCTCTCCTGCACTCCTGGGCAGGTTTAGAGTCTGTGAGGATGTGGTTTGTGGGGCATTGATTATGATTTATAAGAGGACGAAAGGAGACCTTGGACTCACACATCGGTGCTCATAACACATGTGTTGTGCATGCACACGTCATTTGTTAGCTATTTATTAAATAAATATTAATTGCACTCCTACTATGCTCCAGGCATTATTCTAGGGAAGGTGGAAACAATAGGGAGAAAAAAGTTCCTGCTTTTTGAAGTGGGGGGCAGAGGTGGATAGACCATTACAAAAACACATGTAGGCATAATATTTTAGGTGCTCATAAGGGCTAAGAAATATAAAACAGGGACCAGGCACGGTGGCTCACGCTTGTTAATCCCAACACTTTGGGAGGCTGAGGCGGGCGGATCACCTGAGGTCAGGAGTTCGAGACCAGCCTGGCCAACATGGTGAAACCCCCTCTCTACTAGAAATACAAAAAATTCGCCAGGCATGGCGGTGCATGCCTGTAGTCCCAGCTACTCGGGATGCCGAGGCAGGAGAATCGCTTGAGCCAGGGAAGTGGAGGTTGCAGTGAGCCAAGATCACGCCACTGCACTCCAGACTGGGCAAGAGAGAGACTCAGTCTAAAAAAAAATGAAAGAAAGAAGGAAGGAAGGAAGGAAGGAAGGGAAGGAAGAGGAAAGAAGAAAGAAAGAAAGAAAGAATGGATGAAAAAACAGGTTAAGGAGATAAAAGGTGATAGAGAGGGAGTGGGGACATCACCGTTAGGATCCTGTGGGTTTCCCATAAATACTAAAAGAAATGTAAACAAGTATTAGATGGCCACTGCTACAACTGAACCAGATTGCCCATACCTGCCTTGCCTTGGGTGCAGGAAAGAGGCACACAGACACAAGGCCGCCAGGTGTGCAGAAGGAAAAGGCCATCTGGCATTTTGGTAACCTCTACTCAGTCATGGAAACCTTGTCACGTGATCTCTGACTGAGCAATTCAAATCCAAGAACCAATACTGAGAAAATGCCCCTGGATATTTGCAAAGACTGATGTGCTAGGGTATTCACAGTCTCTTTATTTACCACAGAAAAATAGAATACACGACCCAGTCTAAGCTTAGAGGCCAGTATGGCAGATACAGCAGATGCTTTCACTGAACAGCACACATTCTTGCATCCCTACTGAGTTTCAGTAACTACTTGATTCATGGAATTAAATACTCCACAATTATGCTGAATAAGTTCATTTAATGACATGGGCAAATGTCCACACAGCATTAAGTTGAAAGGGCTGGTGAAATTATTGTAGTACAGATCTTGCAATAGATACAAATGTGTCTCCATCAATTTTAGAAGAAATAGATCAGTTGCACAGACACAGAGGTCATCTCTTGGATTTTTAAAAAGTGGGTGTGTAGGGAGGCGAAGGTGGGCAGATCATGAGGTCAGGAGATCGAGACCATCCCAGCTAACATGGTGAAACCCTGTCTCTACTAAAAAAACAAAAAAAATTAGCCGGGCATGGTGGCGGGCGCCTGTAGTCCCAGCTACTCGGGAGGCTGAGGCAGGAGAATGGCATGAATGGCATGAACCCAGGAGGCAGAGCTTGCAGTTAGCCAAGATAGTGCCACTGCACTCCAGCCTGGGTGACAGAGCAAGACTCTGTCTCAAAAAAAAAAAATACTGGGTGTGTAGATAGAAGGAGATTTTCTTCTTGTCACTTCCCCCCCCACCATATTTTCTCTAAAGAACACATTACCTTTTTGATGAAAAAAAAATAAAAAATAAAAAAAGATTCTGTGGGTTTAAAGCAGGAGAGTAAGCATTTTATAAATAAATAAAATTTTTGTCATTTCCACTTACAGATCTGTGTAAATTACAAAAGAATACCACACAAATGTAAATCATGTTTGTTTGGGACTAATGCAACTTGAATTTATAGTTGAGGAATGTGATAATTGTCCTTTGAAAATACTGATTATGCTTCAATTTCTATCCAGTTTTCACAAATCATTTTATTACGTGAAGGTAGTAAAGAAGTAGTATTTAACTTTCATTACAGTGAAGTGCAGCTGTTGCTGATTAAAAAACAAAATTTTCTCCTATGATATAATTCTATTTTTAATGTTACTCATTAAAATAATATTGTTCACTTTTCCTCCTGAGTTTTCTGTAGTGTCACGTATAATGTGATGTATTAAAAGTGCAAATTCCATAATTTTCTTGTGGAGGGGTGCAGGATCTCACTCTGTCACCCAGGTTGAAATGCAGTGGCATAATCATGGCTCACTGCAACCTCTGCCTCCTGGGCTCAAGCGATCCTCTTACCTCAGCCTCCCAAAGTGCTGGGATTACAGGCCTCAGCCACCGCACCTGGCTGCAAATTACATATTTCTTAATAAACGGATTTGAATCAGAAAATTCTTTAAAGAAGCGAAATTTAAAACAAAATAAAAACTCTCTGAAGTTCCCAGAATCAACTAACAAAAAGCACACACAAGTATTTAAAGTATTAAAGCCAGTCAGTAACCAGAAATTTAGCTGCACAGTGCCAAGTGTACTAGAATGCATGCTGACTGCTGAGGACAGCAGGTGAAATGCGGCTTCCAGCTCACCCTGCTCATCATGTTCGTGAACTCACACAGGAGCTTCCCAGAGGCTTTAGAGGGACTCAGGCTCAGGATTCGCAGGCTCCTTTCTTTGGGAAGTAAACATGGTATGTACAGGTTGCTTGTCAGAGGTGATATGGTGAATAAGAGTGTACTTTTTTTACAATTTTATTGAAGTACTATTGCTGTATAATAAACTCATGTATGCAAAGTATACCGTTTGGTCAATTGTGACATGTGTATACACCTGTGAATTGTCACCATCGTCAAGACAGCAAACATGTCTGTCAGCCCCCAAAGCTTCCTTGTGTGCTCAGGCAACCAACCACTGGTCTAATTTTGTCACTAGAATTTTATATTAATAAAATGATAAGGTATGCATTCATTTTTTGCTCAGCCTAGTGGTTTTGAGATCTATGTTTATATATATGTATTATATATAAACATATGTCAATGAATCTATATATTTATACAGCTTCATAGATGAAGCTATACATAAACATATAAAAATGCATATATATAAACATAGATGAATCTCAAAATTACTAGGCTGAGCAAAAAATAAATGCATATATATAAATTATATATAAACATATATATAATATATATATATATTTATGTGAAACTTGTTTGTTCTGCCTTCCTTCTCCCCCGATTGCTAAGTCCCTCCCTGCCTCCCACCCCTGTTCTTTCTCTCTCCTCTAAGTAGTATTCTAGTGAATGGATAGATCACAATTTGCTTATTCATTCACTCTTAATGGACATTTGGATTTTTATCTTGTTTCAGACTATTACAAAGAAGGATGCGATGGAATGCATATTTGTGTGCACTATGGTTTGAATGTTTGTCCCCCCCATCAAGTCATGTTAAAACCTAATCTTCATTGTGGCAATGCTTAATACTTTAATTACTTACCTGTGCTTTTTGTTGGTTGATTCTGGCATCCTCAGAGAGTTTAAATTTTGTTAAAATGAAATGCAGAGGGTGAGAAATCTATGCCAGTATGTGAGAGGGGAAGGTGTGGGAGAGAATCAGATTAGATGGGGCCATGAAGGTGGGGCATTAGCAGCTTTATACGAGGAGAAAGAGGGACATGAGTGACATCCTCAGTCCTCTTGTCCTGTGATGCCTCTTGCCACATCATGATGCAGCACAGGGCCCCTCACCAGAAGCTGAGCAGATGGGACCACCCAATCTTGCACTTCCTGTCCTCCAGAACTGTGAGCCAAAATAAACCTCTTACCCTAATAAATTACTCACTTTGTGGTATTCAGTTATAGCAATGCAAAATGGACTAAGACAATGTGGATATGTTTCTGTTTCTCTTGAGTAATACCAAGCAATAGAATGATCAGGCTATGGAAACAGATATAGTATATGTCTAACTTTTTAAGATATTGCTAAACTGTTTTCAAACTATTGTACATTCCCTGCAGCATATATGTGTGTATGAGTGTGCCTACATGTACATGCATGTAAGTGTAGATATATGTGTTATGCACTGAATTGTGGTCCCCCCAAGTTCATATGTTGAAACCCTAGACCCCAGCAGGAAAGCATTTAGGTATTTGGAGCTAGAGCCTTTAAAAAGGTAACTGAGGTTAAATGAGGGTTAAGTGTAGAGTCCTAATTCAATATGACTGGTGTCCTTATAGGAAGAGAGAGAGAGACCAGGGATGTACTCGCACAGAGAAAAGCCCTATGAGGACGCGGCAAGAAGGACTGCAAGGCAATGAAGGAAGACCTAGGAGAAACCAACCCTGAAGACATCTTCGTCCTGGACTTCCAGTATGTTCAAGATCTCAGACTTGAACTCAGTGTTCTCAAGGACATCCTAGCAGGTGTCTATTGCTCGTCTGCTTGAGCAGTAGTATAGGAATTAGCCCTTTAGTTAAATCCCAATATGCTGTGAGCCCTTGCTCATGTCAGAAGTTGGGGCTGGGCCAATACAATGTGAATGCAGTACAATGCAATACAATGTGAATGACACACACTCTTTGGTGAGGGGGATAACCCCATACTCATGCATTTATAATGTGATTGGAAGGAGGAGAATTTCTCCCTTTTGGTCATGTTATTTCCTATAAGGACTGTTAGAAAATACCTATTATGAGGCATTTTCTGTCTAGTGGTCCAGGCATCTTCTGGGATCTTTGCCACCTGCCTATAAGAAGGTGCCCTTCCCACCACCTCTAGTTAGTATCACCTGACCCATGACTGGAGCAGTGAGGAGTGAGTCTGCAGCTAGAATGATTTTCTTCCAGGAGAGGGAGGAGGATGAGAAGTAACCAAGAATTCCAGTTGCTGTGAGAGGGCTCATGTCTGTTTAGTCTAAGGAATATGTTATCCTGTTTGGCTCATGAGGTAATAATACGTCATTGATCATTGATCAGTTTAAATCCTCTCTCTAGAAGAAAGGTGCACCTTGGCTTCTCAGTTGTCATTTTGCACTATGGAGCCAGTACATTCACACAAGTGTTGGCCAGATGAGGCCTCTTCCTAGCAGGCCTGGAGCCATGGCGAGGCTGCAGGGATGACCAGGGTAAACCTGCACAGAGCAATGCAGTGATTCCACTGCAAACCTGAACGATGCACATCACTGTACCTCCTGCTGTCAGGAATTTAACTGCTGTCGGTGACGGATCACTAACTTTTGACCTTTGCTTGCCATGTTCTTGGGGTCATCCCATACCAATCTATATTTCCCAATTGTTTCCATCCTAGTTTTGGTTGGCCTCACAGGCTCAGCTAACTATGGATTAATTGCCACATGTAATAACTCAATACCCCTTCACTCAACATTGACTAAGCATTTTCTATGTAATTGCTAGCCATTGTCCTGATTCCCAGAAAATATCTAGTCTTTACCCTCAAAGTTGAGTGGAAAAAGACAAGATATCCTCTAGCCCCATCCTTATCAGCAAAGCTGATAATATCTACCCCAATGAAGGTCATCTGTCACAGTTAGTGATTGATGTGGGGTAGAATGTCAATGTCTACCCTGATGAAGGTCATCCATCACAGTTACTGATTGATGTGGCACCATCCTTTATTTTGGTGACATCCTTCTTCCAGGCCTAGCTGTCTGGGAATGAGGCATGAGCCTACCATAACATCAGATAGTCTTTGTTCACAGATGAGGAAATAATCCGCATAAGGTCAGAGCACATGTTCAAAAATGGAAAGCTTTTTAAATGTCCAGGAGCAACTTGTTAATACTATATGGCTTTTTGCTTGTTTTAAAGATGATATTTTAACCAAGTGAAAGTAAAAATGCCATGTACTAAAGTATGTGGGATGAGCTAAAGCAGTGCTGAGGGGGACATATATAGCACTAAAAGGCTACATTAGAAAACAGAAAAGATCAATGGTCCAGATTCCAACTTTGAGAAATTAGAAAAAGAAGAGCAAAAAAATTCAAAGCAAGCAAAAGTAAATAAATAATAGATATCAGAGCAAATATCAATAAAATAAAAAATAGATGGTATAAAAATAGAAAGATGGTAAAGGAAATCAATAAAACAAAAATGAAATCTAGTCTCCAAAACAGATCAATAACATTGATAAACCTTTAGCGAGATTGACAAAGATAAAAAGACAGAAGACACAGATCACAAGTATCAGGAATTAATGCAGAGTTAGCTCTACAGATCCTGCAGCAATCCAGATGATAATACAGGAATACCATGAACAACCTTCATTCATAAATTCAACAACTTTAAGGAAGGGAATCAGTTCTTTGAAAGGCAAAAACTACCCAAAACTCAAACAGCATGAAATAGAAATTTGAAAAACCTATAAACTTGTAATTAAAAGGCTCTTAAAAAGGAAATCACCAGGCCCAGACGATTTCACTGGCAAATTCTGTCAAATATTTAATGAATACTGAACACGAGTTGTCCACAGTCTTTTCAAGAAAGTAGGAGAGGAGGGAATACTTTCCAACCACATTACAAGGCCAGTATTTGCATGATACCAGAACTAGATAAAAACAGTACAAGAAAACTACAGACTGATATTTCTATAAATTTAAACACAAAAACACTCAAAAAAGATTAGCAAATAGAATGTAGCAATATAAAGAATTATACTCCATCGTCAAATGGAACTTATTACAGGGATGAAAAGTGAGTTAGTTCAATATTTAAAATTAATCAGTGTAGTCTTCTATACCAATAGCCTAAAGAAGAAAAGTAATATCAATTAATATTGAAATAAAATCAATTGATGCAGAAAAATGCAACACCCAGTCATGATAAAAATCTCTCAGCAAAGTAGTAATGGAAGAGAATGGCCTCAACTTCATAAAGAGACTCTACAAAAAGTCTACACTCAATGTGACAAGACTGAATGGTTTCCTCCTAAGATTAAAAACAAAGCAAGGTGTCTGCTATCATCACTCCTATTCAACATAGTACTGAACGCTCTGGGCAGTGAAATAAGTCAAGAAAAAAACACATCATGCAGATTGGAAAGGAAAAAATTAAACTGTCCCTATTTGCAAATAACATGAGGCTCTGTAGAAAAATCCCAACAATCTACAAAAACAAATGCATAAACAAACGATGAACCTCTTTAAACTAATAAGTAAGCTTAACAAGGTTGTAGGATTTAAGAGCAAAGAAGAGCTTAATTGCATTTTTATATGCTAATATATAGAAACTGAGATTAATATTACCATTTAAAGTTGCTCCAAAGAAAATTATGTACTCAGGTATAAATCTAACAAACTCGTGCAGAATCTGTATGTTGAAACTTGAAAATTGATGGTGAACGAAATCAAACATCACTTAAATGAATGGAGAGACATGTTACCATGGAGATGGAGAAGGGTGGAGGATGGAAGGGAGAGTATGGCTACAAAGGATGAGCACGAGGAAACCCTGTAGGCAAGGCCTAGCTCTGTGACATGACCATTGTGATGGTTACACAACTCTACCCAAGGGATTAAATTCACATAGAGTGAGTTATACACACACGAGTACATACAAGGCTAGTGAAATACAAATAAGAGCTGTGGATTGTATTACTGTCAATGTCTTGGTTTCAATATTGCACTGTAGTTATATGAGATTTGCCCTGGGGAAATGGGGTAAAGGATCCCCAGGCATTTCTGTATTATTTTTGCAACTTCCTCTTAATCTATAATTTCAAAATAAAACGTTAAAAAATATTAACCCTGTGTGTATCAATACAGAGAGGGAAACACAGACAAAATAAATACAATGGAAAGTTCGGAAGCAGGCCTACGGGGTAATGCCAACCAGCAACAGAGCAGTGCTGCCATTGTATGTTGACATTCAAAAAACGACGCTGGAACAGTCGACTCCTCGCTGGGACTCTAAAAGGAAACGGCATCCTGACCTCAAGCCTTGGAGAAAAATTAATCTCACATAGACCCAGTGGATAAAACCAAAATGTTACTTTGATAATCCTTTTTAATCTCTCTTTTCATTAAATACCAGAGTAAAAGTTGTTTGCTTTTCCTCGCTATTCATGTAAACAAGGCAAGAAACACAAACCAAGTTCGAACTTGGTCCTGTGTATCGTCAGGCTTCTTTTACATTGCCTTTCTATTGTGTAGCTAAAATAAATTGGATTAGGCTATATATAGCAGAGCCCCACAATTTCACAAGTTAGACAAGACAGCAGTTTTGTGTTTCATGCATTGGTGCACAGATGCGTCACCCTGGGCTGCTGTGGTGTCTGTCCACTCTTACATGGTTCCATCTAGCTTCCTTATATGCCAGCTTTAATGTGGCTTTCTGCAATGCCCATATTCCAACCACCAGGTAGGACAGAAATGAGCAATATGGGCTCGCCTTCCTTTACTGTATGGATATGACTTATCCCATTGGTTGGAATTTAGTCATGAACTCACCAAACTGCAACGGATTTTGGGAAAGTCAATGCAGTGCTTGGTGGTTTGCACCACTAAAAATACAGAATCCTAATGCTGTGACTGAAGAATTTGGGCAGGGCTAACTGGCAGTCTGTGCCACCCAGCAACAGGAATGCACGGCGCACCCCACTGGTCAGGTTTGCTGAGCTTGTTCCATGTTCAGTAATGGGAAAGGTGCCTGCTGGCAGTAACCACCATGTCAACTTGGAGTGGCAACTCACATCCTTCTGCATTCAGTTGCTTTTGATTAGAAAAGTGGGATTCAAGATTAACGTTAGTTCCCACTTACAGCAGTACCGGCATTTAACCATCCTTAAAAATATAAATATTTAGCATCTCTTCTTTCCCTACCCCCACAATGCGGAATAAAGTCTAGCCGTGTGCCTGGAACTGGTTCCTTCCAGTGGGTTCTTCGTCTCGCGGACTTTAAAGATAAAGCCGCGAACCGTGGCATTGAGTGTTACAGTTCTTAAACATGGTATGTCAAGAGTTTTTTCCTTCAGCTGTTCAGATAGGTCCGGAGTTTCTTTCTTCTGGTGTGTTCGCGGTCTTGCTGATGTCAGAATTGAAGCCACACACCTTCGCCGTTGTTACAGCAGCCCTTAAGGATGGCATGTCCGGAGTTGTTCCTTCTTCCCAGTGAGTTCATTGTCTCACTGATGTCAGGAAAGAAGCCACAGACCTTCGCGGTGAGCGTTACAGCTCTTCAAAGTGGCGAATTCCGAGTTCGTTCCTCTCACTGGATTCCCGGTCTTTCTGACTTCAGGAGTAAAACTACATACCCTCACAGTGTTACAGCTCTTAACAGTAGTGCGCACCCAAAGGGCAAGAAGCAGCAAGACCTACTGCCAAGGGCAAAAAAACAAAGACCCCACCTTCTCAAGGAGTGAGGCAAGCCGGTTGTGCTGCTGCGCGGGTGGCCTGCTTTTATTCCCTTATTTGGTCCCACCCACATCCTGCTGATTGGTCCATTTTACAGAGTGCCAATTGGTCCATTTTTGCAGAGTGTTGATTGGTGCGTTTACAAACTTTTAGCTAGACACAGAGCGCTGATTGGTGTGTTTGCAATCCTTTAGCTAGACATAAAAGTTCTCCAAGTCCCCACCTGACTCAGAAGCCCAGGCGGCTACACCTGTAAGTTGGGGGGGCTGCTAGAGTTTCTCCAAACCCTCCAGGTGATTCTAATTTATGCTAAAATTTGAGATCCACTATAATTACAAAGGAATCATGAAGGGAAGTGTTAGGGGAAAAACAGATTTAGGTTTGTAGGAATTATGTAGTGGAATTCTTAAAAAGTATAGAAATTTAAATGTGATTCTAAAAGAAATAAACAAGATTTTTTGAAGAGACTGGATGTGAGCAATTGAAAAAAATGTTTATCACTGCTTACTGGGTTACCTGTCTTCTCGTGAACCTGTGACATCCAGAGGTGGCAAAGCCATGTCCATACTGTTGTTTTCAGTCTCCATAGCACACAGCACATTGCCTGGCATGCAGTAGTCACACAATAATGTGCTAGATGAGTGGATGAAAGAGGAGAACAGAAAGTACATTTTCGTGTCTTTATCAGTGAGACAATCATCAATGTGTGGCCATGAATTTTAAGCATTAGTAAGTCTAAGAAGGAAAAATATCTGTGCTTAAGCTTTTATTTTATAGCAATGGTGACAGGTTTTATATTTAAACACATATAGTACAAGTAGTTGCCCAAAAGTTTGATTGCTTGTCCTACTGAAAATATATGCATTAATTTTTTTTAATTGCTGCCTGAACTTTAGTGGCTTACACAATGCAAATTTGTTTTCTTAAAGTTATGTGGATTAGAAGTCCAACACTGGCTGCTCCAGGCTAAAACCAAGATGTTGACAGAGCTGCCTTCCCTTCGGGAGATCTAGGGAAGAATCCATTTCCTTGCTCATTCAGGTTGCTAGCAAAATTCAGATTCCTGTGGTTGTAGGGTTTAGATTAAAGTTTGCATGTTGACAGAGCTGGGGCCATTGCCAGCTTTAAAGGTTCCCTGCTTTCCTTGGCTGGTGGCCCCTCCTCATCTTTATAGCCAGCACCAACAGGCTGCCTCCTCTTCCCCGTTACATCTTACTTTGACCACTGCTGAGAAAGACTCTCTCCTAAGGACACACGTGATTAATTGGGCCCACAAAACAATCCAGGATAATATCCCCTCCTCAAATCTTTAATCACATCTGAAAATCCTTTTTGCCGCATAAGGTAACATATTCACAAAGCCCAAAGAGGAAGACATGGACTCCTCTGAAGGACTATTGTGACTACTGCAGTCTGTCCTCTAGCCTCCAAATATTCACACCTGTCCCAGTTGCAAATATACATCCACCCAGTCCCAAGGTTTTCTTAAGTCTTATCCAATTAAAAAATCAACTCAAAATCTAAAAATGTTGTTTGACTATCATCAGCTCAAAAGTCTCAGGTATCATTATCTAAATTGTCTAAATTAAGTATGGGTAAGGATCTGGTATGATCCATCTTAGGAAAAAATTTCTTTTTATCTGTGAACCTGTTAAACTACAGAAATAAGTTATCTGCTCCCCAGATACAGTAGGATAAGGGTTATAGACATTCTCATTTAGAGAGGGAGGAAATGGAAGAAATAAAGAAGTCATTGGTTTCAAATCCAGCCAAGGAAAACTCCATTATGTGTCAAGGCTTGGAAACAACCCCGTGTTCCTCAAGCTCCACCTTTTGAGCCTGTGACTCCACCCTCTAGACTCTGAGATCTCCCCTTTGAGTTAATCTTTCTTAATGAAAAGTAACTTACATGCTCAGCTGAGTAATTTTATCATCCAGTTTCCTGCCTGTGGCATCTGGAGAGTCCAAGTTGTTCTCTCATGTTCAACAGCTTTCTTTTCTTTTCTTTTTTTTTTTTTTTTTTTGAGACGGAGTCTCGCTCTGTCACCCAGGCTGGAGTGCAGTGGCGCGATCTCGGCTCACTGCAAGCTCCATCTCCCGGGTTCACGCCATTCTCCTGCCTCAGCCTCTCCGAGTAGCTGGGACTACAGGCGCCAGCCCCGCGCCCGGCTAATTTTTTTGTATTTTTAGTAGAGACGGGGTTTCACCGTGGTCTCGATCTCCTGACCTCATGATCCGCCCGCCTTGGCCTCCCAAAGTGCTGGGATTACAAGCGTGAGCCACCGCACCCGGCCTCTTTTTTTTCTTTTGTGCTCTCCCCAACCCTTTCAGTCCAAGCTGGCACTGTTTCTGCTGATATAAAATTCTCAGGAACCTTGTGTGTATCCTGTGTATATCATGGTGATTCACTCTATTAGACAAGAAGCGTGTCCACCAATCTTTTCTAGATAATTCCATCTCAATTTTTGGTTTTTGTCGAGATGGCCAAGGGACAATGTTGTTACATTTCCTAGATGCTCTGTAGCTTGATTTAGAGGATCTGTGAGTCTTACCCTTAATGTTTTCAAAGATCCTTTGTGTAACTGAAAACTGACTTTTTGATCTTTCAAAGGTGTTTACCTTAAGCCATTTCTCTAGAGTATGCTTTCGTGCTAGTAAATCTTTTAAATTTAATGCATCTCACTGTCCAGACATGCTGAGAATTTCCTACACCATCAAGTTCTAGTTCCTTTTTGTTTAATAGTTCTTCCTTCAATTTATCTATTTCATCTTGCCTTTTACTATAAGCAGCTAGAAAAAAAACAGAACACATCTTTAACATTTTGCCTGAAAATCTCTCTTCTAAATATTTAATTTTATTGTTTACAGGTTCTTCTTGTCACAAAACTGTGACATAATTCAGCTAGGCTTTTTTCCACTGTGTAAGAAGTATTATCTCTCCTCCAATTTCCAATATATATTCTTTACTTCCTTCTGAGCTCTTAACACCAGCACCTTTAATGTCCATTTTTTCTATCAATGGTCTGTTCATGCAGATTTAGGTATTCTCTAAAGTGATTTAGTTTTTCTCTATAATGCTCCTGACTTTCTTCTTAGCCTTCATTGGCAGTATTTAACATTCATGAATAGTCTGTTTAAGACAACTGAGGCTTTTTCTATTATGCTCCTCAAAATTCTTCTCACCCTGAACAGTATCCAATTTTAAATCCACTTCTGTATAGTTAGGTGTTTGTTATAGATGCATTCCATTTCCAGGTACGATTTCCAGGTACTAATAGCCTGTATGAATCTTCTATTGCTGCCTTGAAAAATAACCACAAACCAAATGGCTTAAAATAATAGAAATTCATTATCTCTCAATTCTGTGGTCAAAAGTCCAATACTTGTCATATCAAGCTAAAATCAGTGTGTTGGCAGGGTTGCATTCCTTTCTGGAGGCTCAAAAGAAAGACGTAATTTTTTATTTTTATTTTTTTCTTGGCAGAATTTAGTTGCCTGAAGTTGTAGGACTGAGATATCTCTTTTCTTGTTAGCTGTGAGTTGATGGTCATTCCCAGTTTCTAAAGGCTTCATGTGATTAGATTAGGCCCATCCAGGACAATCCAGAAAAATTTCCTTCGTATAAAGGCCTATAATCTTAGTCACAAGAGCAAATCCCTTTGCCAGGTAACATATTCACAGGTTCTGGGTATTGGGGCATGGACATCTTTAAGCAGCCATTATTCTGCCAAACACAATGCAGTAGGTAAACAGTAGGCATCACTTCTGGGGTCATGTTAGCAAAAATGGCAGAGTGGGTAGCTCTAAGGCTAGCTAGACCCTTCACAGAAACACCGAAATAATGAGAAAATCTGTGAGGATCTACTTTATCCGAATTCTAGAAACTGGTCAAAGACTTACACCAGCCAAGTTTGTTTTATTTTCTTTTTTTGAGGCAATATAAAAAGAGTAGGAGAGATTTGTGGCATTTTTATTTTCCCTTGTTTTACCTCCCTCCCTAGCTGGTCATTGCTCTTGAAGATGGAAGCCCGTGTTTCGACTGTGGGACTCTAGTCATTGGTTTCAGAGGAAACAGAGAAGAACTTTTCTCAATGAATTATCTTTGTTTTGATCTGTCTTGGTGTTACCTGAAGGAATGATGCAATGTGCTTGTCTTTGTTTCGCTTAACTTGGAACTCTCTAAGAGCAGAAAAGTGGCTATGCTGAGAGCATTCCTCAGGAACATTGAAAGGCAAATGAGCCACCTTCTAGCGACTGGGGGAAATACTACATTTCAGGCAAACAAAAGACATACCAAAATCCTGGGATGAAAAGCTTAAAAGAGAGATTTTTTGGCAGATTACAGCATTGAAAAGCACCTATGTATTCCAGGGTATTTAGAAAGACACAGGCATGCCCAGGGAAGGAAATAAGCTCAGAAAAGACTCAAGAAGACCCTAAACCTCTACTTCTGGCTGACCTTTAAGGCTGGTGTCAGCAGGTAGTGAAGGCTAACACAGAATTGTAAATGGCTGGGCTCAGCACTGAAAGAGTGTCCAATAAAGAGCCATTCTGCTAACACACAATTGTAAATGGCTGGGCTCAGCACTGAAAGAGTGTCCAATAAAGAGCCATTCTGCAAACACTGTGAGAGGTTTCTTGTTTTTGCATTTTGTTTTCTGGCTTTAGGCATTCAAAGAATCTCTGTCAAAAACACTAGCTGACTGCAAGCTAGAGGAACAGAGACATCAGAGACTACAAATGGCAAAGAATACAGTCTTTATGTATTAGTCCATTTTCCCACTGCTATAAAGAACTACCTGAGACTGGGTAATTTATAATGAAAAAGGTTTAATTGACTCAAAGTTCCACATGGCTGAGGAGGCCTCAAGAAACTTACAATCATGGCAGAAGGTGAAGGAGAAGCAAGGCACATCTTATGTGGTGGCAGGAGAGAGACAGAGAGTGAGAGGAGAACACTTTTAAACCAACAGATCTCATGAGAACTCATTCACTATCATGAGAACAACATGGGGGAAATATGCCCCCATGATCAAATCACCTCCCACCAGGTCTGTCCCTCAACATAGGGAGATTATAATTCGAGATGAGATTTGGGTGGGGACACAGAGCCAAATCATATCACTTTATAAAAATAGTTTAGAAAAGTTATCAAACAATTATAACCCAAAACAGGCAATAAAAACAAACCCTGAGGAGGGGGAAGAAACTTATTTCCTGAGTTACCGTATTATAATATTTAAAAAGTCCAGTTTTCAACAAAAAGTATGAAGCATACAAGGAAACAAGAAAGCATGCCCTATTTAGAGGAAACATTAAAAGAAATTGTTGTGAGGAAGCACAGACATTGGACTTACTAGAAATAAACTTTAAATCAACTGTCTTAAATATGCTGAAAGAGCTAAGAAAATCATGGACAAATAGTAAAGGAAATAAGGAGACTAATGTCTCAACAGATAGATAGAAACTATCAATAAAGACAAGTGGTAAAAAAGGAACCAGTCAGAAATTTTGGAGCTCAAAAGCCCAATAACTGAAATGAAAATTCACTACATACATGTAATGGGAGTATCAGAAGAAGAAAGAAAATTGGAAGAAATAATGCTCAAAATTTCCAAATTTGATAAAAGACATGAATTTAAACATCCAAGAAGCTCAACAAACTCCAAGAATGATAAAGAGATCCATAACTGGGTATTTTATAGTTCTGTCAAAAGCAAAAGACAAAGATAATCTTGAATGTCACATGAGAGAAATGACCAGCTACATACAAGGGATCCTCAATAAGATTAACAGAAAAAAACATGGAGGCCAGATGGCAGTGGGGTGGTATTATTTAAAGCATTGAGAGGAAAAATAATGTATCAACTAAGAATGTTCTATCTAGCAAAAGTATACTTCAAAAGTGAACAAGAACTTAATACTATCCCAGAAAATCAAAACCTGAGGGAACTTGTTGCTAGTGGACCTGCCTTATAAGAAATGCTACAAGGAGTACTTGAGGTGTAAATGAAAGGCTGCTAGTTATTAGATGCTTGAGTTACTACACAATAACTCAAATCTGTACAAAGAAATAAGTCTGGTAAAGGTCATTACATAGATAAATATAAAAGCCAACATTATTCTGGATTGTAGCTCCTCTTTGTTTCCTGTATGATTTAAAGGACACATTTATAAAACAATAATTATGAATCTTTGCTAATGGGCACACAATGTATAAAGATGTAATCTGTGACAATGACAACATAAAGGGAGAGGCTGAAGCTGTGTAGGAGCAGATGGGCTGACAGATGCGGAAGGCTTATATTTAATGAGATTTAGTACAAAATTCTGAATCTTTCCAGACTCACGGGGTGATATTTTGATGAAGTAACAGGAGAGAGAGGGTGTTGGCATCTCCTTTAGAAGTTATAGCTTATGACACTGTCAAGGCAAGAATTGCACCTGACAAAGTTATAAAGGCAAGAACTAATGTATTCAGACTATTGCAGTGGGAATTGTTCAACCCCACTGAAACAACAGACAGGAGGGTTTGTAAGTGGAGGACACTACTAGGGGAAGGTTGATCAGTGGGATGAAGCCTGCATACTGAGGGCTGTCTTGGGTAATATGTAATATCTTAATCTCATTCAGAAATGTCTTGGGCAGAGTCCTGTAACAATGAAAGTAGTGGAGTCTGGTCCACTCTGGCCATGGGTCAGGCTGGCAAAGGCTAAGAAGTGGTTGTGGGTGCCACCTGGGGCAGGAGGTGGGGTGGAGAGTGCCCCAGATTCCCATGCTGGGCTGGTGGCCATGCTGAGGAGCCAGGGCTGGCCTGGGCAGAGAATGACTGGGACCTCCTTAGTCTTGAGCTGCCCCTCTGCCACTTTGAAGAACTTTGCAGTGTTTCTCCTTAGAGTCTGCATTTCCATAAGTTTAAGGACTGCCCAGAAAGTCTCCCTGCACCCAGCAATAAGCTGGCAGAGCTGTTCAAGCAGAGAATCAGGCAGGGGAGCAAAAGCGGCTTCTCTGCTCTTTGGAAGCACTGGCAGCACAGCTCTGCCCTGCAGAAGAAGATGAAGAATCTCAGACACATAAACCTTCATTGCCGTGGCAGAGGATGAGTCTGAAAGAGGAAGGTGGAGTGCGGTCACATTTACTCTGGCTGGCCCTAACCCTCCCTCCCTGGAAGCCAGCCATGTAGCTAGGCAATCATCCAGACCCACTCAGATGGGGCTTCCAGCAGTCCCTGGTATCGCCTTGGCCATCCTCTAATGCCAGCTAATGAGGGGCAGCCAGTGGAGCACATGGACTGACCCTCTGAATTAACTCACCACTGGGGGACAGCATCTCTGGATAACCTCATCAAGCATTTGAGAACAGTGGCATGATCGAGATGCTGTGAAAATGGTTTATCATTTATTCAATTAAAAATGGGCTTCCATGCTTCAAACATTTATATTTAGATATAAAATTTAGCTTCCAGAAATACCCTAGTAAAAATGTTATTTCAATGCAAACTTTTTTTTTTTTTTTTGGTAATGCAAGAAACCAAGAAAGATAAAATCAGGTCACAGCTGTCTAGGGCACTAAGGAAACTAATCCAAATAAAATCTACCCTGAGCTTTCATAAAAAACCAAGGGAGGAGGAGGTTTAACTATTACCTACCAATATTACAAACAGCAGTGCATGCATATATTCTCCAAAGACAGGTAGAATGTTCAAATCAGATTGTACATAGTAGCCCAGCTAGAAATTGCCAACTGTCCATCAACAGCAGAATAGATAAATACCCCATGAAACATTCACGCAATGGAATAGTGCTGAGTGGTGAAAATAAATGACTCGCAACAAAGACACACACCAATATGGATGAACCTCCAGGCGCAAGTAGCACCTACGGTGCAATTCTATTTACAGAAAGTAAGAAAACAGGCACAGCTGGCCCTGGATGTTCAAGTCGGTAGAGAGACAGGCAGGCTGGTGTGCGCCTGTGACCTGGAGGGGGAATGGTGCCAGGTGGGCTGTTTGTGAAGCTGTACAAGATGACCTGTGGTTTGTGCACGTCCTGCCTCACTAGGAAGGTATAGACAGCCACCTGGCAGGTAGTACAGTGACAGTTTCTGTGATCTGGGCGCGACAGCCACAAGTTCTGACCTCCTGTCTCTTGTGGTCTCCATTGGTCACACTGAGATGCATGACAGTCCGCTTAGATTTGATTGGAAATAGAAAATAAGGCACAAGCAATGCCGCATGGGGGCAACATTGCAGGATGGTTTTGGCTGTTCTTCCTACATTTAATGCTACACAAATGAAAATGTTCCATGTGGAATAACAACAACCAGCATCGTGTCCAACTGACAGTAATTAGATGGGAGAATGTCTGCCAGGTTCAGAGCAGACAAGTCTTGGTTTCCAAACCTAGAAGTCAAATGAAAAACTTCCAGGCCTCAGTGTGTTGAACTCTAAGAAGAAATATGTTTTCTTTTCTTTTAAAAAAATTGTGGTAAAATACAGAAACATACAATTTACCAGTGTAGCCATTTTTCAGTTCCATGGCATTGAGTACATTCACGATGCTGCACAACCATCACCCCACCTGTTTCCAGAACTTCTCCATCTCCCCCAGCGGAAACCCCGAAGAAAGGCATTTCTATAGCCATGCCTCCTTATTCCCTCTCCCGACACTCTCAGCAGCCTGCCTGAAGGAACTTTAAAGGCAAGTCTTTCTCGAGTGCAGTGGAAAGCATTCATTCATTCATAAGTGCATTCATTCTCCTACTCGGCTGGAGAGGGCATTTATAATAGGTCACTATTTATACAGCTTAGAGGCAACTTCAAGGAAGTGTTGAATAATTGAAGAAAATTCATTCAGCTATTAAATAGCTTTTATGTGTGTTTTAACTTAAGAATTATTTTGCATCCACGATCAAAGCTGATATCTGTGGATGGGAATTTCCAGATAGTTACTCGTGCTTCCATTAAACCTCTGCAGTAGTTTTTAGGAAGGAAAATAATGTTGACAAATTGCAGTAATACAAGTCATACCTTTTATTTTATTTTTAAATCTCAGTCACAAGAAGTAAATAATTAAAAAAAAAGAATAAGAGTTTTCATAAGAAGGGTGCCGTGAAAACCATTCCAGGTAGCTCATGAACTTCTGCAGGTGGCTGGGGCACAGGTAGTGGGTGGGCCATCCTCACAGATTAGCTGTCAAGATGCGATTAAAACATAACCCACTCTTTCAGAATTGTTCATGCTGGCTGGTAGATTTCCCAGTTCTTTAAACCTGGTGAAGGGAGCGCACCCTGAGGCTGGCTGAAAGCTGGGTTGCCAAGGCGACAGGCAGCCTCCATGGCCCTGCTCCTCCATGGAGCCCCTCCCTAAGCCAGCTTAATACAGTGGAATACTCGGTTTCCTGGTGCCAGCATGGGCATCTCTGTCCTCCTGACCAGCTGCATGGAACTGGTGTTTCTCACAGAGCATTTGGCCAGGAAAATGCAGACCATGGTGACAAGGAGTTAGAGTTAGTTTGACAGGAAGTTAGTTCATGTTCTGGCCTTAACGACTCTCTAAAGGGATGTGTCAGCTTTCATATCAGACAGAAGGTAGCTTAGAAGAGCTTGTAGGAGGTTGCTATTTAAGCATTAGGAATGGCCAGCCCGTGGGATTCCTGGAGGTTTGTGTATCTCCCTTGCCTGCACAAAAGGCTGTTGGGTCCACCAGGGGCTGTCTAGTCCTGGCCTGTACTGGAGGAGACAGTGAAAGGGCACCCAGAGGGGAGCAAACAGGTGACACCTGTGCAGAGCTGCCCCAGCTTCTTCTCGGGCTTCTGGAGGTGGTACGGGGTACCTATTTCAGGAAACATGGGCTTTGGGCCTGACATAGAGGGTTCCATCCTCCTACTGTGTGTGATTAGTCCATTCTCATGCTGCTACAAAAAAATACCCAAGACTGGGTAATTTATCAAGGAAAGAGGTTTAATTGACTCATGGTTCCACATGGCTGGGGATGCCTCGGGACACGTACAATCATGGCGGAAGGGGAAGCAAACACGTCTTACGGGGCAGCAGGCGAGAGAGTGAAGGGGGAAGAGCCCCTTATAAAACCATCAGATCTTGTGAGAATTCACTCACTAACATGAGAACAGCATGGGGGAAACTGCCCCCATAATCCAGTCACTTCCCTACCTTGACATGTGTGGATTACAATTCAAGCTGAGATTTGGGTGTGGACACAGAACCAAACCATAGCAGTGGTTAACTGCTTAGAATACAAAAACAAAAGCAAAAA
Organism: Hylobates moloch; assembly: GCF_009828535.3. NCBI lineage: Eukaryota > Metazoa > Chordata > Mammalia > Primates > Hylobatidae > Hylobates > Hylobates moloch. Next base: position 88,525,432 of record NW_026652289.1, on the reverse strand, counting down.
CAAACAAACAAAAAACATTGAGCACCCACTTGTCGCTGCAGGCTTTCTGTCTGCATCTTCTCCCTCCAAAATCCCTCAAACCCAGGGAGGTAGGCGCTGTTACTACCTCTACACATGAAGAAACGGAGTCTCAGAGAGATGAGACACTCTCAAGCAGCAAGCCAGCAGCTGCATTCAAGGCTTCCGCTCCGAATCTGCCTTCAGCACCTCTCGCCCCCTTTCTGGCCCTACGATCTACTGGAAGAAGAAATACCCCTTCCCCTCCTTGCTCAGCCCTCTCCTCCCAGTACCCTGGCCTGGATCTGGAGGGAGGAAGTACCAAGGGGCTGATCCTTGGTGCTGAGCTGTCTCTCCTCTCGTTTGGAGAAGTCCCTCCCAGAACATTCTCTGAGGGCTCTGGAGTCCGTTGTCACTCACCTTCCTTCCACCCTCATCTACCTGTTCCACTACAACATTCATTGTGTGTGCTTGCAATGAATGAGGCTTTTAATGAGATAATGTTTCTCCCATAACCCAAGGCTTAGGTGGAGTAAAGTCTTGGCTCCAAGACAAGACAGAAGAGTCTTAAGGGGAAGGGTCATGTCTTATGTTTATCTTGCATCCCCAATTCTCAATGAGTTCATTGGCTTGGACAGGCCTTGAGGAAAAAGTCTGTTTTTCACTCAGCCCCTAAATGTAGCTTAAACCCCTGTGGCCATGACCAGAAGCAGAGGAGGGCACTGAGGACTCTCCTCCCCAGGCTTCCAGGTAGGTGGATCTGGCAGACCTGCGCTGAGGGATGCACGCACAGTCCTCAGCCCCTCCTCAAGAAGGCTGTGGTGAAGATCAAATGTGCAAAGTGCACGAAGTGGAAAATCCTTAATACACGTATAAATAGCTAATAATTAGGTGGAAAATGTTCTTAAGTCTACTCCAAATAGAAAAGAGGGAAGTTTTCTCTTATCTGCAGGGCACAGTGCCTGGTACCCACTAAACACTCAATAAATGTCAGCTTCATTCTTCTTTCTCCCAACCGAAATGTGTGGCAATTATCTAAGGGAGGGGGAACATGATGGGAGGAGGGGTGGGGCCAGGGAAGCAGTGGAAGAGGAGAAAAAGATTCAAGAAGATGAGACGATTGCCTTTTAGAGTCAGGGGAAGCCTTGGGTGACTCATCAATGTTAAAAGGGCCAAAATCCAAATGGGAGGACGTCACCTTGGGATTGTCCGAAGCTCAAGGCACAGTGGATGGAACAAGGCTTGGTGGGTTTCAGCTCTAGAGCAGCGTAACATTCACCAAATTAAGTCACTCAACCTCTGGGGGCTTTTTGTTTTTCTTCATTCTGAAAATAACAGTATCTGCCCTGTGTGCATCATGGAGCTACTCCGAGATGCCTTTTTAACATTTTATGAAATTGGAAGAGATGATAAAAAATTATGATATGATCTGTTGTTGGGAGAGTAAACAGCCGATGGTTTCCACACAACAATTTGGCAAAATACATTAAGGCATTGAAATATGCATCTCCTTTAACCCAGCTAACCACTTCTGAGAACTTCTCCCAGGAAACGATCAGAGGGAGCTAAAGGAATTCTGAGCAAAGATGCTCACAGCCGTATGTCAGTAATAGGGAAAATCTGGAAATAACACATGTCCAACAGAAATCTTACGGTGCTTTAGCCAGTAAGCAACTTTTAAAATGATAAGTGCTTAGTGAAAGAAAAGGACATTCTTCACATAGGGAGTTAAAAAAGCTTTTAGAATCATAGAGTATAATTTAATATTTTCCAAGCATAATCTGAAAGAGGGGCTTCACGATGGCTGACTGGAGCATCTGGCACTTACCTCCTCCACAAAGAAGAACCAAAATAGCGAGTGGAGAACCACACTCTGAATGGATAATCTAAGCGAGAACTCTGGAATTCAACTGAGAAGTAACAGGCAACACAGGAGGCAAGAGAGGAGAGGGAGATGGTGCAGCCTGTTGGCCAGGATAGGCGGGGAACCTGGAGGGACTCCCCAGTGTGGGGAAAGAGTAAGTCAGAGACCCTCAGGGGTCTGCATCCCACCCCAGACCCCTGCAGTCCTAACCAGGGCAGACCCCCTGGGCTCTCGCCGGCCGTGGCACTAATGCAGGGAGCTGCCTGGAGACCACACCATGGTTTGGATCCAGAGAGGGAGCTCACACTGCCTCCCACACACTCTGAGTCCTAAGCAGCTTCCTCACAGCGCCATTTTGAGCAGACAGCCTGGACCACACTGCAGCCAGCCCAGCAGCCCCTCATCTCCACAATGGCAGCCACATTGACATCCCCAGCCTGTAGCCACCACCATTGCTGCCTACTGCAACTGAGAACAAAGCACGTGCCACTTGCAGCCACCCTGCCGCCCCAGTAGTGGGGCTGCTGAACATTTACAAGCGCATTGAGGACAGGCTATCCTGCCCACAGCTGCTGAAGAGCATGCTCCCCAGCTGCCTGCCCACAGCTGCTGCTCCCAAAAGCACCCCATTCCTCCCCCCAGCAACAGGGCTGCAGGGCAGCTGCTTCCACCTCCACCAGAGCACTGCCCTGGAGGCCTGGGGATCACCCAGCCCCCACCTAGCACAGCCAGCCCTGCAAGCACCACCGTGGGGACCTGAGGACGGGCTTGCCCTGAACACCCCCGCCGAGGAAACCAGACCCCTATCTCCCACCACATAGAGAAATCAACTCAAGATGGATTAAGGCCTTTAACATAGGACCTATTAGAACAAAACAGAGGAAACATTTCAGGATCTTGGTCTCGGCCAAGGTTTTATGTCTAAGACCTCAAAAGTACAGTAACAGAAACAAAAATAGACAAATGGGACTCTATGAAACTGAAAAGCTTTTGCACAACAAAGGAAACAACAGAATAAAGAGAAGCCCTGTTGAATGGGAGAAAATATTTGCAAACTATTCATCTGACAAAAAACGAATATCCAGAATATACAGAAAACTCAAACACTCAAACAACTCAATGTAATAAAAACCCAAATAATCCAATTAAAAAGTTAGCATAGGACATGAATAAACATTTCTCAAAAGAAGATGTACAAATGACCAACAGGTATATGAAAAAATGCTCAATGCCAGTAATCATCAGGGAAATGCAAATGAAACCACCATGAGATGAGATGTCATAGTACAGCAGTCAGAATGGCTAGTATTAAAAAGAAAAAAGTTACAAGATACCAGCACAGGTTTGAAGAAAAACTCTTATCCAATGTTTGTGGGAGGATAAATTAGTACAGCTACTATGGAAAACAGTAGGAAGATTTCTCAAAAAACTAAAAATAGATCTACCCTACGATCCAGCAACCCCACTACTGGGTGTTTATCCAAAGGAAAGGACATCAGTATAACATAAAGGATCATTGCATCTCCATGACTATCACAGCACTATTCACAACAGCAAATATATAGGATCCACCGAAGTGTCCAACAATGGGTGAATGAGTAAAAACATGTGGAATACTATTCAGCCATAAAAAGTAATGAAATGCTGTCATTTGCAGGAACATGAATGGAACTGGAAGTCATTATGTTAAGTGATATAGGCCAGGCACAGACAGGCAAATACCACATGTTCTCACTCACGTGTAGGAGCTAAAAAAGTTGATCTCCTGGAGGTAGAAAGTAAAACGACAGATACCAGAAGCTGAGAAGAGTGTGTGAGTGATAAGGATGAGGGCGAGATACAGAGAGGTTGGTTAATGGGTACAAACATAACAGTAAGGTAGAATGAATAAGTTCAAATGTTCAGTAGCCGAGTAGGGCGACTGTAGGTAACAACAGTGGAGTATACGTTTCAAAATAGCTAGAAGGGAGCTCTTAAAGTGTTCCCAACACATGGAAACGATAAATACTTGAGGTGATGGACATCCTGAGCACCCTGACTGGATCATTACACATCCTAGGCATGCAGTCAAATATCACAGGTCCCCAATAAATATGTACGAATATTATGTATCAATAGAAAATAAAAAATACACAAATAAGAATTTGAAGGATATACCTGAAAATATTATAATAGTATTCCCCTAGTTGGAATGTGTGATCATACATATCTTATATTTTTTTTGCAATGAGTTTATGTCTTTATTTGGGTAGAAACATATACAGAAATATGTCTACAATATTGCTGTTAAAGTAGACAGCCCCACCCAGTAAGGAATTCCCTTTCTGCTATTCCAGATGGACAAGTGTGTAGGTACCTTTTAAAATCACCTTCTATGTCAGGGAGCTCCCTTCCTCCCAGGGCAGCACCCTGTTCCCGGAAGCTTCTATCCTGTCACCTGCATTTGTAATCTCCCTGTGTTGCCGCACTTCCATCTCCCTGACATACTGGTGCTGCTCCACTGTGGCTCTGCCTTTCCCCCGGCTTCTGGCAGGCAGGCGGGGGTGGCTCGCCCAGCGTCACACTGCAAGCTGACCTCTCTGACCCTCCCAGTCTGTCTCTGTCAAGCTGAGCTTGGACATTGCTTTGAGCACCTGAAATCCCTTGACTCATTTTATCCTCAGACCTCATCTGTGCAGTTACATTGTCACCAGTGGCTGTCCAGCCACAGACAGCTTAGCCACTTTGACTGCAGTTTTGGGGGGAGTCAGAGGCACATCTAGTCCTTCCCAAAGTCTCTGCACAAAGTAGACATCCTCTGGTGGGCCTGTCCCCCTGGGTCCCCATCCTTATTGGGTGTGCACCCCATTAGCCATCCCTCTTCCACCTTCTATATCTAGTCTTCCTTCATCCCTCCTCTTTTCTGCCAGATGTATGTTCTTCCCAGGCATCCATAATCGAGTCACCACCCTCCATGGCTAATAATCTCTTTTTCCTCTTACCAGCAATTAGATTAAAAGACCAGCTGTCCACACCTGGTCACTCTGATCCGCTGTAATCTGGTTTCAGTCTCCAGTGTCCTACTGAAGCCAGTTAGGTCCTTAGTAAAGGCATATTTCAATAGATATTCCTAGAGAGAACAGGGATGCTTGGTCAACGGTGTGCAAGTCCTGTGTGAGATGTGTCGCTGTTTTAGGCTGTTCCTGCATTGCTGTAAGGAAACACCTGAGACTGGGTAATACAGAAAGGTTTAATTACCCCATGGTTCTGCAGGCTGTACAAGCATGGCGCCGGCGTCTGCTCAGCTTCTGGGGTGGCCTCAGGGAGGTTGGCAGAAGGCGAAGTGGGAGCAGGCACATCACATGGTGAGAGCAGGAGCTACAGAGAGAGTGTGGGCAGGCTTCACACACTTTTAAACAACCAGATCGCCTGTGAACTCTCATCACCAAGCCGATGTGGTGCTAAGCCATTCCTGAGGGCTCCACTCTCATGACCCAATACCTCCCCCACCAACCCCAGGCCCCACCTCTAAGAATAGGAATCACATTTCAACATAAGATTTGGTGGGGACACAGATCCAAGCCCTCTCTCCTTGGAGATCTCCAGTGACATGGCATACTGAGAGTATTAGGACGTCCTGTCAAAAGGAAACCTGCTAAGCTCTGCTTGACTGTTTCTCAGCTGACCTTGCCTACAGAGCACTTTCAGCCCTTGGGACATGCATTGCCGTCATGCAGATGGGACCACCCCTCAGAACCCAGCCTGAAGACGGAGCTTTGACTGCACCAGCCCCACCATGGACCTCTCCTGCTTGAAGTTTTCTTCCTCCTGGGGTTGTCCAGTGAGGTCTCCTTCCTCTCTCAAGACTCAGCTCACATGTCTCACTCTCTGGGAGGCTGAGCAGGTGCCTTCCCTGGGACGTGCACCCTTTCTTCGTGGAGCCCTTTGCTTGAGCTCCTGTGACCACGGATGGAGTTCTCCTTGGCAATGACCCGTGCTTTTGCCCTGACCCTGGCTGCCAGGTAGGGATACACAGAGAACCACCGAGCATCCTGTGCCCCACCAATAATGAATGCAGGTGAAAAGGTAGAATGAAATGGCAGATGACCTTAGACAGTGTGAGGAAGAAAGCCAATGGAGCGAAAGGCGGTGGGGGATTCTACTCCTCTCCATGAGGACCTTCCCAGAGGCTTGTCCCCTTTACCTTCTGTCCCAACGCACGTATCTGGACACATTCCTCTGTGACCGACTTTAGGTGCCTGCCCTGGTCTTGCAGGTGTGACATCAAATACTGGTGTGCCTGGGGACATCTGAGGTAACGGGCAGGGAGCTGCCCATTGTGCCTGGGTTTTCCAAGTCATTGAAACACGGGGTCTTATTGTGTGTGTGTAGTATGACTTCTTGAATTACAAACCCAACTGCGTGTGGAAGGGAGGTCTTAATTCTAATGGGGGTGGGAATATCTTAATGGCTGGGTCTGAGGCTTTTGAACAGATTAGCAAATACAGCTGGGCTCTCAGCCTGCAGACCTTTGAAGCACCAGGAAAAATCACACACCCATCACAATATCAAAGGTGCGGAGGAATCACAGCAAGTCTTGGTATTGCTTTTGAAACTCAAGTTTCCTGCAGTCCTCTGGCAGATGCTGTGGCTGCTCTGCCCAAAAGAGATGTCAGCTCCCTGGAGTGCTGGGTGGCCTGGGTGTCACCTGGGCAACCAGTACTTTCTCAACGGCCTGTGTGAGGAGAGCCCGGAGCCTGTGCTGGTGGTGGGGAAGTGGAGTGGGGGAAGGCTGGAAGCTCAGCCTCCGCAGAGCCTGCATTTTTCATGTGGGCGTTTTCTCTTATAATGCCCTCTTCTTTTTCTCAATGAATATTTATTAAGCATTGACTGGATGCCAAGTACAGTTCTCGGTGCTGGGTACACGGCTGTGAAGAAGAAAAGATGCTGTCCTCATTGGGCTTCTGTTCTGCCACGGGAAAACATGATCCGTAACCAACAAGTGGAGATCGTGTGGGCTATTTATGAGAAACAACATATTTCTAACAAAATGTGTTTATATATATATGTATCACAGGGACGGGGCGAAGGAGACAAAAGTGGCTACATTTCCGGGTGATTTATAATTTGCAAAGACATTTCACTTTGCAGTGTCTCCTGACACTGCGTTTATTTCTCTGATCTGGAAACTGCCGTCCCAGGTGCAGGCATCACCCTTCCTCAGGCATATATGGTGAGCTCTGAGCACCCTGGGGCCTCTGTGGGAGCCTGTCCAGGTCTGTGTTGTTGGGTGCTACAGGGCTCACAGCATTTCAAGGGCAGGACAGGTGCACCTTTCATTCACTGGGACATGAAGTGGGAGGCCCCTTCGTGCTTGGGGAGGCACATGATCAAGTGCTACTGGTCCAGGCACGGGCACACAGAGGACATGGAGGTGGCACGGGGTGTGGAGGAGGCCACTGACCCCAGCTTTTTTGGGGTGCTGCCCAGGTTAGTCAGCGGGAGCTTTGGGGAAGACAAGATACCTAAACTGGCAGCTCATCTTGCTTTAGACCAAAGTGAGTCTGTAGCTGGATGGCCCCGGATAGGTAAACAGGAACAGGGCAGCCCTCACAAGTGCACTCTGCTAGACAGCCCAGCCATCTCTGTGGCACCAGCGTGTGGCCTCTTGCCTACCCGCCTAAAGCCTGCCATCACCTCTCTCTCTCTGTACCACCTCTGTGCACTGTGCACTTCTCCAAAGCCACAAGAAGAGCCTCTTAATGCTGAGAGGAAATAGCCAGGGCCTTTGGAAAATGATTCAGTGCATGCTCTCCACCCACATGGCTCCTGGCGGATCCCCTCCTGCCCTGGCTCCTTGCTGTGCCTCTCTCCACGCCTGTGTGGGAAAAGCACTTAGCACCATTTTATCTTATTGAGTGTGTTTGTGTGTGTGTGCGCCATGCCGTGTGGCCTGTGTGTGTAGTGTATGTAAGTGTGTGTGCAGGGTGTGTGCCTGCAGTGCATGTGCATGTGGGGTATGTGTGTGTGGGGTATGTGTGTGGGGGGTGTTTATATGTGTTCTATAGTGTGAATCTGTGTGTGTGGTGTTGGTATGTGGTATGGTGTGTGTGTGTAGTGTGAGTGTTTGTATGGTGTGTGGTACAGGTGTGGAGTATAGACTATCTTTGGGCTGTGATATGGTGTCTGTGTGTATGTGTGTGTGTGGTGTGGGATGGGGTGTGGGGCATACGTGTGTGTGGTGTGGTATGAGTATGCATTTATGTGTGGTATATGTGGTGTATGCGTGTGTGGTGTATGTGGTGTGTGGTGTGGTGAGTGTGCATTTATGTGTGGTATGTGTGGTGTATGTGTGTGGTGTGTGGTGTGAGTGTGCATTTGTGTGGTATGTGTGGTGTGGTACATGTGTGCATATGTATGTACTGTGCATGTGTTTGTGATGTGTGGTGTGTTGGGGGATGTATGTGTGTTTGGGATGTGCGTCATGGTGTTTCTGGTTGCTGGGATCAGGGAAGCCAAGCGAGAGACATTCTGACATTTCCAAATGGCAGCAGTGACTGGCTTACTAGACTTCTTCCAACATTCAGAAAGATGAAAAGAGAAAAACTACACTCTGAAGGCCATTGTTGGTCAGAAACAATCCCATTCAAACAAATTGGTTTTGAAGCATTTTGCTTTTCTCTCCTATAAAATCCTCTAATTATTTTAAGTGAACATCTATTACTTTGTTTGTATTTCAGTTGGATTGGAAGGCAGAATAAGAATATTCTTTTCAAATGACTGTTTCATAGCCAAGCAAACATGTAGACAGCCTCAAAGCAAGAAAAGGTGAATAAACATAAAATATGAAGCTTAAATGGCTAAAAGAGATTGGGATTAACCAAAGTAGCATGTCAAACAATGGGGAAGTCACAGTCGTCTGAAATCCTCAACCACAGCCCCAGGTCCATGGTGTTTCTCCCCCATGCTCCCCTGCACATGCTGATTTCTGTGGCTTGGGACTCCCTGCGCTCTGTTCCTCTCAGCAGGCCCCACTCTGCCTCCTCCCTGCAGCCTTCAGCTCTATACCCTCCGTGACACTGATGATCCTTGGCCCCATTAAGCGTCTGGTGGACCTGTGAAGGTGGCTTGTCATAATTCCATTATGTTTATGAGAACTATGGTTTAGTGTCAAATATTTCTTATTTTCCTTTATCTCTAAAATTTGAAACAACCAGCAAGGAACAGTGTCTGCAAACAAACACGGCCGGGCAGTCACGGGGAAGCTTCTTGTTGGGAATAACGCTCAAAATCTTAAGGGAATTGAACACTTAAACAAAGGATTCTTAGCAAAGCAATTTTACTTCTGGGCAGAGGAGTGCTTCTCTTTGGCCAGTTGCCATGAGAGCACCCCTGAACAAAGGGGCATGAGAGCCGTTGTTCTTGATGCAAGTCCTGCCTCTGTACTTTTTCCTCATTGGCTGGGGTTGGGCTGTACAATCTAAACTAATCTTGGTTGGCTAAATATTTGAACTTTTCTTCAGATAAGGTTGGCATATAAGGGAGAGAGGGGAGAGGGGAAGGGATGTCTGCAATGAGCTAGAGAGCTAGTCTTCTTTCCAAATAAGGAAAGGAATGTGAGCCGGTACTGATAAGCCTGGTACGGTGGCGTGTCCTGGCATGTAACAAAGGCAGAAAAAAGAACAAGGAAAAGGGGCGGGGTGGTACTATGAATTAAAGAATAAAGGATTGATCAGGCTATTTGAAGAGAAACCTCATCATATCCCACATTCTTAAAGGGGTTGTGGGCTGGCAAGCAGCATGTTTCTTGACCAGCTATGGACAGAAGCAAAAACTCAATTGTCTTAGTTTGTTTTCTTTTGCTATATTAGGCCGCTCTTGCATTGCTATAAAGAAATACTTGAGACTGGGTAATTTCTAAAGAAAAGAGGTTGAATTGGCTCACAGTTCTGTAGGATTACAGGAAGCATGGTGCTGGCATCTGCTTGGCTTCTGATGAGACCCCAGGAAGCTTAGAATCATGGCAGAAGGCAAAGGGAAAGCCGGCGTGTCACATGGCAGGAGCAGGAACAAGTGAGAGAGGGTGGGAGATGCCACACACACTTTTTTTTTTTTGAGACAGGTTTTTTTTCACTCTTGTTGCCCAGGCTGGAGTGCAATGGCGTGATCTTGGCTCACTGCAACCTCTGCCTCCCAAGTTCAAGCGATTCTCCTGCCTCAGCCTCCCGAGTAGCTGGGATTACAGGCATGTGCCACCACGTCCAGATACCACACACTTTTAAACACCTAGATCTCATTAGAACTCACTCACTATCACAAGAACAGCACCAAGAGGATTGTGCTAAACCATTCATGAGAAATCCATGCTCCAACCCAATCACCTCCCCCCAGTCCCCACCTCCAACACTGGGGATTGCAATTCATCTTGAGATTTGGGTGGGGATACTTATCTGAAATATATCAGTTGCTTATAACAATACCTGAGACTGGGTAATTTATAAGAAAATAAATTTATTTCTTACAGTTCTGGAGGCTGGGAGTTCCATGGTTGAGGGGTTGCCTTTGGTAAGGGCTCCTTGCTGTGGGGACTCTGTGCAGTCTTGAGGGGGTGCAGGGTGTCATACGGCACAGGGCTAAGTGTGCTAGGTAGGGTCTTTCTTCCCCTTCTTATAAAGCCCCACTTTCATGATAACCCATCAATCCACTAACCCATTAATCTGTTAATCCATCAATGGATTAATCCATTTGCAAGAGCAGAGCCCTCCTGATCCGGTCACCTCTCAATACTGCCACAATGGGGATTAAATTTTAACATGCGTTTTGGAGGGGCCAAACTTGCAAACCATAGCATTGATCTTCAGGAGACAATTTGAGGCAGGAATTGGCACTCGCTCTATGAAGGGCCAGAAAGCAAATATTTTAGGCTCTGCAGACCACACATGTCTCCATGGTGACCATTGATTCTGCTGCCACAGTGAGAAAGCATCATAGATGTAAATGAATGGGTGTGGACGTGTTCCTATAAAACTTTATTTGACACTGAAGTTTGAAGTTCATGTAATTTTTATGTGTCATGAAGTATTCTTCTTTTGATGGTTTTTCAACCACTTGAAAATGTGAAAACCATTGTTAGCTCGAAACTGCATGCCAACAGAGAGGGGCTGGCTTTGGCCCTGAGGAGACGTTTGCTGTGCACACTAGAGAAGCTGGGAATGCCTTGCCTGCAGCCCTCCCCAGGTGGCCCTAGCCCCTCCCTGGGTGGGGCGCTTTCTTCTCACGTCCCAGACATACAGAGGGCCTCAGTACATGTTCAGAGAACACATGCGTGCTGAACCCTGAGCCTCTCCTGCCTTACCTCTCTCCAGCCAGGAGCGATGCACCAACTTTCCCTCAAGCAGCCTTCCCTTGCTCTTATTTTGGCCAGCCCCTTCCCGGCGGGCACACATGCAGGCTTTCAGGCTGTCCTGTGGGATCACTGCAGGCTCAGTGGGCTACTCACCTACTGTGCGTATTAGCCTAGTGGAAAACTTTAATTCAATTACATTTTTGCTTGTCTTAACCCAACTGTAGAAACCAAAGTTACACCTGCTCCAGGAAACATTTGCATTTTAGCAAATGTCTTTCAGACCTTCAAACTGGAGCTAGTGGCCAGGCTAATTAAGGGGTACTTTTTGATAGCTTTATCCACCCTTACAGAAATAAGCTGCTGAAGGTAGCTCCTGAGGCATCTAGAAAGGTAAGCTCTTTTAGCCATTACACTTGGTTCAATGCTCTTCTACCAACTGGCTAGCAGCAAAGTGAAAATCCAGGTGCTAATTATAGACCATTTCTATTTCTGCTGCCAAGAAATGGCTCATCTTTTCACGCTTCATGATGGGAGTGACGGACAACAAAATATTCGTCTCTAAAATGCTGGTGATGGTTGAGCTAAAAAAAAAAAAGGGGGGGTTGAGGTGCAAGGCACATTCTGCCTTCTGCCGTGCTTTCTGCCTTTCTCACCTAAAGTCAGGCCCCTTTGCAACGCTTGCTCACCAGCTCAGAAAGAAAGCTCAGAGATGGTGGCACCAGAGGTTCTAGAAGCAGACTTCACTTTCCCCACAAATCTAACCTCTTGCATCTTCCTGCCTTTTGAAAACCTGGAGCAACTTTTGTCTTTGTCTTGTTGCTATATAGGAGTTATGGCTCTTTGTTCCAATACTATTTAAGCAAAGCTCCCCAGCCTTTGCTTGAGGGGGTAAAACATGCCTTAAGAGATAAATACTTTTTGAACTCTCCAGCATGATGGGTGCAGCGTCTGTTAGTAAGCTTCTGTTGGTTTTTCATTTGTTATTCCAACTTTCGTTTTCAGGATAGTGTCTCAACTAAGAACGTAAAAAAGGAAGGAAAAGAAATTATATTTTCTCCTCTACAAGAGCATGGGCTTTTCTATAGATATTTGGCTAAGAAAATCCCCAGATAATTCCAGCTGGTGTCCAGGGTCTTTGAAGCATCAGTGACCAAACCTGTGGCAGGTGCATCTAGTGCCGTGCTCAACTGTTTCTAATGACCACCCTGTAAGTGTCCTGTGTAAAGGTAGAGAGGCATTGTCTGCATGTGACCAGAGCTCTCACATGAACGACCCAGTGTATTTACATGATTCTTATTTATTTCTAAACACCATTATGATCCTCCTAGAGAAAACTGAACGGAGAGCATAGGCAGCATCTACCCAATGCCACTACTCTCTCATCCACTCATGTGGTTGAGATTGTGTCTGTGTGTGTGTGTGCTAGGATAGCGCCAGCTCTCTGCCTTTTAACCCAGGGGCCAAAAGTGTTTCATTCATCAGGTGAGAAAGTGCCAAACCCTTGAAGCAAGGTATGGCCATGGCCAATTTCCAGGCATTTGTTTAATGGGTTGCTCTCTGTTCCTTTCCACATCAGGTTATTGTTCATGAGTTGTTTGTGTTTCCAGTGTTTGTCAAAGATTTTACTTATATGTAGTCCAATTCCTATTAGAAAGGGGAAGGAATTTGCTCAGGAAAACACCATGGTGATGCTTGGGGTGCAGATGAGCTACAATGGCACAGTCAGCCACAGAGGAGGTCAGCCACAGAGGGGGTCAGCCATAGAAGAGGTCAGCACAGAGGAGGTCAGCCACAGAGGAGGTCAGCCATGGAACAGGTCAGCACAGAGGAGGTCAGCCACAGAGGAGGTCAGCCACAAAGGAGGTCACCACAGAGGAGGTCAGCCACAGAGGAGGTCAGCCATGGAAGAGGTCAGCACAGGGGAGGTCAGCCACAGAGGAAGTCAGCCACATAGGAAGTCAGCCACAGAGGAGGTCAGCCCAGAGGAGGTCAGCACAGAGGAGGTCAGCCACATAGGAGGTCAGCGACACAGGAGGTCAGCCACAGAGGAGGTCAGCACAGAGGAGGTCAGACACACAGGAGGTCAGCGACAGAGGAGGTCAGCCACAGAGGAGGCAAATATATTTCTAGGGGAGGAGGGGATTGCAGAATTAATTTATTCTGTAATAAATCAGAAATTGGAGACAGTGGAAGAAAGGGAGAAAGAGATGATTAAGAGAGTTGAAATGGCATTTAGAAGAAGTGTGACCAGTGTGTGATTTAATAGGTATCCCCAGCTCCCAGATCTGTATAAAAATTGACTACACATATCAAGGATTTAGGTGATTTTTCTTGTGATGGTGAAGGGGAAATTAAATAAAATCAAAGGAAAGGACAGCATTCCACACCTGGTGAGACAGAGTACAGAAGAGGCAGTGTGTGATCGAGAACTTGGAGGGAGTTAGTGGGAGGGGAAACTGCAAGCTGGGTGTGTGCCTGGCATCTAAAAGCAGAGGGAAAGAAGCCCAGAGTCCAGGTGCTCGCTGAGGGTCACAGCAGAGCTGGCATTAGCAATCCACAGGTGTGTTGGGAAGAGAGGTGACATCTTTCCCCTGCAGCAGGAGTGGGCCAAGGAACCCGTTGTATCTCTTCCACTCCCAGGTGGAGGCTGGGCATTTGCTGGGCTGTGCTTTAAGAGCCCCTCTCTGCCATGAGCTTCCTGACATCATTGCATGAGAAATGTCATCCGTCTCTTCAGGAGGAGTCAGGCTTGGCTGTCTGAAACCATCCTCCCCGACATGAGGCAGCATTACTATTGGGATGGGTGGGAGCTGGGCTTGTTTCTTTCCTGCCTCCTCAGCTTCCTTGCTATCAGGCCCCATTCTCCAGGCTGCTGTCTTGCAGCTGGTCCAGGCCAGGGTATTGCCCAAGGTTGGCAGGGGATCCCCTGGTTCTTGGGGATCCTAGGCACAGCTGTGTAGCCAGCACACCTCTAGCCATATCCCCATCAAAGGCCTGCTCACCTGGGACAGATCTGTCCTTCCCCAAGATTAAGGAATCTCCTAAACAAGAAAAATTCATCTTGGATAGAGGAAGAGGAGTCTGCACACTTGAGCAAGCATTCTAACTATCTGAGGGGGTAAAACGTGGATGAAATTACCAACTGCTATTCCAAATCCACAGAAGAGATAGGGCAAATGAGCCCAAAGGCCTAAAAGAACAAGCCCCAGGGCAGAACGTGTTGACCAGAAAAGTAATTTTGTACTAAGGGAAGGTCTAGAGATCCTTTAGAACAATGAGGAAGAACACTTGCCGTAATATGTTCTAAGAAGAAGACGTGAACATCTTGAGTATTGGACGGCACTTTGCAAGGGCAGGGTCGTCAGTTTCCGTGGGGTCCTCATGGCGGGAGATGGCCAGAGGAGAAGACTCACAGAACACAGAGCAAGCCCCATGCCAGCACGGAGACTGCACACACTGCAGCCCTCCACGGAGGATGGCTCGCTCGCTTCCCAGCTGGGACATGATTCCTTCAGACTGGAAATATTTTCAAGAAACTTAAGCAGTAATGTATGAATGTTGAAAAGCCTGCATCTTTGAATAGCTCCAGGTGACATGTGCAGTTGCAACTTACATTTTCTGGTAAATTACAGGAACCCAGATTGTATCATGCCTCCATATTCTGTCTGTATTGTTTTAGGTTTAGTCCAGCCCGAGGCCATCATGAGGCGGATTCCTGGGATTCACATGGTTGTTTATTTTATTCACTGGCACTGAATCCTATTAAAATGCATAAAATCATCTTGAAACCTGACTCTCCTTTCCTCAAGCACTCCAGTGAACTTTTCTACTTAAAATTCATGAAGTAAGAATGAAAATGGTGCATTGCATATTGAGAGTGCTCACTGAAGTCTGAGTGGATACTTGTGGTCAAGCCAGAGAAAAACTGGGAAGCTGGAAGAAAACGCTGTGACCATAGTGGATGGGAAGCCAACCTATCAGTCAATGTAAGATTGGCAATGCGGCAACAAGAAGCAACCCAAACCCAATGGCTCCATGGGGGAAACAAAAGGCATTTCTCACCCAAACAAAAGTTGTGTTGGGTTTGTGTGACTCTCTAAGATGCTGTTATCTCTGCAGGGATTCAGTGACCCTGTCATGACATTATCTGGAGCATATGCCTTCCTCAGTCAATATGGTGGGGAAGAGATGGCATGGTGAACTATGCAGAAATGATGCACAGTACTTCGTCTCACACCTTATCTGTCAAAGTCAATCATATGACACAACAGAGTCTAAAAGAGGGAAAGAAGAAGAGCCCTGGCATGTGCCTGGTGAGCATTACCTGATGCTGGTGAGCATTAGTGATGCCTACTGCACCTTGATAATACAGAGTCATGCTTGGGTGTAAAATGCCATGCAATCCTGATACCACTGTGTGAACTTAGGTCACTTCAGTACCTAGCATACTGAGCAGTATATTGAAGTGGTCAAGTCCTAAACTCGGATTGAAGTAGACGAAGGAACAGTGATGGCTCCATCATCTATATTAACTGAGAGACTTCAGGCAAGTTACTTAACTTCTCTAGGCTTCCATTTCTAAAATATATAATAAGGATGATAAAAATAGCATTTGCCCCTGAGGGTTCTCATGAGGCTTAAATGAGATGGTGTGTAATGCCAGCCCCACTACCTTCACCCGTCTAGCCCCGGCTCTCTGTGTAGAGTGATGCAGCTGGTTAAGCTCTAGCCCAGTGATTTGTATTTCACATCTGTTACTTGAGAGACCCGAACTCTAGGAAGAACCAGAAATAAATTCTGAAAAAGGACGTTTATACTGGAAAATAGTAGGTGGCTTTTCTAGCTGGGAAATACATAGACAAATAGAACCACAATGGAAGATCACTGGGACAGTCTTGGAATCTTAGACTGTGAGCCTCTGGAGGACAAGCTTGTATCCTTAGTATCTAGAGGAGTGTCTGGAACTGGGAGGCCCATATCTGCCTCTGCACTCGAGTCCCTCTCTGGACCTACTCTGCCTTCTCATTCTCCTGTCGACCCAAGGGTTGACTGGGAAACTTAATTTAATACCACTAGATGCTGACCATAAAGACAGCTGGTTTCTGTTCTTCTAATGTGGAAGCTGAATTTTGCTCACCAACCAGTCATTGCTTATGGCAGCTGTAAATACTTAAAGCCTTTCACACACAGGCAAATTCACCCATTTCCCAGGTGTTTATATGGACACCACGACATGCCAGGCATGGGCTAGGGGCTCATGATGTGGAGCAAAATCAATGACCTCACCTCACGGAATTCACAGCCTGGAGGAGGAAGCAGGTGTTTAAATAGAGGATAATACACAAAGAGATTGAGAAATTTTAACTATGATTCTCCAGTCTCCAGAACTGTGAGCAACACATTTCCATTGCTTATAAGCTGCCCAGTTTACGGAATTTTGTCATAGGAGCCTGAATGGACGAAGACACATATAACACTAGATACAGTGTGATTCAATTCAGTAGCATCTAGATTCTTCTGATCAGGCATGCCTGATAATGCACCTGTACACCCTGTAAACTGTTTCTGACAATGAGCCTTTAATTCATGCATATGCACGTGTTTACAAATTATAAACATATGCTATTGTGACCAGATTTCTCACAAGCAGGAATCTCCCACTGAGTGGGTGGTCTTACCTCCCTAGGATCCAGCACCCCACTCTGGAGAACGCTCCCCTAATAGTGTCCTGCCCAAGTCCGTGTTATTAAACTAGATGGGAGGGGAGGGCATCTTCAGGGATTCTCTGGAAAAGAAGCAGAAGTTGGATTTGTCTCTGTGATTCCTGGGCTGGCCAGAAAAGGAAGGGCACATAGACTCAATGGTCAGTAATGGCCAAAGACCAAAGTGCAGGGATGTATGTGAGGTCCAAGACCATGCTTCTGGCCAGACGGGAATGTGGCAGAGGTCCACACTGGTCACGCTGTGTGCTGAGGGCCCTGGGATCTGTGGAGAGCAATGAGGTGGCCAGGCAGGGGGTGGCCAGCTCCCTGTACTCTTCCCATCAAAACTGTGTATCCATTTTACCTGTTGAACGTCTGCATTTGATGCCGTTCTCCCTGGCCAGACACAGTCTAAAGCCCCCGCCTCAGCTCTTGCAGCTGCCCCTGTCCACACCCCCTCCAGCCTCCCTAACTCCTCCAAGTCACGCCCACCTCCCGAACACTTTGAGGTATTTGACTGAATTGACTGAACCTGCACCTGTGCCGGGTAGGTCTATTGATCACTCCAGTTTTACTATTCTGAGCTCAATGCATCTGGCACACTGGACCAGGGTAGGAGGGTCAGAGGGAAGCCCAGGTGCTGGTGCTCTTCCTGGGAGAGCGGGGCTGGGTGGCAGGCCTGGCCTTACACCACCCTCCATGCTGGCAGGACCTGACCACACCCCGTGTACTAGAAATTCACTGTAAGGGCCAAAGGAAAACTTCTCCTTTGCCCTCTGAAGGTTTTCTGAAAATGAACTGACAAAAGACAGATTAGTAGAAGAAAAGATCTACAAAATTTTAACATGCACAGCATGGGGAATCTCAGGAGAATGATCCCCCAGTAACCCAGTGTGCTGCAGGAACCTATTTACCTTTTCTCATAGGGGAAGGGAAGCTGGGGGAATGAATAGGCGCAATACTCAGACAATGATTCATATGAACAAAGGTTGTTTTATGCAGATAAATTCCTTTAGGTAGACTCTAAGAGCTTCCCTTGGGAGAATAGATGGTTAAGTTTGTCTAGGAGCAGGGAGGAATCCCAGTCTCTTCTCCTCCTTTGATGGTTGATCTTTCTGGGTTATTTGATAAATCCCTAGGGAGGGGGTTTAAGACAGTTGCATTGTTTTGGAAAGAAGTTTTTTGGTCAAATAAAGAAATTGCAGAGGGAGGCCCTCCCTGTGCTTAGGGGTGGAGGACCAGACAAGGTTGGAGGGACTTTGGTTCTGAGGCAGCTTCTAAGGCCTCTCAGCGTCAAAGCACTGGTCCTCAGGGTATCACTTTCTCAGCCCAACACTGCCTTGGTGGATATCTTAGCTCTGCTTCTAAGTAACTTTCTAGCATCTCACAGTTTATGACCGGCTACGAGTGGCCTCTGAAAACACAGTGAAAGTTCATAGAGAAACCCCTCAAATCCACCTGCAGCGGACGCCCCACTGCGTGCCAGTCTTAGGTGTCGCTGCAGAAGAGCACAAGAACTTGAGAGCTCTGTACCCTGACGAGAGTGATTTTCCTCCTGGAATAAAGGATTTGTTACAGAGAGCTAGCAGGGCGATGTGAGAAAGCACTATCTGCCAGGTTTGACAGCTAGGTAATTACAAATTGGAATTTCAGATTTGGCCTTCACTTGTCTTTCCTTTGAAATTTTCATTGCATTTCCCAGACATTTATTGAGTCCACTTGTCAGCTTGGATGAAAAATACTGCCTACCCATCACTTTCTGATTTTTCCTTTCAGCCAAGACTGAATGCCACTAATGGGCCATTACCTGAAAGTACCGTGAAGGGCAAGCTTGTCCTTGGGAAATAAACCTCTGGTGTGAATTATTCCACCTGCATCTGACCAGCGTCAACACTGATGGCCTGTGGAGTGGGTAGTTTTGTATCCACTCAACAGTCTAATTACATTCCATAAATGTTGGTATCCTTTCCTTTGCTATCTCTGCAAATGTAAGTATCTGTAGTTCCTGTTTCTCTTTTCAGCCTGCAGAATATTATTATTTTTTCCCTTTTTTTTTTTTTACAAGCAAGAGCACAAATGAATTTACTAGAGCTGGCTCCAGTTCCTTTGGAACAAATGCTAAGCATAACAGGATTAGACATAAGCAAAAAAATTTTAAAGGATGTTTGATAGAAATGTTTTCAAAATTATGCTGTAAAAACCTAGGTGGAATTCACAGTTATGGATATAATTTTGTCTGTAGAGGACAGGATCAAGTTTTACAGATGTGTTGATGAAAAGATTAAAACTCTGTAAAATTGAAGAGATGTATTCTGAGCCAAATACGAGTGACCCATGGCCTGTGATACAGCCCTCAGGAGATGTTGAGAACACGTGCCTAAGGCGGTCAGATTACAGCTCGGTTTTATATGCTTTAAAGAGACATAAAGCATCAGTCAGTACATGTAAGGTGTATATCAATTTGGTCTGAAAAGGCAGGAAAACCGGAAGTGGAGGATTCCAGGTCATAGGTAGATTCAAAGATTTTCTGACTGGCAGTTGGTTGAAAGAGTTAAATTATTGTCTGAAGACTTAGAATCAATAGAAAGGAATGTCTGGGTCAAGATAAGGGTTGTGGAGACCAAGGGTTTATCACGCAGATGAAGCTTTCAGGTAGCTGACTTCAGAGAGAGTAGATTGTGAATGTTTCTTATCAGACTTAAAGAGTCCGTCCTATCAGTAGTTCAAAAAAGGAGGAGGGTATAATGAGGCATGTCTGGCTTCCCCTTATGACCTGAACTAGTTTTTCAGGTTAACTTTGGAATGCCCTTGGCTGAGAAGAGGGATCTGTTCCTGTTGGGGGGCTTAGATTTTATTTTTGGTTTACAGGTGGGACTTAGGCATATATAAAGAAAATTGGTCTAGCATATGACTGTTTACTCCAATGTCACCTTTATTTATTATGCCTCATGCAACAAGACCTTCTTTTGCAGAGCCTAAGCTCGATCCACAGCAGGCCATGCTGCATGATGCTTGGAAGCTGGGGGGTGTTGATTTCAAAGCTGCTTCCAGGAGAAAAACCACTTCTATGGGACAGAGTGTGAGTATTAGGGGAAAGATGGGTGGAAGTAGGCACAAAGAAGAACACAGGCAGGCATAGGAAGTGAGCAGATGCACGTCAACCAGGTGCAAAGCTGGTGAACTTTGTACAGCCATGCCAGCTGAGGCCAGGGAGTTACAGGGCATCTCAGCCCACATGTGGGGACACAGGTGTACACACAGGTTTATATTCTAAACCTGAGTTTCTTACAGGTAACAGTTTCTATGATTATGCTAGCACTTGGGAAAAACAGGAGGTCATAGTGGATTATATTTGTAACCAGAATTTCTTGCAAGTAATTTAGTTTCTGTGAATATGTGCATTAACCTTGAAACAAAAACTGGGGATACAGTTGAATATCATATACTAAGAAAACCTCAGCAATGAGAATTTTTATCTCTTTTCTTCCGTAGGTCCACCTGCTGTTCTTTCTCAGAACAGATGTCAAAGCATCAAAATGAACAATGTTGCGTTAGTTGGGGGTGGTTTGCACCTTCTAAAGTGCCTCGCTTCCGCCTTTCCACCACCTCTTTCTAAAGCCTCCCTCCCCTCACACAAATAGCTGCTTGGTAGTTGATAAGTAAAAAACTTGTAGTTACCTTGAAATTCATAAAGCAGAGGTGTCAGAGTTTACAAAAGACCATAAAACATATGGAAAATTCCTTTTATTCTTGGCACTTGCTACGCTCTATGAAGTTACCTGGAACACTGCATTGGCCAATACCAAACTATTGCTTCTTAGAGAAACACAGGGTCTGGTGCCTGCAAGTCTTTGGTCACAGAATTTTGTCAAGCAGTCAATACACAACCTTTTTTGAGTGTGTTTCTATGGAAAGACACTATATTTAACCTAGAGATACTGTTGATTCATTAAGATTGAGCTCACCGCCAACAGCACTATAACTTGTGCCTGCATGAAGCTTGTCTGACATTTGTATTTTTTCCATGAGGCACATATCAGGCTTGAGCTTAGGAGCGCTAGCCAGCACTTCATCCCTATGTTTGGGGCCATTTTAAACAGGAAAATCACTACCAAAAAGCACAAAAGTGCGAGAAACAGGGCACCACGCAGACCATGGAAAGGACATTTGTTTACAGCAGGAGACAAGAACACAGGCCTTGCGCTGCCTCAGCTGGGAACGTGCCCACTAGGCAATTCAAATTCTTTGCCACTTTGTGTGTGTCCTCAGAAGACTGTGAAAGTGCTGCCAGCATTGATTTTTGGGGCTACAAATACATCCTAGTGAGCAGGCCAATTTGCAAAGATGGAGTCTGAATATAGTGCATATGACTATATTTATTACTTGCTACCTTAGTCTGAGCTGCTATGACAAAATACTGCTATAACAAAATACCTGAGGCTGGGTAATTTGCAAGAACAGAAATGTATCTCTCACAGCTCTGGGGGCTGTAAAGTTCGAGAAGCAGGTGCCAGAAGGTTTGGTGTCTGGTGAGGGCTGCTTCATCCACGGTGTCCTCTCTCAGCTGCATCCTCACATGGTGGAAGGCGGAGGGGCAGAAAGCGCCTAAGCTGGTTCCCTCCAGCTCTTTCTAAAAAATAATGTGCTAATGCATGCAGGGCTTCAAATCTAGATGACAGATTGATAGGTACAGCAAACCACCATGGCACATGTATACCTATGTAACAAACCTGCACATTCTGCCCATGTACCTCAGAACTTAAAATAAAAAAAAAGAAAAAATAATAAGGTGCTAATCCATGTTTGATGGTAGAATCCTCAAGACTTAATCACTTCCCCAAAAGGCCCCACTTCTTAATACCACCATGACGGGAATTAAGTTTCAACCTGAATTTTGGAGGGGACACCATCACTGAAATCAAAGCACTTGCTACCAACTGATCTTCCTAAAGAGTTTCCAAGAATGTAAGTTCTCTCAAGTGACATAATCAACGCAAGGTAGTATTTTACTTTGGATGGGGTGGCCTATTTTCATCTCTTTATCAGATAAGCAAATTCTATTTTAGTTCTCATAATTTGAATGGGAGCTGATCCCTCCCAGGGTCTCAGTGATTCAGCCTCTTTGCCGCATACTCATATTTCTGGCCTGAAATTCTTTTGAGGTTGAAGCGGATAGACTAGGTTTCCTCTCTTTTGACTGAAGGATGGAAAGGCTGATGACACACACGCCAGGTGACAGCAGAGCAGCTCAGCACAAGGGCTGAGGCTGGCTGCAGCTCTGATGGGCATGTTCTGGACTTCAGCAAGCTATGGAACCTCCCTGTGCCTCAGTTTATCCACTAGTAAATGGATGGATAATAATGGCACTGTCAATCAGGAATCCAGACTTAGGTAAGGAGAGACTTTATCCAAAAGGACCAATGCCATTGAGGGAGGGGCTCTTGCTGTGGGGGATGCTTCAACCATCAGACCTGCAAGTGTGGCAAAGGCCAGAAAGAAAGGGATTTTCTTTAATAGGAAGGGGTAGGTATGGCTGGAAAGAACAGGATATGGTGAGAGGAGTGAGAGGGTGTTGTGACCCCACAGTTGAGCAGGAAATGTTCTCAGCGGGCATGAAGGAGGGTGGTTCTTCCTCTGTGCGTAGGAGAGAATCCTGACTACAGTTGGCCAAGTCAAATTATTGGACATTTTGTCCAGATTGGTAAGTGGGGACATAGTCCAGCTAATCATTTATGAGGGTCTTATCCCAGATAAACAAAGGGGCATTTGAGAGTCTTAGTGAAGTTACAGGGGGAAGGGTAGATCTTTGCAGTAAGCCAGTTCCTGGGAACAAAAGGATGAGGGAGAGGCCAGGGGACTTCTTAACCATGAGGTTTCTAGTAGCGCAGAGAAAATTCAAACTTGTCATTGCCTACCTTAAAGGGATGTTTAGAGGATTTAAAATGGATACATGCAAAATGTTCATATTTCTGGGATATATTAAATTGATATAAGTGCTAGCTCTTATTATTATTACTATAATACTAAGAAGGCACGGGTAGATGAGCAATTCCGACGGGAGCAGTGCAGTGGGAGGGAGGAGGGGACCCTCCCTGGGGGCTGTGGCTCAGACACGTGGGTGAGCAAATGCACAGCCCTGGGACATGCTGGGATGTCATAAGTACTCATTAATGGTCATCTGTAAAAAGGTGCTTTGTGAATAGACTCCACTAGACGAGCACTGCTCACTAGAATATTAGCAAATCCATTGCAACTCGCTCACTGCTGGGGTCCTGTCTCTGTTCTACCCACCCGGCAAAAACAGCCCCCACTGCCCTCTGGTGGCGAGCCTGTGTACGAGGTGTGGGGAGGGGAAGCCACAACAGGTAGCAGTTGGGTCAGGGCACCTACAAGCCATTTTTATTCTTAAAGCTCATTTAAAGCATTTACTGTGTTCATTAAAATATATTTTGATAGCCTGGGCAACACAGCGAGACTTCATCTCTAATAAAAATAAAAAAAAATTAACTGGATATGGTGGTGCACGCCTATAGTCCCAGCTGCTCAGGAGGCTAAGGCAGGAGGATCACTTGAGCCTGGGGATTTGAGGCTTCAGCGAACTATGATCAGGCCACTGCACTCCAGCCTGGGTA
Source organism: Hylobates moloch (assembly GCF_009828535.3). Taxonomy (NCBI): domain Eukaryota; kingdom Metazoa; phylum Chordata; class Mammalia; order Primates; family Hylobatidae; genus Hylobates; species Hylobates moloch. Next base: position 88,501,912 of record NW_026652289.1, on the reverse strand, counting down.
ACAGAGCAAGATGCTCTCACTCCACCACCTCTCCACCTCTCTCTCTTTCTCTCTCTCTCTTTATATATATATATATATATAGGCTCAAATTGGAGAAGAAAGTGCTAGAAATCCACACCACTTTCTTCTAATGGCATTGCATTTTGAGAGAGAATAGACCAGATACCTAGACTTTAACAACATTCTCAAAGAACAAGCCATGGAAAGGCTGTGTGTGGTGGAGAAAGAACTTCTGTTTGGGTTATATTAGTCTATTAGAGGTCTGAGCCCTAAACTTATAAAAATTTGACTTTTGAACTGAAAGAAAAAGGAACTTTTATCCATTCACTTCCACAAAAGTATTGCATAGGGTAATCTATGCAATTCCTGCAGGATAAAGATTAGTCTGTAGGCCCAATTATCATAAATTCCTATTACTCCAACAGAAATGTATTGAGTGCCTGTTTTGCAGCCAAAACGTCTTCCCTTCTCTCCCTGGTGCTGTGTTCAGCACAGAACAACTGCATTTGGCAGCTTCACTCTGACAGAGGCCAGTGGCTCCTTAGAGAGCTGAGGCATTCTGGAGGCGTGTGCACCAAACTTCTGCTATTCACGCTCCTTGGTTCCTCGGAAAGAGAGTGTTCACTTAGAGGAATCAGTGTGCTTTTTGCTTATTGACAGCCTTTCTTCTCTTCTGAATCACTATTTGAACTGAAGGTCACTGGAAGACATACTTTTGGGAGGGATATTTGTTTGGAAAAACAGACATAGCTCAAACCCTGCAGGTTCTCTGAATCTTTCGGTCTTTGATGAGCGGGTGGCCTGCCAGGCAGCGGGTGCTCCAGCCGCTGTGTTTGTGCCATTTGTATTTGATCAGCTGCTGGGGCGCTTCTCCCTCTGACTGTGTGTGCATGGGGCAGCTTGATTGCTGTTTGGTGTGCCAGGCTTATGGTCTCTTGCCCTCTTGTCTTCTTTTTATAAGCAATTAGAGAATGAGAGAGGATAGATGGATAGATTCCTCCCCTGAAAAACTGGTTGTGTTCCCAGGCATCAGGTGAAAGGCTTGTCTTTGGCTGCCGACCCCCAACCCGCACCCCTTCCTGACTCTTCCCTTTGCTTCTCCCCAGCACACATGCATCTTCTCAGGAGGCCCTTCTCACCCAGGATGAACATAATCTAAATAAGAAAACCCACATCCCTTGACAGGCTCTGGTGCTATAGAATTCATACTTTTATCTTTGCCATCTGTCTTGCCTCTCAGGGTCTCAGTTTCATCATCCATAAAATAGGAATAATAGTAACAATAACCACTTCTTAGGGATGTTATGCTGATTTAATAAGATAGTGTATGGAAAGAGCTTAGAAAAGAGTAAGCCCCCACTAAATGCTGGCTGATCACATTATCAGTGAAAGCAGTGCACCCCAGGAAGGCTTTCAGTCTCAAAGTGAACTGCTGGAGTGGTGGGGTCTGGTGTCCACAGTGGCTGGAAGTAGCAGCTCAGGAACCTTCAGAAACCCTGGGAAGGGCAGCTGGCCACACAGAGCCAGCAGGTGTCCTTGGCATTTGCCTTACATTCTAGGAGAACAAAGGGCTGCGTCTTAATCCAGTGGGGAACTCAAGTGACAGGTTATCCCTGTCCAGCCTCTCTGTCCTAAGGAAGCATTTTCGGCATGAGCGACCCAAGACTCTGGGAACAGCTGGAATTCCATCCTCAGTCTCTGCTGGTCCTGGACCGAGGCCTGTCACCAGGTCACCAGGCCTCAGTGTCCAGGGTTGGGGCATCCCTGAGGAAGGTGACCCTGAGTCAGCAGGTGTGCCGCAGGGCCTTCCAGCACACTCAGCACTGAGAAGACGGATGGGCTCTGCGTGCACATCACCTGAAACTTGGCAAGGGAGCGCTCCAAGGGTTTGCGGTCAGCATGGATATTGCTATACTGCTTCACTTAGCATTTGATGAGCATATATAATCCCCAACCCTTAGTGCTGGAAGCGCCTTCAATAAATACAATTCCAGCGTGCTCCCTTTGTGCATGAGGCTGGGAGCAGGCACAGGACTCCGCCAGCTGCTGGAGGACCGCTCTGAGCGTGTGCTGCCAGACCGCCTACTCAGAACCATGCAGGCCTTGTTCTAAAAATGATGGTCCCAGAATGTTGTAGAGTAGTGATCTCAGGGACAGGGCTTTCCCTGTGTAAGTATGAGCAGCTTTTCTAAGTGTTTGGAGATCTGCTATTGCATCCTTACACAGCTCTATCGTGTATGGGGAGCAGGGGTATACAACTGATGAATTTTACAATTTAGCAAATTCAGAGGAAAATAACAATTATTGCTATTTACTAAGTGAGTGCTAGGTGTCTGGGACAGTTGTAGCACATTGTACTTTTTATTTATTTATTTTTATTTTTAGTTGAGATGTAATCATTATATGTGTCTCTGGGGTACAGGGTGATGTTTCTATGTGTGTATACAATATGTAGCGATCAGTGTGTAGTAATTAGCACATCCATCCCCTCAAACATTTTATCACTGATTTGTGTTGTGAACATTCAAAAATCCTCTCTTTTAGGTTTCAAAAATATATAATAAATTATAATTAACCACGTTCACCCTCCAGTGGCGCAGAGCAGCAGGACTCATGCCTTCCATCTGGCTGTGATTGGTATTTGTTAAGCAGCCTCTCCCACCCTCCCAGTTGTATTTATTATTTCTTATCCTCACATGGAAGCAGAACAGTGGGTACTATTTCCCTGGCTTGCACTGCCCTGCTTCACACATATCCATGAGAAGTCCAGGCCTCCAGCAGCCATGGAATACGACTGCTCCCATTCACATGGTGCTGGGAAGGAGGCATGAGGCACAGGCCAGGTTAGCCTCGAGGACCGGAACACGCAGCTCACATGTGGCTGAATCTGGAGCGAGCTCAGGTGTTCATGTCACCTCTCAAGGTGTCTGTGACTTGTCAAGTTAGTGACAAAAGACCTGGGGCCCAAGGCAACAAAAATACCCATTCTTGATGTAAATTCTACAGGGATCCCATGAGCCATGCAAACCCCTGACGCTTGCAAATGCCATTTAATAACAAACTCTCTGTTTGTCCTTTGTAAAAGATTCAGAAATGGAAAATGACCTTGCTTCTCTGCAAGTGAAGTCGTCAGTGTGCATGGTCCTCTATTTGCTGAATGGTAATAAAATACATCTTCATCCTAAGGGCCTAGCCGCTGCACAGTCTTTTCTGTGAATCCTGATGATTAAGCTTGGAGCCAAAACCCATTTGAGGACAGTCACACTTTGTCTTTGTTTTCCAAAGGGATAAAGCTTATTTGTGGAAACAGACCTTGATCCATTTATCCAGACTGCAGGCTACACAATTACTTTCCAGGTTGGAACACTGTCTGTAAAATGTTCTTAGAATTCTTCTCTATGTCGTGCTCTTGCGCATGTGCCTAGGAAGCGTGGTGGGAGACTGGCTGATGCAGTGCTGGAGAAGCTACCGTTGACAGTTCTCAGGGTATAATAGGCAGTGCCAGGAACAAGGGGCTCATATGGAAGGAAGATGGTGTGGACTCTGTCAGGTACTTGGTACCACAATAATGCTGTGAGCCTGCCACCACCAAACCTTGGGCAGTTAACAACGTTTACTTTTCCCCTGCGTCTGAGGCCAGTTGATTTGGGATCTGCAGGTTGGGCTGGGCAGACGCATGTTCAAGGCTTTGCCACATCCATCTGCAAACATCTCACGGCCCAAAGTCATGGCCTGGAGCGGGCTATGCTGTGCCCACAGAGGGGGAAGAGGAAAGGGAGGATGGGACAAAGGGTGTCTTAGACCATTCAACCTGCTATATCAGAACACTGTAGATGGGGCTTCTTATAAACACCTGACATTTATTTCTCACAGTTCTGGAGGCTGGGAAGCCCAGCATCAGGGTGCCAGCCAGCAGACCTGGTATCTGATGAGGGCCCACTTCCTAGTTCCTAGAACAGCTCCCTCCTCATGGCAGAAGGGCCAAGGCCGCGCTCCCGTGACCTCTTTTATAAGGGCACTAATCCCCATTCATGAGGACACTAATCCCACCCTCACGACCCATCACCTCCAAGCGGCCCCACTTCCTAACGCCATCAACTTGGGGGTTAAGATTTCCACATAGGAATTTTGCAGAGACACAAACATTCCATCCATGGCAAAGGGGAACCACAATCCACCATGGCAGCAGGTTAAGCCCAAGGCAGAGGCATCCTAGAAAGTGTGTGTGGAGTCAGCCGGCCACAAATGATCAGAGGGAATGGGCAGCTGGGCTAACACTGAGAACGGGCAACTGGCTGAGCAAGGGGCTCTGCCTCACTCACCCAAGCACCGAGGCAGCCATCAAGGCTGGTCTCTGATGAACTCGGTTTCTCTGCCAAGGGAAAGGGCATCAAGATAACTTCTCAGTTCAAAAATAAAAAGCTTGCACCTATATTTTAGGCCAGAGGTTAGCAACATTTGCTTAAGTGGCTGGACAGAAAATATTTTAGGCCTTGTGGGCCCCCTGGTTTCTGCTGCCAGTGCCTGTGCGCTGTCGTCCCTTGTAAGCACCCATGGATGGTGCAGACGCACATGCGTGTGGCTGTATGCTGGCAAATGGCATGTACAGAAACAGGCGTCAGTCCGTGAGCCTGGTCTTAGTGACCTCTGTTCAGACCCAAAGATTTCAGAAGCAGGTCAAGCATGATGGCTCACGCCTGTAGTTCCAGCACTTTGGGAGGCCGAAGTGGGAGGATAACTTGAGCTCAGGAGTTTGAGACCAACCTGACCAACATAGCGAGACCTTGTCTCTACAAAAAATTTTAAAAAGTAGCCGGACATCGTGGCACATGCCTGTAAGTCCCAGCTGCTTGCGAGGTTGAGATAAGAGGATTGCCTGGACCTGGGAGGTTGGGGCTGTAGGGAGCTGTGATGACACCACTGCACTCCAGCCTGGGTGACAGAGTGAGACCCTGTCTCAAAAGGAAAAAGAAGACTTCAGAAAAATGTACCTCTCCAAGTGGGGGCAGGGGTAGCTCAGTAAGATCCTCCAAGCAGAGAAAGTGGAGGAAGATTCAAAGCCCGGAGAGTTCGGACTCTTGGGGGGATGGGCTCCTCTCCTGCCCCCAGGAGAGAGTCAGGGGTGAATTAGTTATGCCTAGGGTCTGGAAGCAGCGTGGGCCTTCAGAGCTGAAGACCTGCAGAGAGTCCCTCAGGGGAAGTGGACACAGGTGATTAATGACAGCCACACATTTCCGAGAGAAGATATGTTGCAGCAAACAGGTGGGAGTCTCTTCTCCCCGGAGGCAGAGGCCTGGAAACACCCAGAAGGAAGGAAAGACAGACAATCTGGAATGTAAGTGGAAGCCTGAAAACACACCAGTGTCCATGTAGCCCTGGAGGCAGTTTGATTGTTCCTTGTCACTGTTACTATTTACCATTTGATGGATGAGAAGATTGAGATAGAAACGACCTTGAATTATAGGAATGCGACTCATCATTTTTTTTTTTTTTTTTTTGCAAACGGGTATAGCTCTGTAAGTCTCATGAACCACAATGCCACCCATTGATTGGAAAAGGGTGATAAAGGGAGAGGAGAGGCTAATTTTAAGCGGTATCTCCAGGCTTCCACAGAGAAATGTCACCTTTCCGTGTGGTGAGTAAGCCTATGACAAGGTTGGCACATTCTGCACTGGGTGGGAAGATGTGTCTTTTCCCTGCATGTGATGAGGAGGCCTCTGGGATGGGCAGATGGGCTGTCCGTGCAGTACAGGATCACCAGTGCATATGCGTGCATGTGCATGTGTGTGTGTGTGCATGTGCATGAGTGTGTGCATGTGTGTGCATGTGCATGTATGTGCATGCATGTGCATGTGTGTGCATGTATGGGCATGCATGTGCATATGTGTGTGTGCATATGTGTGCATGTGCGTGTGAGCACATGACCATGTGCTCTATTCAATTTAGTATCTGCTCTATGCTTATTCTCTGACTTCCAGGAGAGCCTTGTACTTCCTCCATATGCACCCCCACGTACTCTCCCTCACTCTCAGTCTCAAGAAAGGTGAGCGATACTGTTCTGTCATGAAGGTTACCCGGATGAGAAACCGAATATACAAAGTGACAAGGCTGGACTATGTATAACAGTCCAGCTCTACAACCTCTGCAGCAACCAGGCCAGAAAGCCAGACACAGCCTCTGCAGTCAGCAGCCAAGAACAGTCAGGCCTTGATTCACAACCGCCAGCTTCCCTGATTTTTGTACCCTACCCCCAACTCAGGACCAACTGGAGAAAGCCTGCCAATTGCACAGATGCCCGCTTCTAGAGGGCTGCCTCCAGCTTCCCCACACCAACAGCCCCCACTCGGGGTGCACCTGAAGCCTTCCTTCTCTTTTTACACAATTCGCCTTCCCACTCCTCTGCCTGCCTTTGAGTCTCTGCCAAATGCAGGTGCTGAAGGCTGCTTCCCTTGGTCTCAAAAGCGCTGAATAAATAGCCTCTACTTGTTCCATTTGGGTGGACTTCGTTTATTTCCACAAAAGGAATCACATGTTAGGGCTCTGGCCAGCAGCTGAAGGTGTGGGAGCCCAGGAAGGATGGGGCTGTCACTGTCCATCTCTTGCTGCTCTTTCTCTCATGCTTTTGGTTTGGGAAGTCATCCATCAGGGATTTGGTTACCAAAAATTTGTAGAAAACTCTTTAATAAATAAATAGTCCTAATCACTGGTGATGCAACTTGATAATTTAATGAACCATGGAGCACATTTTCTATCCGTATCTTTATTTTTTATCTATGTATCAAAATGTATTTTACTGTTTTCATTTCTGATCAATTTTAGCCAATCATGTATGATGATATTTGTAACACTGAGAAGATGAAACATCCTACTGCTATCAGCCAATGACTGGCTGGAACAACTGGAGGGCAGAGTTGAGATTCCTCATGTTTCTGGAATCAGAGACACCAAGCCCTGAGTCCTGGCCTGGCCGCTCACTGGGAGTGAGACCATGGGTGTGTTTCTTACCCTCTGCAATCCTGCATCCTCCTCGGTAAATGTGCTTATAAAGTGTACCTCCCTTGTGTGGTATTTGTAAGAATTAATTAAAAATAGAGTGGGTAATACATAAAAAACTCTTAATGTAGCAACAGAAAGTATTAGTTGCTGTTACTATTATTATTATCATTGCCCTTGTGTTTGCAAAGAGTTGACTTAGTCATGGATGACTTCCCTGTGCTACTATGAAATGTTGCTCTTTGTTTTTTTGTTTGTATTTTCTATGTGATTCAATTTTGGGATTTGTTTTTAGATGGTCTCAAGACCAATCATATCAAGAAGTTTTATGATTTGCAAAGCTGAAAATGGTTTTAGGCACATTTGGCAGTAATTGTTCCCCTCTGGAGTGTCTGGAGGTTACAGGGGGTAATGATGTCCCGCATGGACTTTGGGGCAGCTCTTCCAAGATCTTCGCCCCCCGCCAGGTTCTGATGTGCAGATTCATCCTGCTTAGGGGAAGAAGAGTGAGACGGCTCAGTCCAAGCTGCTGCCTGCTTTTTGTGAACACACAATGCTGGCATGTTGTGGGGTCACTTGTCTGTGTCCCGGGGAGCCACGTAAGTCTGGAAAACACTGGCATGCTCTGGGCAGGGACTGGCCTTCCTCACAGTCCATGTATACTGGCAGCGCATTTCCTTAGAAGGTCAATGGAAGAAAATGAACCAGAATCCCATAAAGCCTTATAGCTCCAAATAGCTCTTTTAGTTGAGAACACATGCTGGCTTGGAACGAGTCCCTGACACAGTCTGTTCTCTGGGCCTTTCCCGTGACCCCCCACTGTTGACTTTGCCATTAATTATCTGGCTGAAGTACTGATGATCTGTTTTCTCCACTATAAGGGTAATCTTACCCACTCCATTTCTGTACTGTAATCTTTGCAAGGGAGTCACTGTGTGTGGCCCACATTTAAGGGTGGGGAGTTAGGTTTCACGTGCTTGAGGGTGGAACAGCTACATAAGTTATTGGGAACTTTCCTGCACAAGAGATTTGTCTTTTCTCCACTGTTAATTAATCTGTGTAATCCTTCATACCACTATGGCTACTGGATATTTATTTTAAATATAATCCAACACCATTTTATTGCTCAAATTGTTCCAGCTTTGGCCATTAAGAGCTCTCTTCCAGTTAGCTACTGTGTAGCTTTGACATAACTTCATCTTTTTTTTGTTTTTAAGTCTTTTTAAACTTTCTAGGGCTGCAAGATGCTCCAGGCTCATTTGTACATTTCCTGCTCCAGGCCTATGGCCAGCCATTTTCCAAGGAGCCCTGGTTCCTTTTACTGGAGAACATGATTAGAAACCAAGGTCTGGGCACTAGTTATGCTCATTGCTACTTAGGTGTCATCAAATCTGAGCTTTCTCAGCTGACAGAACAAGGGAATGTGTGTGCGTGTACTAACCATGTGCACACACACATCTATACACACTTCTGTAGCCATTGGTATCTATATTGAAGTAAACATGAATTCATACTGATGTCGGTGACTCAAATCTGTTGCTACCCACATGGGTCATTCCAGCCTCCCCGCTGCTTATTGGTAACCTCCCCGCTCCATCCTCTGCCATCCTTTTACTCAATTGCTCAGTGCAGTAGGCGTGTGCAGTAGAACTGCCAGCCTTTCATGCCAGTGAGTCAGTCCACAGTCCATCGCTTGTTTCCATAACCACGTGCCCCAGTGCTCTGTTTCTGCCTGTGTCCAGGACCCCACACAGCCCACCAAATTTCAAAAGAGGGCAGATCATTATCAACACAACTGTCTTCCAGGTCAGAAATGTGCTGATGAAAACCTCGTGGTTCTTGGCAGTGGCAGTGGCCACTGCTTTCTATTTTGCTGAAAGTTTTACCAAAGTAGTGATGCCGGTTTTTGGTGGTGCCCAGCACAAATGAACCGCATCAGAGATTCATGTGGTGGAGACAGAATAGCTAATGAAGCAGCATTCTGAGACATACCAGAAACCACCCAGAACAAAGAAGATGGAGTGAGAATAAATGACCAGGGTGTGTAAGTGTCCTGGGTCCTCAGTACATGTTGAATTGACTGTAATAAGCCATCATTCAGAAAATTGCCACAGATAGATCTTCTTTCCCTTTGAACCACTGTCCTCTCCATGTTTCACTTTTCTTTCAAGAATTCTCTCATTAATTCACAATTAATAAGATGGAATTTTTTAAACAAAATTGTAAGCCCATTAAAATCCATTTTCCTGGTAAGACAGTGCCTCAGTGAAATTATCATTTTGGAGGCTGTCAACCAAGGTGAGCTTCGTATGCAATGTCTCATGTCTGTGCCCAAGTCAGAATGCACTGCCTTCATCAGAGGACAATGGGGGCCTGCTCGTGTAAATCCCATCGTTGGGGATCAAGGAAGGTTCCTCAGTGTCGAGAGCAGCTCCAGGGAAACCACATCCCACTTAAGTCAGAGGAGAGTTGGTGAGGGCTGCAGAGCAAATGATTCCAAGCACTTTTCACAGCCCCTGTCCAGAGCTATGGCTGGCTAGAATCATAACGCTGATTCAAGGAGGTTAATTAGATTTTCTCACTTACTTGATGGAGGACTGAGGTGAAGACTATGAATGGTCAGAATGCCACTTATTCAATAGTAAAGGGCACATTACTCTTTTTAGATCAGTTAGGCACCCATGGTAGCTTATTCTGTGAACATTTACCCTCCTCACTTAATTGAATTCTGCCCTTCCATGCACTGGGTCACTACTCTGTGGTCTCACTCTAGTAACGAAGGGGGGATGTAATGGAAACTGCCTTTTGGGCTCTGTCATGCATCTCATCTCCCTTGGGAAAATTCGACTTTCCTTGATTACACTGGGGCTGCCCACAGTGCCACACCCCACTTGGTCACACGGATCAAGGTGCTCCATTTCAATGGCCAACATGACCCAAGCCAGCCCAATCACAGTCTTGATAGTTTTCAAACTTAAGGGAGTGAAAATGGGCTTTGTCTTTAGGATCATCCTAAATTGGAGGCTGCTGGTGGCCACTGTGCCTGTGGAAGGAAAGAAAGCTAAGAAGGAATCCTAACAGAGAGAAGGAGAAATGAGAGCGAGCATCTTGGTAGGTTTGGGTCTCATTGGTTTGGGATGTTTGCTCCAGGAGAATCAGTGCTTGTTGCAAGTTCTCTACAAACTCTTCTCTTTAGCTTTGCTGATCTTGGCAATTAGGTCTTAAGCAAATAGGGTTTTATTGTGACATTGCTTAATTATACATTTATACGTATATGTGTGTATATATATACACACACATATACATCTATACACACACAATCTGGAAACCATTCTTATTCACAGTATTAAACAAACAATGGATGACTCCTGCAGTGTGCCAGGCACTGTGCGAGGCCCCAAGGATGCAGTGATAAGGGAAGTATACAGAGTTTCTCCCTCTACAGAACTTGTAAAGACCAGTGGGGGACACGTTTTTAATTATAAAATCAACCCAACTACATAGTTCAAATACAAATTGTTTTTAGTGCTTATGGTCTATTTACCTCAAAAGAATGTGTTCAGAGAAGTGTCTGTGAGTATGGATCTTATTTGGTGCTTCTGACCTGGAGTGAAAAGACATCTGCAATAACGACTTTGTGTTATGTTATCTTTATTTTCATGGTGTCCTTTAAAACTATCCATTGCTTGTTCTGAATACAAGCATGAATTAAATTCTAATGAATACTGACAACTATTTATTACGATTTTTCTATGGCTTAAATTATATAACTATTCAGGGAGAAGATGCTTAGTATAAAATATTGAGTCAGGCAAAATTCTAATCCATATGATCTAATGAAATGAACATAAGTTTGCTCTCCTCATTTTAATCAGTACATTCTCTCCTGATTTTTCACATAGAAACATTCATTACACTTACCACTTGTTTCTCATGGGTAGAATGCTGGGACAAAGATGTGACTTAGATCTCACAGTCATGTGAATCATAGCTATTATTTACTTGTTATTATCCTTTAGCCATAAGCTACAACTAGTTATTTTGTAAGCTCTTTTTGAATGTGAAAACCCAGTGTATACAGTGAATAGTCACGTAAGTTCAGTAATTCACCTGTACGATAATTTAATTTGTTTTAATACATGGCTACAGTCTACACTGTGTCAGACCTTGTGCTGGTTGCTGTTGTTACTCTCTGGAAACAGCCATGTCTCCAGTTTTGGAAGACCAGTGGGGAAGGCAGCCAGCAACCCCATCATGATGATGAGATGAGAAGTGTGACATCCCGCCGGAGCAGATTCCAGGTGGACAGAACTAGTGAAGGGAGCACACGAAGCCCTTGGAAAACGGAAGGCTGAAGCAAAAGCTTGGACTGAGAGTAGGAGGTAGGTAGCTAAGATTCAGGAAAAGACATTTTGTTAGAATAAACCTCTTTGTGGAGATCCAGGGCTAGAGTTAGGGCGAAAGACAGTTGGCATGGCTGCGGCAGACAAAAGGTGTGGAAGAGAGAAAGTCGAAGGGAGGCACTGGCTTTTGTGTCTGAGCTGAGTTAAAGATGTTAGATTCATCTTAAAAGCACATGCAGGGAGTTGATATCCTATATTCATTATCATATATGCATTCTAATTATATGATACATATAATTATATATAATTTTGAGTGTATATAATTTTTAGCTCCTCAGCTGTGATCTCTTGACCATAACAATGGCAACAAGCAGTGTCTGACTGTGTTGAGGGTGTGCGAGGCTGAGGCTGAAACTGGATGGTGCCCACAGGGGATGGAAAACAGGCTTGGTTTCAAGGGAAAGTTATGAAAGGGGACCCACAGGGCAAGGAATTGTAGGGAGAGTAAAGGGTGACACCCAACTTTCTGGTGTTGGATGTGAGTAGGTGTATATGTATATATACACACATATATGTGTACATGTGTACACATATGCAAAATCTGGACTTGCCAGCCTCCATAATTGTGAGTCAATTTCTTAAAATAATCTATATCTACATATCTATACATATGTGTATCTGTAGGTGTCATATACATACATACACATTAGTATGTGTAAACATATACATATATATGTGTATATACACACATGCCTGCATATATATGTGTGTAGATAGGTAGATAGATTTACTTTAAGAAATTAGCTCATGCACCTGTGGGGGCTGTTAAGTCCAAATTTTGAAAGGCAGGCTGGAGACCCAAGGATGAATGGATGCTTTGGCTCAGTCTGAAGGTAGCCTGGAGGCAGAATTCCTTTTCCCTCGGACGACCTCAGTCTGTTTCCTCTTAAGGCTTTCGGTTGATTGGATGAGGCCCATCCACATTACAGAAGGGAATCTGCTTTACTCAAAGTTACTAATTTAAGTGTTAGTCTCATGTAAAAAACACCTTCTCAGTGATATCTAGGCTACTGTTTGACCAAATATCTGGGCTCCATTGCCCAGATGGACTGTTGTGGTTTGGAAGTCCAGCTCAGGCCCCACTCCTGGAAACCAGCAGGGCCCTCTCCTTGGCCAGTCCAGGATGAGCCCCAGGAGAGCACTTGAGATGTCAAACAGAGGGAAAAGTCACTACCACACCCTCTGGGATGAAAAGGCAGTCTGAGGAAGTAGAAAGATACTTCTTACACCTGGGGCCTTTCAGTAGCAGACATTCAGATGTCTGATGCCTGCAGCATCAGAGAGAACATGAAGACTTTGAAATAATGTCAAAGGGAAGGAAATGAAAAATAATGAAGGCCCTCTTCAAACAGAGTTAGGAGAAAGCAATAGTAATCATTACGGAAAATCATCTGTTCACTGTGTAAAATATAAAACACATTTATGTGGGAGACACGTATTACACATTCACATGCACATGCTCAGATAAGGAGTTTGTTTTGTTTAAAATAATGCTACCTTATAGTTACAGCAAGTTTAGATTTAATTGCTCCATTTGGTGCCTAACTCAGCTTGCATTCTGGTCAGCAGTGCCTCCGAAGCTGCATTCTGATGAGTTATGTGATGAAGTTACGTTAAAATGAATTTATTTGTTAGAATAAAATCTATCTAGCTATGAAGATACATTTGGTTTGTGGAAGCAAATAATTTTACCGCATAGCATAGGGGGAGGTCACACAGACATTTTTTTTTTTTCTTATGCTCCCTGAAAAAGGGAGTAATCAGTAAAAACCCAAAGCAAAAACACACCAGCCACAGATGAGGGCCAGGCGGATGTGGCCGGCAGCTTGCTGATGCTTATGTTTTTTCTGTTTTTCAGGAAGGAAGTTGCTTGTCATTTTGAATAAGCAAGCTTCATGAATAAAATGCTGACCTACTGTCTGCTCTCCACATTGCTACACTGGTTAGCACATGGTAATTGCAAAACACTTTGCTAGGGCCTTTTGCCAAATTTCCCTCAAAAGAGCCAAGTTTTGATTTTTTTTTTTTTTTTTTTTGTCAAGCACATACCCTCTGATTTAGCTGTTCACCATCTTTGCAATCTACTGGGTCTGTGATGTAACCTCTGGCATCTAAGATTCTTCAGGCTTGTTAATAACCACCAGCTACGGCTGAGAGAAAAGCAAGAATGCAAGGTTTGGACAGATAATCGCAATGGAAGGAAGGAGCTGGGAAGATAATTAAAACAATGACATTCTAAGGTAGCTGAAGTTTCCCTTTTATTGAAAATATTTGAGAATCTCTAGGATCTCCAATTTTCTGCTCTCAGTAATTTTTCTCAACAAATTATTCCACTACTGCCTCACAGAAGCATAAACCACTGTCTCAAGTGCTTGGAGAAATCATAAAATTTCAAAAAACAGCCACAATCATTGTTTTTAAAAAAGTATGTTAAAATTAATTTATAGTTAGGTTTACTTTTTACCCTTTATATCAGAAGAGGCCATTTATTATTTATTTATTTCAGAATTATTTCTTTCCTATTTTTATTGTATGTATTTATCGTGTACAACATGAAGTTTTGAAGTAAGTATACATTGTGGAATGGCTAAATCAAGCTAAGCATATGCATTGCCTCATATGCTTATCTTTTTTTTGTGGTGGGAACACTTAACATCTACTCTCATGTTTGAGTTCCTTATGTATGTTAGAGATTAACTCCTTATCAGATATAGTTTGAAAATACTTTCTACCTTTTGTTTTCTCTCTTAGAAATTTTCAAGAATACAATACATTGTTATTAACTATAGTCATCATGTTGTACAATCGGGTCTCTTGAATTTATTCCTTCTGTCTAACTGAAATTTTGTATCCTTTGACCAACATCTCTCTAATCCCATTCTACTCTCTACGTCTATGAGTTCAGCTTTGTCTATTATACATACAAGTGAGATCATATAGTGTTTGTCTTTCTCTTCCTGGCTTGTTTCAATCCTTCAGTTCCATCCATGTTGTCACAAATGACAAGATTTTCTTCTTTATAAAGGCTGTATAGCTCTTCAACATGTACGTGTACTACGTTTTAAAAAATCCTTTCATCCATTGGTGGACACTGAGGTTATTTCCATATCTTAGTTTGGAACAGGAATTAAAGGAAATTAAAGAATGTGTAAGCAGAAACTCAGCTGTATGTAAGAAAACCCAATTCCTCCTGAGAAAAAGAAAGAGCTGGAGTCCTTCAAAAATTAACTGCCTGTTTTTCTCTGGCTAGTGAGCCCTATTTCTCCTCCTTTCCCAGGCATTGTGAAGACCCTGTTTCTCTAGCTGTGCAGCTGCAAAGTCACTCAACAGATAAACTCAAGTTGTAAAGTATGTTTTTCCTTGAAAAGTAAGAAATGATGTAATGCATGTCTCAATTAATTGAATAACTGTCTTTGTTTCTCACTTCTGTAATATGCTTCCTCCTGCACAGATATCCCCCTGCCCCATGAAATGCTTAAAAGGTAACTTAACTTTTTGTTCAGGGCTCAGTCCCTTGGATGTTAATCCAACTGGGCCAGTGCACCTAAATAATAAATATCCTCCTTAACCTCATCAGTCTCTCTGATTCCTTGTCAATCCCACTACAGATTATTGTGAACAATGCTAAAATCAACATGGAATCATAGACATCTCTTCAACATACTGATGTCAATTCCTTTGGATATATACCAGTTGTGGGATTGTTGGATCATATGGTAGTTCTATTTTTAATTGTTGAAGAAACTTCATACTGTTTTCTATAATGGTTGTACTAATTTATGTTCCCACCAACAGTATGCAAAGGTTTCCTTTTCTCTATATACTTGACAGTGACAGAGTAGGGGCACTGTTGTCTTGGACAAACACTGTCACTTTAGGTTCCAGCTCCGTTTTTAGCCTCATGAATTTCAAGGAAATCACGTCTCTTCTAACAACAAGCAGCCAGAAAGAGAGACAGTAAAACATAGATAAGACAGCTGGAGCACAGAGGGAGAGGGGAAAGTCTTTTGAGTAACTGCCAAACTTCACACTCATACAATGGGCCCCAGTAAAACAGTGGGCCCTAATAAGCACATTCGTTTCCCTTTAGGCGCACTAAGATAGGAAAGCCAAAATCAGACTTGGAGGGTATGCCTGCAGCTTCAGGAAGATTTATGGGAACAGACAAAAAACTCTCTCTCCAAGATAAGCATGACAAAGAGGCACAGAAAGAGTCCAAGCCTCTGATAAGCTCTCCTGCCCTGAACCCTTAAAAATTCTTGGTCTGTAAGAGAGAGTGCCTCTGACCTAACTTGGCCAGAAGCCCCTCTCAGGTTTATTCTTCAAAATAAAGCTGTCTTTGACTGTTAAGCCACTTTTCATGTTTCTTTCCTCTTTCTTTAGTTCTTACAGACAGCACTGGTTGTCTTCCCTTTTTAAAATAATAGAAAATGTAACAAGTGTGAGGTGATATCTCATTATGGTTTTAATTTGCATTTCTCTGAAGATGAGTGATGTTGATCATTTTTTCAAATACTTTTTGGCCATTTGTATGTCTTCTTTTAAGAAATGTCTATTCAGATCCTTTGCCCCTTTTAAAAAATCAGGTTATTTGTTTTCTTGCTATTGAGTTGTTTGAGTCTCTTATGTATTTTGGATATTAACTCCTTATCAGATATGGTTTGGAAATACTTTTTCCCTTTTGTTGTCTCTTCTCCTTATGGTTGTCTCTTCACTATTGTTTCCTTGGTTCTGCAGAAGATTTTTAGTTTGATGTAATCCCACTTGTCTATTTCACTTTGTTGCCTGTGCTTTGGGGTCAAATAAAAAAAAATCATGCAGGCCAATGTTGTGTAGCTTTCTGTCTATGTTTTCTTCTAGTAGTTTTAAAGCTTCAGATCTTATGTTTAAGTCTTTAGTCCATTTTGAGTTGATTAGTGTATAGTGTGAAATAAGTGTCTAATTTCATTCTTCTACATGTAGATATCCAGTTTTCCCAACACCATTTATTGAAGAGACTGTCCTTTCCCCACTGTATGTTTGCAACAGTTTTGTCAAAAATTAATAATTAATTGCCTGTAAATGTGTGGATTTATTTCTGGGCTCTCCCATTCTGTTTCATTTATCTATGTTTCTGTGTGTGTGTTTGTGTGTGTGTGTGTGTTCTTTTTTTGTGACAAGGTTTTGCTCTGTTGCTCAGGCTAGAATGCAGTGGCAGAATGGCTCACTGTAGCCTCAACCTCCCAGACTCAACTGATCCTCCTGCCCCAGCCTCCTGAGTAGCTGGGACTACAGGTGCACACCGTCATACCCGGCTTTTGTGTCTGTTTTTATACCAGTACCGTGCTGTTTTGATTACTATAGTTTCATAGCATACTTTGAAGTACGTGGTGTGATGTCTCTAGCTTTGATCTATTTGCTCAAGATTTCTTTGGCTGTTCAGGGTATTTTGTGGTTGCATATGATTTTTAGGATTGTTTTTTCTATTTCTGTAATAAATATCATTAGAATTTTAATAAAGATCGCACTGAATCTGTAAATTGCTTTGGGTAGTATAGGCATTTTGCCAATATACATTCTTCGAATCCATGAACATGGAATAGTCTTTCATTTATTTGTGTCTTCTAGAAGAAGCCATTTAGATTTTTTAAAAATTGGACTGTTTCAAAATGTTGAGTTTAAGTAAAATGGCTTTATATGCAGGCTATAGGAATATTTGCAAATAAAAGCCACATAGTTTACTTGTAATAACCAACTTGGATATTATCTGCTGTAGATGCTAGGGACGGCCTACACAGTGTCAGTGACCAAGGGCAGAAGCAGGACCAAGGGGAGAAGATGAGCTCCAGGCTTTTTCTCATATGAGTCCATAAGAGAGAGGGCAATGAAATTAGGCTGCTAAGATTGTGGAAAAATGAAGAACTCCAAACAATCTAACTTACATTGTGAATACACAAATGTGTTGAAAACTGATCATATACACAGAGTTTAAATATGTTTCCCATTAAAGTTAGATTAGTTCATGTCAACCAGTGCTCATTGACCTCACTCTTCCAGGTAAGGCACTTAAATCCAGGAGGAGCACAGTGCAGCATGTCCCAGCTCCAGCGTTTGCAGATCCTGAGTCTGTCTGTGGGAGGCAGTGGGGCATTAATGGACTCTAACATTGGTCAGCAGCTGCTGCCCTTTGAGGACGGCCTGAAAATTGTACCAGTTCCTCCTATGTCAGCAAGAGGGGTTAGAAAACCATCTAGACAGAGGCAGGGTGCTGGTGTGTGTGTGTGTGTGTGTGTGTGTCTGCTCAAGTCTTGGCTGCCTTAGAAAGCATTGTCTTTTCGTTGGCATGGGGAGTGTGGGGAAGAGGGCAAGTGAGGGAAATTGACCAAAAAGAACCCAGAATTTTTTGGAGAAAAAGGCTTCCATTGGAGACTCTAGTTCTCTCATATAAGAATCCACATTAGGAAACCCCGTGAGAGAGGATCCCTGGTGGTTTTAAAGGGATTCTGCTGGCAGGAAAAGAGGGCAAGGCGCCTGGAGGGAACGTCCTCCGGAGGGAGGAGAGGCAACATACAGGTGATCGCTGGGACCCCCATTATGAGATTTAGGGAAAAGCAAGGGCAGAATCTGGAGAAGGCAGGGGCAGCTGCTGCAGATGGCCTTCATCTGTGGGGTCAGGAGCACCCTCAATCTAAAAGTTGTCCATCTGGAAAGAGCCATTGTTGCCACCCATGCTGGGGAGTAATGGTCAGCGGGTTGAATTTTTTTCTACCCAGCGGTCATCTCAGTGCGGACTCTAACCAGCTTAGTTCCCTCCCCTGGTGGATCTGGAAGTGCACACGTACTTGGAAGTGGTGACCTTCCTCCTGTGAGTGCACCTCTGTCTTCATTAGCTCCACAGGGATCAGCCCCCTTGGGTGGGTAGGCAATAAAGAAAAAACTAATTACAATTGAGCAATGACTGCTACCATAGTTTGTTGGATATGAATGTAGTTTCCTTAAAAATCCAAAGTTGGAACCATGTTTATTAATTTTGAAAAAAGAGAGCACGTATAATTTTATCCTTAATTGGGTAATTAAGTTCTCACTAACTAAGCAGAGTCTGTCAAGAGGAGATGAGGGATACTTAAATAAATCCTTTGAGACCAACATTAAGGATCACTTTTCTTCTCTGTTCCCATCTCTACTCTTTTGTAAATCCGTTATGATGCTGGTCTGTCTGTGGTGGGAATATCCTCACGTAAAGAGTCAGACTAATGTACTCATACATTTTTAGGTCACACAATTGAGTGGCATTACTTGGCTCCTTGTCCTAAGAAGATTGCTTTGTGCCTGTGATGTGAAAGGAAACACAGCCTTTCCCTTTAGAAACTTGGATGCGACAGGCCCAATGTAAGTGTGCATGCCTGGAGTTTCCCTAAACAGATAGTACCTTACATGGAGACAGTGTGTGGTCCTGCCTGAGGCACGGAGATCAGGTGTAGGTCACTCTGCTTGCCCTGCAATGACTTTCTCTTCCTTTCTCTGTTATATTAATAAAGAGAAATATATATATGTGTGTGTGTGTACATATATGCATATATGTATATATGTGTGTGTACATATATGCATATACGTATATATGTGTGTGTACATATATGCATATATGTATATATGTGTGTATGTGTGTATATATTAATATGTATGTGTGAATATGTATAGATACATATATTCGTATGTATACGATACATATACATGTAGATATGTATACATATACCCACATATATAAATATATATAAACCCCATGAGAGAGGATCCTAAGTGCTTTTAAAAGGATTCTGCTAGCAGGAAAGGAGGGCAAGGCGTCTGGACGTCTGGAGGGAAAGTCCTCTGGCGGGAGAAGAAGCAGCATACAGGTGATTGCTGGGAGCCCCTATTCTGAGATTCAGGGAAAAGCAAGGGCAGAATCTGGAGAAGGCAGGGCAGCAGCTGCAGATGGCCTTCATCTGTGGGGTCAGGAGCACCCTCAATCTAATCTATGTATATATTAATACATATGTGTGAATATATAGATACATGTATACATATGTATATGATACATATACATGTAAATATGCATGCATATACACATATATAAATATATGCACATATGTATCACATACATATATATCTACATATACACACATATATTAATATATATGCACACACATATGAAGGAAGAATATATTTCCTTCTTTCTTTTTTCTTTTTTTTTGACTATTTTCCAGTTTTCCAGATTACTTGGCTAGCTTGACTGCAGAGGAGAGTTAATTTGTTTGCTTTTCTGGTGGTGAACTGGTTTCTGATTTGTACCTGTCTTTCTTACTGTTAGACAATAACCATGAAGCCAGACTTCAGACCTCTGGGACTGGGTTGGTCCCCACTCCACTTGCCTAGATGGTTCCAGAATTGACTGGACCAAGATCAATTCCTTTGTCTCACTGCTGCTTAAAATTGAGAACACCTTTTAGTACCACAAGATATCACTGTTTCTTTATTTCCTTTAGGAACAATATTTTTTAAATGCTTTCTATTTTTCTGCATATTTAATAGTGAGAGCCACATAAAAATAAGAATGCAAGTAGAGAAGGCACAGAGGGTGGCATACATTGCGGGATGGATGCCTGGTCTGGGCTTCACTTGTGCACTCTCCCCCTCCGACTGTGAAATAGTGAAGGAGAGGGAGTCCTCCCGGATGGAGCAGTCCATGGTGATGGCATTGTGCCTACAGGGTACATAAGGCCCTTGTTTAGAGTGATGAAGAAATTACTTCTCAAAATAGACATACAGGTTGTCAGAATCGGCGATCCACGTTGGAAAGAAATTAAGTGAGAGTCTCGATAAATATTATGAGTAAAACTACATGAATCTTAGAGCTAATCATTGAGATAAAAAACTTTTTGGAAATCGTCTTTTTGGAGATTTTGCCATACTGTTGGCTTACAGCCCTTTCATTTTGTTTAAAAATCCATTTATTTTGCTGAGCTGGATACCATGATCTCCTGGTAGAGGTAACAGGGAGAGAAGGACAGCCTGGGTCTCCTCCGGAGGCAGCCATGGGCACATGTTTTAAGCCTGCTGGGGATCTTCTCAGCTCTGCTCCTGCATTTATGCCGCTGCTTCATCAACAGAGGACATTACATATCGATTCTCTACTAGGAAATGAGAGGCTTTCGTTTACACCAATGCTACTTTCCCTTACCATTATAGGTTCAGGCAGTCATTAGTGCCCTAAAATCGTAAACACGAACATTCATGTTCATGTTTTATCCCAACGTTGCCGAGCATTCTCTACTGGCCTCATGTGAAAGTGGAGAAAGAGGTTCATGCCCTTATTCTTCTTCCAGTCCACTTCACATTCACCTCAAGATGAACGTTTATTACATGTTTGTTCTTCTAGATAAACATATTTACATCTGCAGTGTTTTGTCCAGGCAAGCCAGGTAAGAGCATTCCGACGATTATCACTGTGTAGCTATTGCTAACAGCAGAGCCGGGAGTGTGCCTGGGTTCCAGCTCCTCTCCTGTGGGGCAGGGTCTTGGCGCTTGAGGTGCTGGAAGGAGAATGTTCCCGCCCAGATGGTTTCTTCTTTCACTGTGTCCCATCAATAGCTCACAGTCGAGCAATATCTACGTATTTGTTGGCCATTTGCATTTTCTCTCCTATAATCTCTGCCTCTGGTTTTTCTTTGGAAACTTTTCTATTGGGTTGATTTATTTTCCTTATTCATGTGATATGTTCTTTATGTAACCTGATTATGTATTCCTCGTGTCTCATTAATTATTCATTTTTTAAGAAATCAGACTTATTCTTCAAAGACTAGTGCTACTTTCCTTCCTGAAAGTCATACAGATGGTCTTCTCGCTTTTCTTCTACATAATTTTTATTTTCATGTGAACTCTGTAATTAATCTGGAATTTACCCTTTAGATGATGTGAGTCAGGAATCTCACTTCATTTTCTCTCCAGATGGGTAGCCAATTTATCTCTATTTACTGAACAATCTTTCCTTCATGATTTTAGATGACATCTTTATCATATTCATATCAAATTCCCAAATTAATCATAATTCTATTTTTGAGCTATCATGTTCCACTGATCTATGTCAATACTGAGAGGTGACAACGTGCTGGCAGCCCTCTCAGCCCTCGCTCTCGGCGCCTCCTTGGCCTTGGCGCCCACTCAGGCCCCACTTGAGGAGCCCTCCAGCCTGCCGCTGCACTGTGGGAGCCCCTTTCTCGGCTGGCCAAGGCCGGAGCCGGCTCCCTCAGCTTGCAGGGAGGTGTGGAGGTACAGGCGTGGGCGGGAACCAGGGCTGCGCGCAGGGCTCGCGGGCCAGTGCCAGTTCCGGGTGGGCGTAGGCTCAGCGGCCCCGGCACTCAGAGCTGCCAGCGGCCTGCAAGCACCTGGCAGTGAGGGGCTTAGCACCTGGGCCAGCAGCTGCTGTGCTCAATTTCTCACCGTGCCTTAGCTGCCTGCCGGCCGGGCAGGGCTCAGGACCTGCAGCCCGCCATGCCTGAGCCTCTCTCTCATCCATGGGCTCCTGTGCAGCCTGAGTCTCCCCGACGAGCGCCACCCCCTGCTCCACAGCGCCCAGTCCCATCGACTACTCAAGGGCTGAGGAGTGCAGGCACAGGGTGCGGGACTGGCAGGCCAGCTCCACCTGCAGCCCGGGTGTGGGATCCACTGGGTGAAGCCAGCTGGGCTCCTGAGTCTGGTGGGGACTTGGAGAACCTTTACATCTAGCTAAGGGCTTGTAAATACACCAATCAGCACCCTGTGTCTACCTCAGAGTTTGTGAATGCATCAATCAACACTCCTATCTAGCTACGCTGGTGGGGACTTGGAGAACCTTTATGTCTAGCTAAGGGATTGTAAATACACCAATCGGCACTCTGTATCTAGCTCAAGGTTTGTAAACACACCAATCAGCACCCTGTGTCTAGCTCAGGGATTGTAAATGCACCAATCAGCACCCTGTCAAAATGGACCAATCAGCTCTCTGTAAAACGGACCAATCAGCTCTCTGTAAAATGGACCAATCAGCAGAATGTGTGTGGGGCCAGATAAGAGAATAAAAGCAGGCTCCCAGAGCCAGCAGTGGCACCCTACTCTCTTTTTCTTCTGTGCTGTGGAAAGTTTGTTCTTTCCCTCTTTGCAATATATCTTGCTGCTGTTCACTCTTTGGGTCTATGCTGCATTTATGACTTGTAACACTCACCGCGAAAGTCTGCAGCTTCACACCTGAAGCCAGTGAGACCATAAACCCACTGGGAGGAACGAACAACTGCAGACGCACTGTGTTAAGAGCTGTAATACTCACCAAGAAGGTCCGCAAGCTTCACTCCTGAGCCAGTGAGAGCCCAAACTCACCAGAAGGAACAAACTCTGAACACATCCGAACATCAGAAGGAACAAACTCTGGACATGCCTTAAGAACTGTAACACTCACTGTGAGGGTCCGCAGCTTCATTCTTGAAGTCGGTAAAACCAAGAACCCACCAATTCTGGACACAATACTATATTATTTAACTTGTATAGCTCTATAATAGATTTCCATGTGAAATTAAGTTTACCTGCTTTGTTTTAATTTTAATTTTTTATTTTAAATTGACAATTATGTGTACTTATGGGGTACAATGTGATGTTTTATGTATAAACTATAGAAATATTTAATCTGGCTAATATATCCATTACCTTACCAAATTATTACTTTTTGTGTTGAAAATGTTGTAAATCTGTTTTAATAAGTTTGAAGTATACAATACATTATTATTAGCTGTGGTCACCATGCAATGGATCACTAAAGCTTATTTCTCCAGCCTAACTGTAACTTTGTACCCTTTGATCAACGTCTTCTTCCTTTTCTCCATTCCACCTTCTCTCCCCCAGCCTCTAGTAACTACCTTTCTATTATGTTTCTGAAATCAGCTTTTTTAGATTCCACAAGTAAGTAAGATTCTACTGTATTTGTTTTTCTGTGCCTGGTTTATTTAACTTGGGATAATGTTCTCCAGTTCCATTCATGTTGTTGCAAATGACAGAATTTCCTTCTTTTTAAAGGCTATATAGTAGGCAGTATATAGTATACCAGATTTTCTTTATCAGTTCATCCATTGATGGACACTTGGGTTTTTCCACATCTTGTCTATTGTGAATAATGCTGAGATCACCATGAGAGTGTAGATATCTTTTTGACATGATGATTTCAATTCCTTTGGATATATACTTAAAAGTGCGATTGCTATATCTTATGGTCATTCTATTTTTAGTTTTTTAAGGAACCTCCATGCTATTGTCTAAAATGGCTGTACTAACTTACATTCCCACCAACAGTGTACAAGGGTTCTGTTTCCAGCATTACCCTGATACCAAATTCAGACAAGGACACTGTAAGAAAAGAAATATACAGGCCAATATTTCTGATGAACACAGATGCAAAATTCCTCAACAGAATACCAGCAAACCAAATTCAATAGCACATTAAAAAGACTGTTCACCATGGTCATGGGGATTTATCCCAGGGATGCAAGGATGGTTCAACATACATAAGTCAATAAATGTGATACACTGTATGAACAAAATTAAGAACAAAAAACAGATGATTCTCTTAAAAGATGCAGGAAAAGCATTTGACAAAATTTAATCTTCATTCATGTTAACAACTCTCAAAAAATAGGTATGGAAGGAATTTATTTTAACCCAATAAAGGCCATGTATGACAAGTCCACAGTTAACATAATACTCAATGGTGAAAAGTTGAAAGCTTTTCCTCTAAGATGAGGAAGAAGGCAAGGAAGCCCACTCTTCCCACTTCTCTTCAACACAGTACTGGAAGCCCTAGTGCCAGATCACTCAAGTAAGAAAAAGAAATAAAAGACATTCATACAGGAAAGGAAGAAGTGAAAGTTTCTGTTTGCAGATGACATAATCTTGTGTTTAGAAAACTTGAAGACTCCACCAAAAAACTATTAGAACTGATGAACAAATTCATTAAGGTTGCAGGTTAAAAAAATCAACATACAAAAATAAGTAGCATTTCTGTACACTAACAATCAACTATCCAAAAATCAAATGAACAATCTCATTTACAATAGCATCAAAAAAGATAAAATAGGAATAAATTTAATCAAGGGGGGTGAAAAATCTGTACAATGAAAATTATAAAATGTTGATGAACAAAATTAAGGAAGACATAAATAAATGAAAAGCTACCCCATGTTTATGAATTGGAAGAATTGACATTGCTAAAATGTTTATACTACCCAAAGCAAGCTGCAGATTCAATGCATTTTTAATAAAAATTCCAATGTCATTTTTCACAGAAATAGAAAAACAAAGCATAAAATTTGTATGGAAATAAAAAAGACCCTGAATAGCCAAAGCAATCTTGAACAAAAAGCACAAAGCTGGAGGCATATTGTTTTAATTTATAATGTTGGTTTAGCTATTCTAGCCCACACTCTATACATATATGTTTTAGAATTAGTTCATCAATTTCCATGAAAGATCCTGTAGGGATTTAACCTGGAGTTGCATTGATTTTTTAGATTAGTTTGGGGGGAAATTATATCTTTCTTCTGTATTGCCTCTCCCTGTCCATGAACATAATTGCTTGCTTCATTCACTCAGTTATTCCTAGGTGCCTTCTAGTAAAGTCTTCTAATTTTCTCCATAAAAATTTTCGCATTAGCATATTGAAATTTTGAGAAGAGGAGGACACAAATGCTTAAGAAATCATTAATAAAATGTATTTTCGTATGCAAGTGGTAACTAAATATGCCAATGTAGTAGCTTTGGTCATTTAAAGAAGTGGATAGGTGAGCATTTCTTGAAGGATAATTAGTCTTCAACTTAAGGAGTGAAAATATTTGGTCACTTATAATATGTTACCTAACACCTTCCTATGACAGGGATCATGTTCATTCATTTAAGAGAGAAACCTTCCCAGTCTAATGTTGAGGCTGTCCTCAAGTCAGTGTATTACACTTGATAATTTCCATTCACGCTGAATTTAACAAGACTATCTTATTTGTATCTTTTTCACAACAAAGATTTCCCAAGGAGTGGTCCTATATCTGTTCTTTGCCTTGTTAAAAAATGGAATCCTGTGTGGAATTTTTCTGCTACGTTTGGTTCCATATGTGAGATTTTACTTAATAAACTGATAAGCATGTAAGTGCCAGACACTAATTCTAAGTGCTGCAAAATACACGAAAACCCATTTTATCCTTAAAACAAGTCTGGGAGGCAAGTACTTTTATGATCTCCATTTTGCAAGTGTGGCAGCTGAGGGGCCAGGGGTCTGAGAACTTCTTTGGGGTCACACAGACAGAAAGTGATGAAGTGAAGCTTCACACAGCAGGCAGGCCGCCTCCTCTGCGTGCTGCCTCAATCCCTGAAACGCAGCACATAGTGGAGGACATGGTGAAATGCCTGAGAATTTCTTTTTCATTTACAGAATAGAAGAGTATATTGATGCTCTTAGGATTTTGAAACTAGAAGAGATCAAAGCACAGATCCTATGCAGCAGCCTGTTTGTTCTATGGCCAAGGCTGTCATCCCCAAAAGAATGCATGGCCGCCCAAGTGAAACAACGGGATCTATTTGTATTTTATGTAGATAAATTGGATTATAAGAAATAATTCGATAAATGCAATATAATGAAAGTAGAACCAAGACACATGCTGATAAATGACAGGAACTTTTTAGAACATTATTTATGTTAAAAATGTCAGAAGATGGGATTAATTAAGGCAAATGGCCAAAACTGTTATCAGGTGGAGTCTAAAGAAGGTACACCTTGAAAATGACTTTTGTTATAGAGAAGGATATGGAACATATTTAGAAATTATACAAAATATAAATGCTAAGAAGTCAAATATATTTTGTTAATTTTTTCTCAAATTAAATGTATTCATTACCTTTGTTTGGATTTTGAAAGAATATTCTTTTATTTTTGAGTCGTATCTTTTTTTTAAAAAGACTTAGTGTATGTACAAATGAGTTTCTTCCTATATTAATCTTAATATGCCCAGCAGAAGAAATTTTATAACATTGAATGCTGTTTGATTTATTGATTCAGATATTTACTGTGAGGAAGATTGTACCAGGCACTGAACCATAAGGGCTCCAAAATGAATTTAGTAAAGAACTTGATGAAATTATATTTGTATGGGTATATGGGTGGTTCTTTTTGGCTTTCATTGTTATTTTTAATTGATATGTAATAGTTGTACATATGCATGGGGTACAGAGTAATTTTTTTTTTTTTTTGAGATGGAGTCTCACTCTGTCACCCAGGCCGGAGTGCAGTGGCACAATCTTGGCTCACTGCAACCTCTGCCTCCTGGGTTGAAGCAATTCTCCTGCCTCAGCCTCCTGAGTAACTGGGATTACAGGCGCATGCCATCACACCTGGCTAATTTTTGTATTTTTGTTTTTTTTTTTTTAGTAAAGATGGAGTTTTCCCATGTTGGCCAGGCTGGTCTCGAACTCCTGACCTCAGGTGATCCACCTGCCTTGGCCTCCTCCCCAAAGGCTGGTATTACAGGAGTGAGCCACTACGCCCAGCCCCAGAGTAATATTTTGACACGTGTGTACAATGTGTAATGATCAAATCACAGTAAACAGTACTTCCATCACCTCGAACATTCATCGTTTCTTTGTTTGGGGAATATTCAAAATCCTCTCTTCTATTTGAAAATAGTCAATCAATTGTTGATTATAGTCACCCTCTAGAACACTAGCAATGATTCTTCCTATCTGTGCTTTTGTACTCATTAACTAAACAAAGGATATTCTTTAGACATCAGCTTTTATCACCTATTAAGATTATAATGATTAACATAATTTACAAATTACATAACATTGAAAATCAATGGCTTGAGGCTCCTAAATATATGTACATAGTCTATCACATAATGTGATTTTAAAAAGAAAATCTTATAATATTTCAGCTATCACTATGTATATATATAACTTACACTAATTTAAAAAAACTATTATCAATTAATTTTCTCTATTTTATATTATAAAATGTATCATGTTTTTAATTGTGGTAAAATATACATAAGTTTTACTACCTGAACCATTTGTAAGTGTACAGATGAGTTACAAGTGACATTAAGTGCATTCACAGTGTTATGCAGTGTCACTGCCATCTACCTCCAGAACTCTTATCATCCTGAGCTGAAACTCTGTACCCATTCAACAACTCCCCGTCTCCTCCCCTGCCAGCTTCTGGCAATCACCATTCCACTTTCTGTCTGTATGAATTTGACTGTTCTAGGTACCTCATATAAGTATAATCATACAGTATTTGTCTTTTTGTGACTGGCTTATTTCACTTCGCATAATGTCCTTAGAATAAAACGTAAAACATACCATTCATAGTATAACATGTTTCAGGATTTCCTTCCTTTTTAACGCTAAATAACGTTCCATTGTCTGTTGTGCCACATTTTATTTATCTATTCATCTGTTAATGGACATTTGGATTGCTTCCATCTTTCGGCTACTGTGAATAATGCTAATATTGGAACCATCCTTATAAGCTTTATTAAGTTAATAAGGGAAGAAGTGGAGTAGGGGGGCAGGTAGGGGAACAAGAATAAACCCAGCTGGCAGCATACTCAGCATCAATCACTAGGTCAGCTGCTTTCTGACCTGCTTCCTTATAGCTGTTTGCTGCCTGTTGCCCTAGAATCACATAGACCCTGTAACAAGATTACAATTCCCCTTAACTGCTCTATAAATAACTTGAACATTATGAAATGCTAAGTTTTCCCTTTGAGGATATTCCTTTGGGTCTTTCATACAGATGCAACTACTGATGCCAGCTGGTCTGAAAGGCCCCATGGGAGCTCATTCACCAAAAAAATGCAGTTTCTGCATCCTGATGATTACATTCTCCTTACCCCAACAAATTAATGACCCCAATTTTCCAGCCCCTTGCCCTCCATGATCCCCTTAAAAACCCTAGCTCAGAACTCCTCAATAAGATAGATTTGAGGGTCCCTCCTGTCTCCTCACTCAGCCTCCCTATGATCATTAAACTCTTTCTCTGCTGCAAACCCTGCTGTCTTGGTGTATTGGTGTCTTACTGTGCAGTGGGCATATGGGCCTGTTGGTCCTATAACAATATGAAGACTGGTGTACAAATGTTTCTTTAGGCCCCTGCTTTTGTGTCTTTTGGGTATATACCTAGAAGTGGAATTACTGGATCATAAGATAATTCTCTTTTCAATTTTTTGAGGAACCACCATACTGCTTTTCATGGCTGCTGCTCCACTTTACTTTCCCACCAATAATGCATGAGGTTTCCAATTTCTCCACATCCTTACTAACACTACTGTTTTCTACTTTTTTTATATAGTAGCCATCCTAACGAATGTGAGGTGGTATCTCATTGTGGTTTTATAAAATATATTATTTTAATCATCTTTGTTTCCTAGCTACCAGACACTCTTAGAAATACTAAAGAAGATAATTCTATAAAATCATTGCATCTTAGCTAGTGTCTTAATGATAGCTTGAAATTCTCTTATTGGGCTAGGCCTTGAATCTAATTGTTTATTCAATTATTATCTAAAGCTCCAGGAGTTCTACCCAGTTTTCTTGGTCCCATGAACCAGACAGTGCTGAGCATTGGGGTAGGAAGAGGTTAAGTTAATGTAGAGTCCACTTCACAAGATGTCCTGTAAGTGTAAGAAGTGATCTCCACTGTTATTTTAGATCACATTTTTGCCTTGGTTCTCTTTAAACAGTCAAAACCAATGGCATACTGATCTGTCACTGCAGACTTAGGAAGAAACTATACTGTAATTAATTTTAAAAGAAAAGCCAAATGGGCTTATGAATCCATGTGTTTTAAATTGACTAGCATGTTGTGAATAGATTCACCTCCCTAATCTTGAGTTCAGAGCACCCAGGATATATTAGCTAGATTAATAAAAAGGCTGTCTGGCCAGGCGTGGCATTTCACACCTGTAATCCCAGCACCTTGGGAGGCCAAGGCAGATGGATCACCTGAGGTCAGCAGTTTGACACTAGCCTGGCCAACATGGTGAAACTCAGTCTGTTCTAAAAATACAAAAAAGTTAATGGTGCCATGCACTTGTAGTCCCAGCTATTTGGGAGGCTGAGGCTGGAGAACTGCTTGAACTCGGGAGGTGGAGGTTGCAGTGAGCTGAGATTGTGCCAGTGCACTCCAGCCTGGGCAACAGAATGAGACTGCATCTCAAAACAACAAAAAAAATGTCTGCCCAAAATGTGGCATATATTATTCTGAAGATTTGTATATGTAGGGTTTAGGAAAGTTGTTTCAATGTATATTTTTCTTTTTTTTTACTTTAATTTTTATTTTTATTATTATACTTTAGGTTTTAGGGTACATGTGCACAACGTACAGGTTTGTTACATATGTATCCATGTGCCATGTTGATTTCCTGCACCCATTAACTCGTCATTTAGCATTAGGTATATCTCCTAATGCTGTCCCTCCCCCTTTCCCCAACCCCACAACAGTCCCGGGAGTGTGATATTCCCCTTCCTGTGTCCATGAGTTCTCATTGTTCAATTCCCACCTATGAGTGAGAACATGCGGTGTTTGGTTTTTTGTCCTTGCAATAGTTTACTGAGAATGATGTTTTCCAATTTCATCCATGTCCCTACAAAGGACAGGAACTCATCATTTTTTATGGCTGCATAGTATTCCATGGTGTATATGTGCCACATTTTCTTAATCCAGTCTATCGTTGTTGGACATTTGGGTTGGTTCCAACTCTTTGCTATTGTGAATAGTGCCGCAATAAACATACGTGTGCATGTGTCTTTATAGCAGCATGATTTATAGTCTTTTGGGTATATACCCAGTAATGGGATGGCTGGGTCAAATGGTATTTCTAGTTCTAGATCCCTGAGGAATTGCCACACTGACTTCCACAATGGTCGAACTAGTTTACCGTCCCACCAACAGTGTAAAAGTGTTCCTATTTCTCCACATCCTCTCCAGCACCTGTTGTTTCCTGATTTTTGAATGATGGCCATTCTTACTGGTGTGAGATGGTATCTCACTGTGGTTTTGATTTGAATTTCTCTGATGGCCAGTGATGATGAGCATTTCTTCATGTGTTTT